>NC_044036.1:13306046-13606046 GCF_901765095.1 Microcaecilia unicolor | reverse complement strand
TGAGCAAAATCTAAGTCTAAAAAAAAACAGTGAAAGGTGCACTCTAATGGGGCAATACCATATCTGGATGCCAGCACATATGTATGCCTTGCAGACATCAGGTGCAGAGGGGCCAGAGCCCAAGGTGGTGGTGGGGGCACATTTTGGCCCACCGCCCTCCTGCTGCCACCTCTACCCCCTCCCCCCCCCCAGCCACCACCGCCACTGCAAAGTTACCTTGGCTGGGGAGTCACGCATGCTCAGTTTCACTAAAACGAGCGTGCACAGCAACTGAAAATAGGGCAGAGCAGCAGGCAATGTGACACCTGCGCGGGACAAACGCTTTAGCTGGTGGGGGTTGGGGACCCTCACCAGTCAAACCGGGGGTCCCAGAGCCAATTTGGGGGGGGCAGGCCCCTGTAGCTACGCCACTGGCAGATGTAAATGCCGAGACAGTTGGCATGTCCATGCGTAATTGCACTGTGCACTATTCTATATGGTAATGTATAAGCGCCTTAGGGGTCTTTTTACTAAGCTGCAGTAAATAGCGGCAGAGGCTGTTTGTTGACATGTGCTGTGGCCCTTTTCACAGACACGGATAAAAAAAAAGATGAAAATAGCCATGGCCATGCGGTAAGATTGAGAACCAATCCCCACTGACCCTCTTTGAGATCTTGGGCAATTCACTTAACCCTCAATAACCTCAGATTAAAAGCCCTCTGGGGACAGAGAAATATGGTCTGTACCTGAATGTAACTCACCTTGAGCTGCTACTGAAAAGAAATGAGTTAAATCCAAATCTCCTTCCCTTTTTGGGGCTTGTAAATGCCTTATTATAGCTACTTGATGCAAGGATCTAGGTGTTATTGTTGATGATACATTGGAAACCCTCTGCTCATTGTGCAGCGGCAGCTAAGAAAGCAAATAGAATGTTAGGAATTATTAGGAAAGGAATGGAAAGCACAAATGAGAATGTTATAATGCCTTTGTATTGCTCCATGGTACAACCGCACTTCGAATACTGTGTGCAATTCTGGTCACCGCATGTCAAAAAAGATATAGCACAGTTAGAAAAGGTACAGAGACAGGTGATGAAATGATAAAGGGAATGGGATGACTTCACTATAAGGAAATGCTGAAGTGGCTACAGCTCTTCAGCTTGGAGAAGAGGGGAGATATGATAGAGGTCTATAAAATAATGAGTGGAGTGGAATAGGTAGATGTGAATCGCTTGCTTAGTCTATCCAAGAATACTAGGACTCGGAAGCAAACAATGAAGCTACAAAGTAGTAAATTTTAAACAAACCAGAGAAAATACTTGTTCACAAATAATTAAACGCTGGAATTCATTGTCATAGAATGTGGTAAAAGCAGTTAGCTTGGCAGGGTTTAAAAAAAGATTTGGCTAATTTCCTAAAAGAAAAGTCCATAAGCCATTCTTAAGATAGACTTGGAAAAATTCACTGCCTATTTCTAGGATAAGCAGCATAAAATCCATTTTATTCTTTTGACCTGGATTAGCCACTGTTGGAAACAGGATACTGGGCTTGATTGGACCTTCAGTCTGTCCCAGTATGGCAATGCTTATGGTCTTTAGTTCTTAGAATTGCCCCCTTACAGTGTAACACATATGTGTGTGTGTGGGTCAAGGTGGGCAGATAAAGAACCAACTAACTGGTTACTTTTTAAAATTTAAACAAATGGAGGGAGTTTTTTTTGGGGGGGGGGGTAATATTTAGGAGTTCCTTTAGTGCATTAGGTGTGCAGGATGATAAGAGTTCAGGTCCTGGGATATTGATCGGCTCTTGGCTTGTACACTAAGGGGGAGGGGAGGGGGAGTTTGTTAATAACTGGGATATGACCATTATTGGTTGTGTTTAGTAGAGCCAACTCAGGGATATTTGGCTGCTTTTATGTTAGTTGTTTCTTATATAATAACAAGGATTGAGCTTGTGAAATTCTGCATGGCTATAAGAGTCCAAAGCCTCCCCCCCCCCATGGTTGCTATTTGCAGGGGGTTGGGATGGGGAAGGGGGTTTCTGGTGGGGGAGGGGGGTTGGTTGGGATGGGGCTGTTGATATTCAGTGTAAATACTGAACGTTGTATGATATTCTGTAGTTCTCTAGTTAATTTGTTCAATCAAAATGCTCAAGAGGGAAGATGGGGAAGATGCTCCTTTACGAAATCAGGGTACATTTTTCGGTACAAGCTTTCTGGAGCACGAACGTAAGGTTCCTCCCCTAAGCATGGTGTCCATCTTAAAATATTGTGCCAGGTTTATAAAAATATCCTTTTACTTCAGGCAGGCTAATAGGGGGGGGGGCCCTTTTTATTATTTCCTTTTAAAATTCTAAGGGGTCCTTTTACTAAGCAGTGCTAAGAAATGAGCTTAATGCGCCCTTACGTGGCCCTTCCTGCGTGATAAACCTGCCTTTAGTGCAGCCGTCACAAGGGCCTTTTTCAATTCGTTTTATTTCTGGCCCTGGGCTAATGTTATTAATTAGCGTGTGGCTATTTAAAACAATTACCACGGGTACACTTGCTGCCTCCTATTTAGGAGGTACAAATAGCTCCCGCGTCATGGACACGCAGTAACGTCAGTGCGCTAGCTGTTTAGCATATCCACACTCACCCTCCACTCCTAATATGCCTGTCCCCCCAAAAAATGGCAAAAAAACAATTACCATGCACTTAGGGGATCCTTTTACTAAGGTGGGGGAATTCTCAATCCTTTTTCTATGGTGAAAAGATTTGGATGTAACCAAACAAGCACACAGTGGCGTTCCTAGGCTGGCTGACACCCTGGGCGGATGGCCGATGCGCCCCTCCCTGGCAAAATTACGCCCTCCCCCGGGTGCAGTGCAACCCCCCCCCCCCCCCGGGTGCATTTTTACCTGCTGGGGGGGTGCCGTGCGCCTGTCGGCTCCGAGTCCGCTCGTTCCCTGCTGCTCCCTCTGCCCCGGAACAGGAAGTAACCTGTTCCGCGCAGAGGGAGCAACAGGGAGGGAACGAGCGGACTCGGCCAACGGGTGCGTGGCACCCCCCCGCCCCCCTGCGGCGTGCACCCGGGATGGACCGCCCCCACCGCCCCCCTTGGTACGCCACTGCAAACACAGGATAGAAGAAGAGCTTTTCTTGGTATTAGGAAAGATGTTTTGGCACTAGGTGCCCCATTCTATCTTAATTACCCTTGTAAATGTGTTATAAAATACTTAGGTATTAAATATATCTTCTTCAATCCTGAACAATTAAGAATCTTTGTAGAATCGAAGAAATTAGCAACAGTTTGACGTCTGCGATTGACATTAAGATATTAAAGGTCTGGATTAGATCGTGCAAAGCTATATTTATTTATGAAATTACTTTTGAAGTTTTTTCTCCTGAATAATATGTTAACTCCGCCTCCATTTTTTTGTGGTCTAAAGAAGACTAATAATGTTTTTTCCTTATTGCCTGATTCCACTAGTTGCTGTTTAAATGCAGAAAATATATGTCTGTTTTGCTTCCAAGTGTTCACTTGCATATAAATGAAAAACTTTGCAAAATTAAAAAAAAAAAAAAAATACTAAGGTGCGGGAAAAACAGCCCTGCGCTAGGGGCGGGTACCGTTTTTCCCACGCACCAGAGCCCTTTTTACCGCAGTGGGTACAAAGCCTCCAGACATATGGCCCTGTGCTGGGAAGCCCTTACTGCCACCCACTGAGGTGGCGATAAGGGCTCCTGCAGTAACCCAGCGAGTGGTAACCTGGCAGTGCGCAGTGATGCCCGATTACCTCCAGATTACTGCAGCGCAAGCCATTTCCGGGGGTTTTCTTTTTCCTCCTGAAGTGGTGCTTGCTTGGGGCGGGACTACCTCCAGCAGCCACGTTGGGCTGGCGATAGTCCCGGAAGAGCGAGCGGTAAGGCTGCGTTGGGCTTACTGCCACTCTGTAAAAGGCCCCCTTAGCAAAAATAACACAGAAGGCTTTAGCGCATCCCAAGTCAGGCTATTTTCGCTGCATTATACGTGTGTCATTATACGTGTGTCAGAGCTTAACGCAGTTTAGTAAAAGGTAGGGTTACCATATATCCGGTTTTACCCGTTTCAACTCTCGGTGGCCATTTTGAATCGACGCCGGGAGTCCAGGACTGTCAGCATTGCAAGGGGAAGAGAGAGAATGCAGGGCAGCACTCCGGGCAAGAAAGAGGGGGCTCTTTCCTGCCCCGAAGAGGTCACTAGACCACCAGGGCAGTAAAGTAAGGTAAGGGGAGGGGATAGGACACCCTTAGGGGGGTGTGGGGGTGAAAGGGGTGGGGTGATATGTGACAGGGGGCGGGGGTGTGACAGGGCCGGGGTGGGGTATGTGTCCTCTTTTTAGGGGGAACAAATATGGTAACCCTAGTAAAAGGGCCACTGAGATTCCATTTGATCAGGGCTGGGGCGCAAGCATGACAGTTACCCTGGGCACCAAGTTATCAGGGGCCTCAAAAACCTACCTAAAATCTGAAGGGGATACAGCCAGTGGGTGTCCCTGTCCAAATTTTTGCCCTGGGCCCCACTTGTTTAACACCATCCCTGCATTCAATGGTCACACCACAAACTCTTTGATAAAAAAAACAAAAGCAAATTCAAAAACAGTTTGGATATAGTCTCTGACACTCATATTATTGATGGCAGTGCGTTTTTTTCCAGCAAAAGAGGTGCCGGTATTCAAATGCCAAGCCACCCTTCAGGGGTGGGGTGATCACTGAGGGACCCACGCCACAATAGCCAGGCTCTATCATTAAAACTTGGGGATCATGGGTCAGTTTTAGCAGACAATGGAAAAGGTGCCGGTACTCAGTACCCCCAAGTACCCCCTCAAATAAAGCCCTGATTGATGGTCTCATTTGCTCGTGTTGCAGCAGATCCCAAAGCACAAGGTACAGAGAGCAGAGATTCACTTGTACGGGCAGCACAGACGGCAAGAAGGAGGGACAATGACCAAACCCGGTCAAGAACAGAGTGTGTCTAAGGAGGATGGTAATTCTTCAGGGTTGACAGGAGACAGATTAAAGGAGAAACCTTACCATGAGCTCATGTAATAAAAATCTGGCTGGCCCTATCTCAGCAAATCCTACTAGGGACTTCCAGTGCACAGCAGCATGGAAATGTGAACTCCGACTTTTAAAAGTTTTTGCATCTCCAGTGCTTCTGGGTCGTTAAATAATAACAACCACAAAGGCGGCTGAGGGGAGATATGATAGAGGTCTATAAAATAATGAGTGGGGTGGAACGGGTAGACACGAAGCATCTGTTTACGCTTTCCAAAAATACTAGGACTAGGGGGCATGCGATGAAACTAGAAAGTAGTACATTTAAAACGAATCGGAGAAAAATTTACTTCACTCAAAGTGTAATTCAACTCTGGAATTTATTTAGGAAAGGTTTGAATGGCTTCCTAAAGGAAAAGTCCATAGACCATTATTAAATGGACTTGGGGAAAATCCACTATTTCTGGGATAAGCAGCATAAAATGTATTGTACTGTTTTGGGATCTTGCCAGGTACTTGTGACCTGGATTGGCCACTGTTGGAAACAGGATGCTGGGCTTGATGGACCTTTGGTCTGTCCCAATATGGCAACACTTATGTACTTGGGTTTCTGAATGGAATCTTGCTACTCTTTGGGGTTCTACATGGAATGTTGCTACACTTTGAAATTCTGCATGGAATCTTGTTATTCTTTAGAATTCTAGAATCGTGCTGCTCTTTGGGGTTCTACATAGAATGTTGCTATTATTTAGGTTTCTGCCAGGTACTTGTGACCTGGATTGGCCACTGTTGGAAACAGGATGCTGGACTCGATGGACCTTTGGTCTGTCCCAATATGGCAACACTTATGTACTTGGGATTCTGAATGGAATCTTGCTACTCTTTGGGGTTCTACATGGAATGCTGCTACACTTTGAAATTCTGCATGGAATCTTGTTATTCTTTAGAATTCTAGAATCTTGCTGCTCTTTGGGGTTCTACATAGAATGTTGCTACTATTTAGGTTTCTGCCAGGTACTTGTGACCTGGATTGGCCACTGTTGGAAACGGGATGCTGGGCTTGATGGACCTTTGGCCTGTCCCAATATGGCAATGTACTTATGATTCCAAGTTTGCACGGAGGAACAGCCTAATGTTTAGTGCAGTGGGTTAAGAACTGCAGCTCCTTGTGACCTTGGGGAAGTCGCTTAACCCTGCATTGCCCCAGGTACAAAACTTAAATTGTGAGCCTAGTACAGACAGAGAAAGTACCTGCATATTATAAATGTAAACCGTTTTGGTTGTTCTCCAGAAAGGAGACGGTATATCAAATGCATGACCTTTTACCCAATCCTATTTGCTGATGGAGGCTACCTAGGGTTGTCAGACCCAGGCAGCCATGTCTGTGAACGCTACAATTGGAACCTGACAAGTTCTGCAAAGAAAGCGGCTCCCTGGTTTAGCAGGAATAATTAATTTCAGGATATTACGACGTATCTCAGATTCTTGCTACTTGACCTTTGCTTTGTTGTCTGCCTAAATAATAAATTATAATTGTGGTGTGTAGCAATGGAGAGTTGAAGGTCACCAGCATGCCTTAATACTATACACAGTTTGGACACACATTGTGGTCCGGGTATGTGTGTGGGTGAGGGTGCGTGTGTGTGTGTGTCCACGCACGGGTCAGAGGGGAGCCGGATCTGAACAAGGACGCCATTGATCCCACTGCTGCCAGCACTTCTCAAACAAGGATACTCAAAGAGGGCCACAACACAAGGAACCTGCAGAGAATTGTGTGGCAGGGAGGTCTGGACCTTTCCGTGTGCGCTTGGCATTCCTTCCGCCCTTAGGATGCAGAAACTATCCACGCACTTCACATTCAATTAACCAGAGACAAGGCGGCTTTTGTGCAGCCAGTGGGTTAATGATTTTAACTATGCTGCTGCTTGCTTTCTGTCCGAAGAGAGCCATTGCAAATATCTCCTCGCTGGCTGGATCATGAAACAAAGCACTTTTTAAACCCTCTGGCAGCTGTCCCCAAGATTAAACTGTTGTCACAAACATTTTCATAGAACTAGAAATGCTCATTATTGGAACCTCATTTTATTTATTTATTTATTTTTTTCAGCAGGATCTGTAGAGTAAGGAATTAAACAGTTACAAACATAAAACTTTGTATTCTTCCGGTGGTTGAAAGAATATCACAGATTTTGTAGTCACAATTGATTTTCTGACTGTCTGCATTGGGACAACATCCATATGTTCATTTTTACCGATGGACTTTGCATCAATTTTCAAAGAGAAAGTAGGCTGTGATCATCTGCACCTGCTTTTCATATGGGTAAATATCTTTGAAAAATAATTCAAGTACACTTAAAAATACACTCGATGCACATTATTTTCCAGTTGTTCAAAACACATTCTTGAGAATGCCAGGGCTGGCTTAACAACTAGGCAGATAGGGATGCAGGAGTTCAGTGCCACAAAGGGATCAGGTTTTCAGGACATGCCTAATGAATATGCATGACTTAGATTTGCATACAATAGAATTAGTATCCATGTACATCTATCTCTTGCATATTCATTATGGTTATCCTGAAAACCTGACCTGTTTGCAGTACTCCAGACCTGAACTCCTGCAGCAGCATCTTGGGGGGAGGGGATTTTAAAAAATAATTAGATCCTGCCAGCCACGCCCACTCAAAGAACCAATTATCTGTTTTTCCAGTATCATTCTGGGAGGGCTAGTGTGGAGTTAATCATAATTTGAATTATCAAAAACTCAGGAGTGGGAGTGGGCTGGAGACCTGAAAGTTAATTGAAGGGGCACACCTAGGGGGCCTCACAACCTTGCCCTCCCTGGCGATTGCCTCCACTTATTGTGGCCGAAAGCATGCACTCTAAGAATCCACACATACATCTATAGCAGCATTGTGGGAGAAAAGTTCCCATGGACGATTTACACACGTCAGTCACGATTTATGCTTTTAGCTTACTTTCCAAAAGAAGAGAAGGCTTGTGATTTCTTATTTATGTTCAGTGTATGTCAAGGGGAGGGGACATGAGTCTTCTGATAAGGATGGGGGTTTTCAGATCCACATAGGTGTGGGATTGTGAACACACATGGCCCAGAAAATATGGTCTTTAGTTTTGGGTGGAACATTTTGTTATGTAGCTATGTAAAGTAACTAGTTCTTATGTAACTAACACAGATCTCTGCTTGTAAATTTACTGCAACAGCTGTGATTCCCCAGTTCAAGGACAGGCAGCTCCAGCCCTTAGGTTCTCAGGATAACCAAATGCCTGCAGTCAGCTCTGATTAATGTCCATTGTGAATATCCTGATAACCAGTCCTGGTTGAGGCTTTTTTTTTTTTTTTTTTTGGACCGGAAGTGCCTTCTCTCACTGGCCTGGGTTCTGTCCGTCTCCTGTGTTTAGCGTCTCTGCATTCTGTACATATCTCCAGCATTCTGCTCCTACATATGGGACAATCTAGAGTAAGGATATCCCAGCCCTGGGTGTTACCAAGAATATACTGGAGCCTCCAGTCGAGTCAGCCTGTCTCCAGCTGAAATTTCTAACAATTATGATTATCATAATTTGTACAGCTCATTCCAGATGTGCACAGCACTTTTAATTGTGATATTTTGTTAATGCTGTGCATTGCATTGAGCAATCTCTAGTTGGGAAGGGTATCGATAGGACAGACCCGGGAGCCCCTCAACCAAGAAAGAGGGGCATCATCCAGAGGGTCTTCGAGGATCCTTCAGACTGGAAAACAGAGCATCCCCGAAACCCACCCTGAGAGTGAAATTGAGATAAGAACAGGAAAATTCCCAGCTGTAAGATGGAAGTAACAAAAGTGCAAGCTGAAATATTTGGCCCAATTATTCAGTTAAATAAACCACCTTCAAAATTTCTGTGTTAGGCGGTGAGAGTCTGATATGTACAGGCAGGGAGAGGGATCTTGGGGTGATAGTATCTGAGGATCTGAAGGCAAGGAAACCAGTGGCGTTCCTAGGGGCGGGCAGTGGGGGTGGTCCGCCCCGGGTGCACGCCGCTGGGAGGGGGTGCTGCGCGCGCCTGTCTGTCATTTGTTCCATGCTCCCTCTGCCCCAGAATAGGTGTTCCGGGGCAGAGGGAGCATGGAACGAATGACGGACAGGCGCGCGGCACCCCCCGCCCCAGCGGCGTGCACCCGGGCGGGGGGTTCTTTCGCAGGGGGGTGTCCTTTCACCGGGGGGGGGGGGGGTGCTGCACCCGGGGGGTGGGGCACATCGGTGATCTGCCCCGGGTGTCAGCCCCCCAGGAACGCCACTGAAGGAAACACACTAACAAAGCGGTGGCCATAGCCAGAAGGTTGTTAGGCTGAATAGAGAGAGGTGTGACCAGAAGAAGAAAGGGGGTTGCTCGAACTGTAGGGGAGGGGTGAGGAAGGGGAGAGATGCAGGATCTACAGGATGGAGAGAGAGGTGCAGGTACTGCTCTGTGGACCTTTTTTGGAGTGGATGATGGGCAGAGAGGAAGAGGTGCTGGACCTGGTGGGGGTGAGGGAAGGGAAGAGATGCTGGATCTACAGGATGGAGGGAGACAGGTGTATGTACTGCTCTACCGGACCTTTTTTTTGGGGGGGGGGGGGGGATGGACAGAGAGGAAGAGGTGCTGGACCCGGGGGGGGGGGGGGTTGTTAGATGTGGACTAGCTGGTAGTAGGGAGAGAGAGAGACTGAACTTGGGGAAAGGGGGAGAGACACTGGGCCATGAAGGGGTGGTGGGAATTGAGAGGGAGATATATTGGCTCCACAGCAGAGGATGCAGGAGGAAGGGAAGAGAAAGAGCAGCATCAGAGAGACAGAAAAGAGATGCTGGGCACAGAGGGATCATAGGGACAATACTAGGCAGAGGCAGGATAGGCACATACAGAGGCAATGCTGATGGGGTGGGGGGGGGGGGCTGTGGGATAGTTATACAGCAACAATGTTGATCATGGAGCGTGAGGAATAGTGATACAGGAGCAATGCTGATCAGAGGGGGAAGATTAGGGACAGGGGAGTAGAGAGGAAATGCTGAACATGGATAAAAGGACAGGGACAGCGAAACTGAGGGGAGAAGCAAACAGGATGGAAAGGGACAGAGAGAGACAGGAAATGTCAAATGGACAGGAGAATCTGCAAAGATAAGAACAAAATAGAGAAAAGGGATACTGGGACCAAAGCCGATAGAAAAATAAAAGTATTTTAGTTTGAATTGATTAATTGGAATATGCCCATCTCTGATATTTTGCCTTTAAGTTTTTCTTTCTGTGTGCAGAATCTGACCCTGAGATTTTTAGTTCATATTTTTGCCTTCATTACTGATTAATTTGTGGTTCCTTATTTCTTATTTGTTGAGAGTCTGTGTCTTGTGTGTGACCAAGCTGTAGTATTCTGCCATCATGTAGGGTGTGTGTAGAGATTTTCTTGCAGTCCTGTTCATTTTGTTTTTCACTGGGTAGTAGTGCATTGGTGTTTTAGTGCCTTGTTTTTTTTACAGAGCTGTTATTTATTTATAATGATATCTGTATCCCGCATCATCCCAAACAGAGTTCAGGTTCAATGGGGCTTACAGTCCAAATCTAAGCAGTTATTATCTCTGTCCCTAGAGGGCTCACAATCTTGGTTTTGGTACCTGAGGCAATGGAGGGTTAAGTGACTTGCCCAGGGTCACAGGGAGCTGCAGTGGGAATTGAACCCAGGATGCTGGGATCAAAGCCCACTGCACTAACCATTAGGCCACCCCTCCATTTATGTAAAGCTTGTGAAATAATCATGGAACGTATGTCCATGTGGCACTTTGTTCTTTTGAGATGGCAACCCTAGTGCGGACAGATGGGTGTAGAGGGGCGGGGGAAGGGTACGACAGTAGGTGTGGCAAGGGACTCGGGACATGGTATGAGGGCAGGGAGCAGGGCAGTGGCGTAGCTAGGTGGGGCCATGGGGGCCTGGGCCCCTGCTTTTGCTGGTGGGGGTTCGGCTGGCGGGGGTTTGGGACCCCCCCCCCCAGCAAAGGTATTTGCTTTTTCGGGGGGGGGGGAGTGATGAGGCAGTGAGGGGAAGTGGCGAGGAGGTGAGGGGGAGCAGTGGGGGGGGGGGGGGGGGAGGCAAGGCAACGGACTAAAATGTGCCCTCCCACCTCGGGCTCTACGCCCCTGAAGCAGGGCAGGTGTCGAGTTTTTCTTTGGTAAAGCGTTGGCAAGCCTACTCTCCCTCCACTCCTGCTCTCTCACAATACACAAATATCCTTTTGCTTCTCTCCTCCCCTCATTTTGTGTATTTATTATCAAGACTCGATATCCCACTTTGCCAAGAAGTCCAAAGCATTTACAACCCTCCCCATAAAGTTCCCTACATATCAGCCCCCCCCTTATTCTACCCCAGCCCCTGCATCAGTCTCCCATCTCCAGCATTAGTCTCTTGTCTTCCCCCCCCCCCAAATCCCAGCATCTTCTAGCATCAGCCTGCAATTCCCAGCATTATCCATCACCAGACCCCTTTTCCCGCCCCCCTCATCTTCAAGTATCAGACCCCTTCCTCCCTCCCACCCTCCCATTTCCAGCATCTTTCATTATCAGCCCCCATCTGCTGCCCTCTTCTATCCACCTTCAGCCGATGACTCTATTTAGCCGGGGGGGGGGGGGGAATTTCGTCCTTTGCTCCCCACTGCTCTGTCAATCTCAGTCGAGCTGTCTCAGGCATAAGCACATTTCCAAACATAAGGTGGGGAGCAAAGGAGGAGGGCCCCCCCCCCCACTGAAGAGAGGTCAGAAATCTGTGACGCCAGGGCCTATGTGGCCCACCCTGCCCCCAAACAGCAAACCATTTTTGGCAGCATCGCAGCTCTTCATCTGCTTCAGCACTAAAAGCAGAACCAATGAGGAGGGGGGGGGGGGCATTGCCTCCAGTCCTCCCAAACTATCTTCATGGAGGGATCATTGGTTTTTCTCACGTTTACTTCATTGCGGTTGTGTGGCCTAGGATGGGACCAGTTTAACCGGCTTTCATACAAAATGCAAAAACAACCTCCTTACCCCTCGTTCTCCCAAACTAAGCAGGTATACTACACCTTTTGGCAGAGTACATAAGTACATAAGTAATGCCACACTGGGAAAGACCAAGGGTCCATTCAGCCCAGCATCCTGTCCACGACAGCGGCCAATCCAGGCCAAGGGCACCTGGCAAGCTTCCCAAACGTACATTCTATACAATCAAGCCATTGTGACATCACTAATGAGGTTGGCTCTTATTGGTGGAATGAGCCACTATGACATCACAATAGGTTAAATCACTGCTCTATGTAATAAAAGTGAGCCAAGTAGAGGAGTCCTCTAAGAGGACATAAGTACATAAGTAATGCCACACTGGGAAAAGACCAAGGGTCCATCGAGCCCAGTATCCTGTCCACGACAGCGGCCAATCCAGGCCAAGGGCACCTGGCAAGCTTCCCAAATGTACAAACTTTCTATACATGTTATTCCTGGAATTGTGGATTTTTCCCAAGTCCATTTAGTACTTGTCCTTTAGGAAACCGTCTAGTCCCTTTTTAAACTCTGCTAAGCTAACCACCTTCACCACGTTCTCCGGCAACGAATTCCAGAGTTTCATAAAATATCTGCTTTGATTTCCCTCCTCCAACCTAGTGCCTTTTACAAGCACAGAGGAGGAGGGGTGCTTTTTTGGCACAGGTAAAACAGCTGTTTCAGCCTTTCCTACAAGGCCTTGAAAATTACCCTTCAACTGACCTAGAGGCCGCATCTAGCTTAAGTTATCCTGACCTGACTTGACTATAAAATACAGGACCAAGTTCAGAAATACCATAAAAGAACAGCCTGCTATCTATTTCAGCAAGCAAGCTGGTAGAGCTTTGAAGATGTGCAGCGAACCACAGAAAAATCACTCCATCCCTTGGACGCCAGTCAGTCTTACTTCATCTGGGCAACTCCCGGTCTGCATTGCGAGCTTCCCTCCCCTTTCAAGTACTCTCTCAGTCTGCTAATCCCCAAGACGTGAGACTCCTGGTCTCTCTTCTGTAGTGCCAGCAGTATAAATAGCACTGGGAGGCCTTTGGGATGTCCCCTCTATATCCCACAGCTTACACAAGGCCATGGGAACAGATCTGGCTCATGAGTTGGGCAGGGGGGTTGATATGAAAAGGCCTTGTTTACTACGGAAGTACAGGCTGTTTGCGGCTTGCAAATCAGGCCCAGTGGAGCCTTCAGCTATTTTTAACCCTTGTCCCGCTGAAAATTCACGGACAACCGGTTACGGGGCATTTAACTGGCCAGGTGCTGATCCTGACTGGCTAAATGCTTTTGAATATCGGGGAGTGGGGGGTGAGGGCTTGTTTTCAGCGCTGTTCTTGCGCTATGGGATGTACGCTCTTGCCTCTAGTGCCAGAGTTTTGAGCATTGGGCCCTAAGTTTCTACCTTAGGCAATGGAGAATACAAGAGCACAGTAAATGACGGCAGATAAAGACCCGTACGGTCCATCCAGTCTGCCCAAGAGTGTCAGTGGGATTTGAACCCTGGCTTCCCTGGTTCTCAACTACTGCTTTAACCCATCTCAAACTCTATTCAAAGATGAATGCCTATTATCGAACAGCATTGAGTGACGATTTGGGGTCCCAGATTTGGACATCAGGACTTTATGCCTGCTGAAATTCCCTGTGCCCAATTCGGGCACTCATCGGTAGTATTCTGTAACATTGCGCACAAATTTTAGGAATGCCCCTGACCCGCCCATTTACCTTCCATGGCCACACCCCCTTTTGGGTTGCACACTATGGGATTCGAGCCCATGTTGTCATACAATAGCGTGCAGCAAGACGTGCATGCAAATTCACATTGGTACCAATCAATGCCAGTTAGAACCCAATTATGATCTAATTAGCCAAATTAATTGGATGCACACCTTGGATTGGCACCATATATAGATTCTGATGGCTAATGTGTCCATTTCTACAGGAGTGTCAGCCTCCAGTTGGTAAATAAAAGTGAAAACTACCCCTGGTAATAAATCAGACAAAACCTGTAGCCCTCCAAGTACATAAATGCTTCCCAAGCTGAGACACGAGGCAATTTGTGGAAGTTAAAATTCTCAAATCGGTTGCACGGATCTTATTCGCCAAACTTTCCATTTTCATTTTAAATATAGTCGAATCCTTCCAGTCTCCCCCCCCCCTACCTTGTGTTGGAGGAGGGAGGGTACCCTGCCTCCCTCCTCTTCTTGCGACACCGCAAAATGGTGGCGCCCAGCCCTGCCCAGTGTATCCTGGGATGCGCTGGGTGGGGCTATTCACCATATAAGGGAGAAACTCCCTTATATGGGAGGGAGGCAGGCTACCCTCCCTCCTCCAACACACAAGGTAGGGGGGTAGGGGGGGCTAGAGACCCACTGGATCTCCAGCCCTCCCTGAACCTGGGGGGGGGGGACCGGAGGTCCAGCGGACCTCCAGCCCCGTCGCTGGGGGGAGGGGGTTGGTTGGTCGCCCACTAGGCCACCAGGGACCTTTTGCTGGGGGAGTTAGGAGGGGCTGGAGACCCACCGGACCTGCAGCCCTCCCTGAACCTGGGGGGGGGGGGGATCATCGAGGGGACCGGAGGTCCGCTGGATCTCCAGCCCTCTGTCACTGGCAGGTTTGCTGTTGGACAGGGCTCACCATTCCTCCCCAATGACCTGCAAACCCTAACGCCAGCTCAGAGGTGGCATAGGGTTTGCCACATCCAGCGACCCAATCTTTGGTGCGCTGGCCGCTGATCATTGGGGATGAATATATTTAGCCCTGTTTAGCATGCATTTGCATGCTAGTTGCATTCAGAGCCCTTGAGCGCATTGTTTCATACGCTCGAGGGCTCGGGCGGGGCTCAGCCAGGAGGTGGTTAAATGCCCTGGAGAGTGAAAGAGTGAGCATTCCTGAGACAGGAGGTCTCCCCCAGAGGTCGTCAGGAGAGAGAGAGAGATTCCAAGAGCAGAGATCTTCTGGAGGGAGGCTCCAAGGGAAAGAATCCTCCCTAAGGTGGGCTGGGCTGCATTACCTGCGGAGGAGTGTCCCAGGGGAGTGGGCCTAGCTCAGAGGTTTGCTCTCTGGGGAAGCCCAGGGAGTGCATGAAAGAGGAACTGCACTATGCATCCCAGAGTACTAATAGAATTGGAAAATGAACTTGTAGAGCTATTATTAGTAATATGTAATTTATCTTTCAAATCCAGAGATGATCTGGGAAATTATAGCCTGATGTCAGTGCTAGGCAAAATGGTAAAGGCTATTATAAAGAACTAAATTACAGAGTACATACATACGGGACGACTTCCGTATGAGGAAAGGCTAAAGTGGCCAGGGCTCTTCAGCTTGGAGAAGAGACAGTTGAGGGGAGATAAGATAGAGGTCTACAAAATACTTGGTGGAGTGAAACAGGTAGATGTGAATTGCTTGCTTACTCTTTCCAAAAATACAAGAACTAGTGGGGGGGGGGGGGGGGGGGAACGCAAATAATCTACTAAGTAGTAAATTTAAAACAAACTGGAGAATTACAAACGTGTAATTAAACCCTGGAATTCCTTACCAGAGAATGTGATAAAAGCAGTTAACTTAGCAGGGTTTAAAAAAAGGTTTGAATAATTTCCTACAAGTCTATAAGCCATTCTTAAGATGGACTTGGGAAAATCCACTGCTTATTTTTAGGATAAGCAGCATAAAATGTATTGTACTGTTTGGGGAATCTTGCAAGGTACTTGTGACCTGGATTGGCTACTGTTGGAAACAGGATGCTGGGCTTGATGGACCTTTGGTCTTTCCCAGTATAGCAACACTTATGTACTTGGGATTCTGAATGGAATGGAATGTTGCTACACTGAAATTCTGCATGGAATCTTGTTGTTCTTTAGAATTCTAGAATCTTGCTACTCTTTGGAGTTCTACATAGAATGTTGCTACTATTTAGGTTTCTGCCAGGTACTTGTGACCTGGATTGGCCACTGTTGGAAACAGGATACTGGGCTTGATAGATCTTCAGTCTGTCCCAGAATGGCAATGCTTATTTTCTTATGTTCTAAAGGTAAAAATGTGTCTTTAATTGCTGTGAAGCCCCCAGGTCCTGAGTGTCCTAGCTGGAGCCAGACCTGGACCTATGGATGAGCAATTGAAAGTGTACTGAAAAAGCTAGAAGTGTTATAAGAAAGAAAGGAGTAATTGTGATCCTTGCCAAGGAGAAAGTGAGCCTGTGAGGAGATCAGACTGTCTTCCTTTTCCACCAATAAAGCTTCTTTTTGACTTTATACTGAACTGTGCCTGTGAGATTTCAACGCCTGTCCATCAACCACGTTATCGCAAACTTCTACAAACATACCAAAAGGGATCCATACATCATACAGATTGCACAATCTTTATTGCTTCATTGTAAATGTATTTTATTTCTTGGCGGTCGTGTTGTAAAACTCTGAACAACATCATAAAAGCTGTTTAAAAAAATAATTGGGGAAATGAGCTGCACCCATGCACAGAACGTCACTCTTATTGCTTGCTGCTCACGGTCGAGTTAGCCATCCACACTCTGCAGTACAGTACCTCAGAGACCAGTAACACAAAACCCTGAGATTACAGATTCCTGCCTCGGAACCCATTCAAAGTCGCATTAATGATAGCACTCGGATGAGTGACACGGAGATGAGAAGATGTGGTTTTGGCCCTTATTTTAGGGAGATTTATTTGTGATTTTGCACGTGGAAAATCCAGCATTTGCACGTGGAAACAACAGCCACACGTAAACGGTGATTTTTAGAAAGGCCTCATTCCGTGCAGATGTCTATAATATGTAGAAATTGCAAGGGGGGCGTGTTGGGGGATCGTTTGGGCATGGCCTGAGCGGGTGAAAATCTACACTGTATTTCCCTGTTTCATAAAGAGAATTCACACGTGCGACCTACTGTTTCCACAGTGGGATGTATTTCTCAAAAGGTGCTCGTTTCTGCCAGCCTTGGACATGAGGAATCAAGGGAGGTATCCTTTAAACCCCCATCGTTTATTTCCTTCTCCAGATTGATAACTCATAAAGACTGTGCCTTAGGAGAATTCACATATGTCGGTTTGCAAAACAGCTGACACACACGTGTTAACACGAACACATGTATGTTGCGAAATACCAACCAACTTGTAAGTTAGTGACTTTCTCTATTGACATTTTGTGTGTGTATATTGGTAACTGGCTGCCCCCAGTGCACATGCTGGAAAATACTCATGCACCCTTATGGGTATCTCAGAAAAGGTGCTCTGTCTGCAGCCCCTTTAATACAGTACCATTGTAATCAACAATGTCCTGACCTGGATATCTCTGCATTCCGGGTGGGGGGGGGGGGTGGATTCTATAAATGGTGCAGAAAAATAGTCGCAAAGACAAAGAACTCAAATCTTCCACAGGAAACCGCACAGGAGCGGAATAAGCCAACCACAATGTCCAAGAAGATCAAAGTTTATTCATCTAAAAGGATGGCCTCTTTGGCAAAACTGTGGAATTTGGTTCTTGAGCCAACTGATCTCTGATGGTACTCTGAAGACGTTTGCCCAGTTACAGGCAGAATTTCAAATCCCTAACTCTCAACTTTTGCATTGGTATCAGTTACGTAGTGCTGTCAATTCCAAAAAGTGGGCACTAAATGGGGTATCCCAGCAGACCATTCTTTCTGGTTTTATCGACATTCAGTGCCGGCAGCAACACGCGGCCTCATAGTTTTACAAAGCCTTGAGGTCCAGTGCTGCCACGTCACGCAGTTCCACGCAACACGTGTGGGAATTGGATTTAAATGAAGCATTGTCGGATGTCCAGTGGTCGCGTCTTTGGTCGACCGGCCCCCGGGCATCATTGTCGGCTGCAATAACTCAATCCCTCTTCTTCATGTATCACAGGGCCCTCTGGACACCTAGAAAGAGTAAACTGTCTGGGTCCTCTAGTTGTGATGGGTGTTGGTCCTGTAAAAACAAAACTGGAACCCTCACACACCTACTGTTGGAATGTCCACCTCTTGTAACATTTTGGTCAGATGTTTGGGGAAAAATTGGAAAAGATTTTTGGTTTCCAAGAATCTTTTTTACCTAAATATGTGATATGGAAATCTGTTTGTATATCATTTCTCTACACGGACAATGATAAGTTATTGTACGACTTTTTGGTTTCAGTTGCGCTGAAACTGGTCATTTCGCACTGGAAGGATAATTCCCATGTGAATGTGGTGGTGTGGTGGAATTGGATTCTGCTTTATAAAAAAAATATGAGCAATCTGCAGTACTCTCTCTCCCTGTCTGGACACAAATCAGCTATCCGCAAATGGAAGTCTTTAGACCTTTTTCTATCCAATAAGGACTAATTTTAGGGTTAGAACTCAGCACTTTGTACCATATTGTGTGTTTTGTTCTGTTGCATTTTCTGTGGTGTATTGTTATGATTTAATAAACTTATTATAAAAAAAAAAAAAAAAAATTGTGCTGACACAACAAACCCATCACAGGTCATGTTTCGACATACAAATCCTTCGTCAGGGGCTCTTATAAGGCAGCAAAACAAATATAAAAACAGTGGTCGAGGTCAAAATCCAAACGTGAGTACTTTCATTCTCCAAGTACCTTTCACAGCCCTTCTCCCTTCTGGCCAGCTCCCGTTTCCCGCCTTCCTTTCCTGCTCCTTGTTTCACAAGTCCTTAAATACAGGGCGCTCCTGGGGAAGGAGGGGATGGAACCTGGGTTGCTGCAGGGTCTGTGAGAGTGCGTGTGTGTGTGTGTGTGTGGGGGGGGGGGGTATTAAGGCTTATAAGAACCCCTGATGAAGGCTTTTGTATGTCGAAACACGGGCCATGTTGGGTTTGTTGTGTCAGCACATCCTTTCTGAAGAATAAACTTTGATCTTCTTGGACACTGTGGTTGGCAGAAAAATAATCAGCAGAAAAAAATGGGCGCGGAGCAACTATTCTGTGCACAGCGCTCTGGGTGGAGCTCCGTTTATAGAATAGCACTTTTGACGCGATTCCTGCACTGAAAAGTTGGCCGCCGGTATTTACGCCAGCTGAAATCTGGCATTTGTGCGTGAAAATGGAGCTATTCTCTAACCCCCATGCACAACTTTTCAGAACGCCCCTCTCCTCTCCTGGCCATGCCCCCCTTTTGAGTTACACGCTAGGGTATTTAGGTGCCTGGGGTTATAATATAATGCGCAAGCAGATGTATAAACAAATCCCAATTATTGCCAATGAAAGGCGCTAACTGGTTGTTGCATAGTAACATAGTAAATGATGGCAGATAAAGACCTGTACGGTCCATCCAGTCTGCCCAATAAGATAAACTCATTTTACATGGTATGCGATACTTTATATGTATACCCGAGTTTGATTTGTCCTTGCCATTCAATTAATTGCTAGTTAATGGCTTGTTGACTAATTAAGATGCGCGCACATCTTAAATCCATGCTCAGTTTTCGATGTCGAAATAACGCTGCCATATATGGAATCCATGGGAGGGGGGGGTATGTGTAAAATTCATCTCTGTGTGTATTAAAATGAAGAATATGGAAAGCGGATGGAGGCGCCAACTTCTACAATTCAAGGAAACTCATAGGGCCTCTTACTAAGGCGTGGCAGCGTTTTTGGCGCACGTTAAAAATAAGCGTGTGCTAAACGCTAGAGACGCCCATACAGTCCTATGGGCGTCTCTAGCCATTGGTGCACGCTGCGCTAAAAACACTACCGTGGCTTAGTAAAAGACCCCCTTAGGGAGAAGAGCAAATGAGCCATCAATTGAGACAGAGGCTGCCATGGAAGATCATAAGGGAGGAGGGGGAAGGTCCCTTATCAGCAGGGGCGCAGCCAGACAACAGATTTTGGGTGGGCCTAGATAAGAAGTGGGTGGGCACCAAGTGTTCTCCCCCACCACCAAAACCAAAAAAATATCTCAGTTGGCGGGAAAACGCTTCTTTCCACCTTGACAGTCTGCAGCAGGCCTTTGCTGAAAACTGAGCATGTGCAGGCGTCGGTATCATGGAGAGTAGCATTTTTGTTACCATCAGGAGGAAGTCTTCAGCTGGTGGAGCTTGGGATCCCCACCAGCTACCGCTAAACATGTGCTACTGTTGCGTGGGCCTGAGCCCTAAGTGGGTGGGCTCTGGCCCACCCAGGCCCAACTGTGGCTACGCCACTGCCTATCAGAAAGGCAATGTCTAGTCCCCACCGGGGCCTAAAGCATTACTATCTGCTGCAGTACGTCTGGAAATGCAACACATATCCCCTATAGGCAGAAACACGATGATAATACATATATACATATCGATTGTATAAATATATATTAAATTCCAAACACTGGCACTCCAAAATCAATAAGCAAAAAAAATACAGTCTTCAAAATATATTATTTTCATCATCACCCATGTACGAAGGGTGCACAGAAGCAGTTAGTCTACAAATATATTAATATTAACAAGCATAATGAAAAACTATCCTGCATCTGATTCCTTTACCGTTTGCCACACTTCACCCCACTTTCCAGTGGCGTACCGAGGGCGGGGCAGTGGGTGCACGCTGCAGGACGGGTGCAGGGAGCAGCTGCGTGATTGTCGGTTCCGCTGGTTCCCTGCTCCCTCTGCTCCAGAACAGGAAGTAACAGCAGAGGGAAGAGGGAACCAGCGGAGCTGACAGCTGTGTGGCTTCTCCTTGCACCCAAGCAGGTAGGAAGAATGCACTGGGGGGGGGGGGGGAGGTGGGGACTTGGAGGTGATGCACCGGGGGAGGGGCGCTGCACCCCGGGGGGGGGGGGGCGTCGTGCTGCACCTGGGGGGGTGTCATTCTGTACCCGGGGGAGGGGGATGGATGACGCTGCACCTGGGGAGGGGGGTGCGCTGCGGCGATCCGCCCTGGGTGGCAGCCGACCAAGGAACGCCACTGCCACTTTCCTTAGGAATTAGTGCTTTGACAGATTCCTTTCTTAAGAGGCAGGTCCTTCTGAAAGATGGAGGAGTGGCCTAGTGGTTAGAGCACCGGTCTTGCAATCCAGAGGTTGCCAGTTCAAATCCCACTGCTCTCCTTGTGATCTTGGGCAAGTCACTTAACCCTCCATTGCCTCAGGTACAAACTTAGATTGTGAGCCCTCCTGGGACAGAGAAATATCCAGAGTAACTGAATGTAACTCACCTTGAGCTACTACTGAAAAAGGTCTGAGCAAAATCGAAAATAAATAAATAAATACATTGTCAGCAGGATAAAAATAAGTCGCCCAGATGTCAATGAGCTTGCTAACCTACTCCAAGTGGCATATTTCCATTCAACAGCAGAGGCAAGATACATAATCGTATCATCTCCAAAGTGGTACCATGTTTAGAAGAAATGAGGTGAGTTGGGAGAGTGCCTGAGCTGTCCGGAGTTCAAATCCTGTCCTGCTACTGACTCTATGTGAGCTTCAAGTCCCAGTGTCATGTCCGACTCCATCTGACAGAGAACAAACTAAGGGGCCCTTTTACTAAGCCGCGTAGGCGCCTACGCCTGCCAATTCGGAACTACCACTTGGCACGGGCGGTAGTTTCATTTTTTTACTTGTGCCCACTACACGCACCGGAAAATTTCCAGCATGCGGCGCTAACCGGCATTGTACATGCGCTGATGATTATCGCCCGGTTAACGTGCGAGACCTTACCGCTAAGTCAATGGGTGGCTGTAAGGTCTCAGGCCCAAAACGGACGCGCGCCAATTTTCATTTTGCCGCACATCCATTTGCGGCCACCCCCCCCCCCCAAAGGCCTTTTTTGCAGGTGCACTAAAAAATGAACCTGCGTGCATTCAATACATGCGTCTACAGTATCAAAGGCCACTTTTCGCCACACCTTAGTAAAAGGACCCCTAATTGAGTTCCTGGCGTCTCCTTTTACTAGCCCTTGTACCCCCCTCCTGCTCTCATATTCTCCTGCTCTGATATTCAGCAAAACACGCTTCGAAAGTGCCAAACCTCTTCGTGAAAAGTTGCATTGGCTCCCAATCAAATAACGGATCATCTTCAAAATCTGCACCTTAGTCCACAAAATCATTTATGGCGTCCTAGGATACATGACAGACCTTACTGATCTACCAATAAGAAACAAAGTCAGACTGTCAAGATCCTACTTAAACCTACACTACCCAAATTGCAAAGGACTGAAATACAAAACAACTTACGCAGCCGGCTTCCCCTACATAAGCGCACAACTATGGAATGGGCTCCCAAAAGTCCTGAAAACAATCTACGACCACATGAACTTCAGGAAATCACTAAAAACCAACCTCTTCAAAAAGACCTACCCCAACGACCCCACATAAACCTCTTCACCCAGCAACACAGCATGACTTTGATCGTACTGGACAACACGCAATCTTCATCCTTCCCGACCCTCCAAATATACCTCAACCTTGTACTTGTTATCAACCGACTGGGCAAATGACTGACGGTACTATGTAAGCCACATTGAGCCTGCAAATAGGTGAGAAAATGTGGGGTACAAATGCAACAAATAAATAAATAAATACATAAAAAAATATACATCTCAACTAGAACCATCAAAACAGTGAAAAGATTTTCCATCAACCAAGTGGCTGATGCATGTTTCCCAAAGTACAAGAATTGAAAAGGGGAGGAAATTTGGGAATTAGTTCATGCCTTTTTCAGCAGTAGCACAAGGTGAGTAACATTCAGGTACACTAGGCAGTTTCCTGTTCCCAGAGGGTTTACACTCAGATTTTGTACCTGAGGTAATGGAAGGTTAAGTGACTTGCCCAAGACCACAAGAAGCAGCGGTGGGATTTGAACTCTGGTTCGTAGCCCATTGCTCTAACCACTAGGCTACTCCTGCATTTGGCTTCAATTTGTATAAAAGTGCTATGAATGTCTACTATTTGCCCAATTCCATCTGGCTAACAATGGGTTAATCTGAAAACAAAATAAGCCCGTTTGGCGCCCCTCATCACCTGTAAATACATTCACTGGAACAAGCTTGAGAGAGTTGCAAGCCTACAAAGAACATAAGCAGCAAAGATGGACTTCAAACACTGCACAGAGGGTTTGATAATAGTATAACTCAGGTCATGCCCAATGATACACCAGGGCAGGGACACCACAACACCTGGCCAACAGTTACAAGAAAGTCACGTCATCTTGAGATTGAACCCAACGCCAATGGGAATCGTATTCCAGATGAATTTGGTTACTCTGTTTATACTTTTCAGACTCCACTTTGCTGTTCTTGTGCGAAGCCACTTTAGGGCTGTCCTCGTCCTGCTTTTCCACTGTGGACAATTTGGCTTCTGGACCATGAGAAGACGCTAGTGTTTGCTTGCCCAGGAAACCGTTAGCCACAGGAGACTGCTCTGGGCCCTGCTGTTTGGTGACTCTGGTGCACTCCGTGGTTCCCTGCTCTGCTGTGGACATGGTCAAGTTGGGCTCTGCTCGGAGGAAGTCCTGAGGCACTCTGCCTTTTCCTTGTTCCACCTTGGAGAACGGAGTGCTTGACCTAGAGAAGGTAGCTCTGTCTTGCTCAGCTTTGGCCACGGGAAGACCCTGATGAGTAGGAGCGGGCACGATTGACTCGGAAGTGCTCTGGCAGTATTCATCCATTTCATCGGCAAGAGTGTCCAGGTAGCTCCCAATAGAGATGCTGTCCAGCTTGTCATTGGGGTCTTGGAAACTATTCCAGCTCCCTCGCCTGGAGGTCTCCTGGCTTTCTACCAGGCTGTACTGGCTGCTAGTCAGGCTGCTACAGCGACTGGTGAGGGTCCCTTTCTCCTCCAGAAGCCATTTTACTGCCTCGATTCCTTCATTGATAGTCACCAGCTGATGCAGGATCTTCACGTCTATAGCTCTGAGGTAAGCCTGCCGAGACAAAACACAGATACAGATTGAATAAGAACTGCTTCCATTTGGGAAAATTGTGATCTTTTTTTCCATCTAGGATATTATTTAGATTAAAACTTTTACAGCCCTCTTTTCTGGGGAATAAATTGCATTGTTAGTTTTCATTTTTTACTAACTAACCAGTGAAAATAGTGTAGCTAAACTGAATTTAACTACAATTCTCAGGTGTGGAGGGGCATTTTCGATATGACATTTAAGTCTCAACTTTAGACGTTTTGATAAAAACGTCCAAAATTCAAGTGGGGGATTCAGCCATTTTCAAAACAGAAAAACGTCAAAAATGGCTATTTGCTAGATGTTTTTGTGCTCTGTACAATTATCTTTTTTTTTTTTGGGGGGGGGGGGGGGGGTCCAAGAAAGCAAAAGGGCAGACGATCTGCAAACTCTAAGACGGAAAATAAACAAAGCAGATCGTTATGTGCCAAAATATAATTTATTAATGAAAACAAAAAATATATACATATAAAAATCAGCCCTGATTTATATATATATATATATATTTGGTTTTCATTAATAAATTATATTTTGGCTCTTAACGATCTGCTTTGTTTATTTTCCAATTATCTTTTTGGTCCATTTTCAAAAACAAAATGTCCAAGTGCAATATGCACAAAATCAAGCCATTGGGATGTAGGAAGAGTCAACATTCTCAGTAGACTGGCCACATAGACATCCCAGGAGAGCAATGGGGCACCCTAGGGGGCACTGCCCTGGACTTCAAATAAATGCTCGCACGTACAAATCTCACTGCTGCTCTCTTATCTTGTCTGCTGAACCCCCCCCCCCCCCAAACCCACTCAAAATCCACTACTTCCAACTGTACACCACTACGATAGCCCTTATGGGTGAAAGGGGCACCTATATGTGGGTACAGTGGGTTTCTGGTAAGTTTTGGAGGGCTCACAGTTTCTAACACAAGTGTAACAGATAGGGGGAAGTATGGGCCTGGGTCCACCTGTCTACAGTACACTGCACCGACCACTAGACTAGTCCAGAGACCTGCATGCTGCTCTGATGAACCCGAGTATAACATCTGAGGCTGTCATAGAAGCTGGTAAGTAATGTTTTTAAATCACATTTTTTGGGGGTGGGAGGGGGTTAGTGATCACTTGCCAAATCCAAAGGTCATTACTCCATCCTCATCCTCCTCAACCTATCCGCCGCTTTTGACACAGTTAATCATGATTTACTTCTTGCTACACTGTCCTCATTTGGGTTCCAGGGTTCTGTCCTCTCCTGGTTCTCCTCTTATCTCTCCCACCGTACCTTCAGAGTACATTCTCATGGATCTTCCTCCACCCCATCCCACTCTCTGTCGGAGTTCCTCAGGGATCTGTCCTTGGACCCCTTCTTTTTTCAATCTACACCTCTTCCCTGGGCTCGCTGATCTCATCTCATTGTTTCCAATATCATCTTTATGCTGATGACACCCAGCTTTATCTCTCCACACCAGACATCACCACGGAAACCCAGGCCAAAGTATTGGCCTGCTTATCCAACATTGCCGCCTGGATGTCCAACCGCCACCTGAAACTGAATATGGCCAAGACCGAGCTTATTGTCTTTCCACCCAAACCCACTTCTCCTCTCCCTCCACTCTCTATTTCAATCAATAACACCCTCATCCTCCCCGTCTCATCTGCCCACAACCTCGGTGTCATCTTCGACTCCTCCCTCTCTGCGCATATCCAGCAGACAGCCAAGACCTGTCGCTTCTTTCTCTATAACATCAGCAAAATTCGCCCTTTCCTCTCTGAGCACACCACCCGAACTCTCATCCACTCTCTCATTACCTCTCGCCTTGACTACTGCAACCTACTCCTCACTGGCCTCCCACTTAGCCATCTATCCCCCCTTCAGTCCGTTCAGAACTCTGCTGCACGTGTTATCTTCCGCCTGGACCGATATACTCATATCACCCCTCTCCTCAAGTCACTTCACTGGCTTCCGATCAGGTACTGCATACAGTTCAAGCTTCTCCTACTAACCTACAAATGCACTCGATCTGCAGCCCCTCCTTACCTCTCTACCCTCATCTCCCCTTACGTTCCTACCCGTAACCTCCACTCGCAGGACAAATCCCTCCTCTCAGTACCCTTCTCCACCACCGCCAACTCCAGGCTCCGCCCTTTCTGCCTCGCCTCACCCTATGCCTGGAATAAACTTCCTGAGCCCTTACGCCAAGCCCCCTCCCTGCCCATCTTCAAATCCTTGCTCAAAGCCCACCTCTTCAATGTCGCCTTCGGCACCTAACGTTTATACCTATTCAGGAAATCTAGACTGCCCCAATTTGATTGCCCCATTTGACTGACTGTACATTTGTCCTTCAGATTGTAAGCTCCTTGAGCAGGGACTGTCCTTCTATGTTAAACTGTACAGCGCTGCATAACCCTAGAAGCGCTTTAGAAATGTTAAGTAGTAGTAGTAGTAGAGTAAGGGGAGGTCATCCCTGATTCCCTCCAGTGGCCTTCTGGTCATTTAGAGCACTTTTTTGTGGCTTATTCGTTGACCACAACGTCCAACATATAGCCCTGGATGTTTTTGTTTTGTTCCACTCTTGTCAGAAAAAGTTCAAGTGTTAAGAACACTCAGACCCCGCCCCCGACATGCCCCCTTGTGATTTGAACACACTTCTAACAGACTTCATAGAAAACCGTCTAAAAATTGGTTTTGAAAATACCAATTTGGTCATTTTTGTGAGAAAAACGTCCAAATGCAGATTTATGCCACTTTTTGGACGTTTTTCTCTTGAAAATGAGCCCCAGGGTCTCCAGGACAGTCTTACAAGTTTTACGTGGAATGTCTGAAAGGTAACACAGATGAAGTGCCAACTCACACAATGGGCCAGATTCCAAAAATGGGACCAAAATCTGGATGCTGGAAGCAGGGCTGCTGAGGGACTAGGCCGGGCCTGGGGCAAGGCCGCTCCACCTCCGCCTCCCCTGCCGCCCCCCGTCGCTCCCCCTGCCACTGCAGTCTGCGGTCTCACCTGCCTGCCTCCATGGCTCCGGGCCCCCTGCATTCAGGGCGGCAGTCGCAGATTGCCTCTCTTATCCTTCCCTCCCTGTGTCCCGCCCTCGTCTGATGTAACTTCCGGCTTCCGCAAGGGTGGGACACAGGGAGGGAAGGCCCTAAGGAAGGCGATCTGTGACTGCCGCTTCAAATGCAGGGGGCCTGGAGCCGAGGCAGGCAGGTGAGACTGGGAACTGCAGTGCCGGCGGCCTGACCCTGGCACCGGGCCCGGGAAATTTTGTCCCCCCTGCCCCCCCCCCCCCAATCGGCGGCTCTGTCTGGAAGAGATCAATGCTAAGCGTGATTCTGTAAAAGGCGAACGGGCTTTACAGAACAGCGCTTAGTGCCGAATTCCGCACCAAACTCTGAGTTCCAGACTTAGGCCTGCTGAAATGTGGTGCCATTCCTGGCAGCCAAGTTGGGCTTGGAGACCCCTTATTCCATAACACTGTGCCAATTTTCTCAGAATGCCCCTCCGATGGCCATGCTCCCTTTTGGGTACACTCTGTGGGATTTGGGCACCCAGGGCAATTGCTTGCGCAAATCCAAATTATTGCCAATTAACTTCAATGATTGTTGACGTCAATTAACTGATATTAATTGGCTCATTAAACAATGTATTTGCACGCAGGTCTAAGATCCACACCGAAATTTCGGCTATAGAATCTGGGGGACTGTCTATTAAACAGCTTTATGTTAACTCTGCCCCCATGGAAGGCATTTCTAAAAGAGGGTGTGTCAGGAACACACCTATTTAGAGCCCACCCTATTAAGAAAAGCAGGTGCCCTTGTGTCGCTTTGCTTGGGGAGGGGGGGGGGGGGTGATCTCTCCAGAATCTCTAGGATTTCTTGTGTATATATATGTATAAAAATGTTTGCTGAGTTATCTTTCTGTTTCTATTCCTCTTTCCTGTCAATAAGATCATAAGAGTAGCCCAACTAGGTCAGACCAATGGTCCATCTAGCCCAGTATCCTGTTTTCCAAATAGTGGCCAAGCCAGGTCACAAGTACCTGGCAGAAACCCAAATTGTGGCAACATTCCACGTAGAACCCCAAAGAATAGCAAGATTCTGGAATCCTAAAGAGTGACAAGATTCCATGTAGAATCTCACAGAGTAGCAACATTCCACGTAGAACCCCAAAGAATAGCAAGATTCTAGAATCCTAAAGAGTGACAAGATTCCATTCAGAATCTCAAAGCGTAGCAACATTCCACGTAGAACCCCAAAGAATAGCAAGATTCTGGAATCCTAAAGAGTGACAAGATTCCATGTAGAAACTCAAAGAGTAGCAACACTCCATACTACAAATCCCATGGCAAGCAGTTACTTCCCATTATCTCAATAGCAGACTATGGAATTTGTCCAAACTTTTTTAAAACCCAGATACAAAGAGTTCCAGAGCTTAACTATTCATTGACTGAAAAAATATTTCCTCCTATTTGTTTTATTTCCATGTAACTTCCTTGAGCGTCCCCTAGACTTTGTACTTTTGGAACAAGTAAAAAATCGATTTAGTTCTACTCGTTCTACACTACTCAGGATTTTGTAGCCCTCAATCATATCTCCCCTCATCCATCTCTTTTCCAAGCTGAAGAGCCAAAACCTCTTTAGCCTTTCCTCTTACGAGAGGAGCTCCACCCTCTTTATCATTCTGGTCACTCTTCTTTGAACTTTTTCTAATTCTGCTATATCTTTTGGTGACCAGAACTGAACGTATACTTAAAGTGCAGGTGCACCATGGAGCGATACAAAGGCATTATAGTATTTTCGGACTTATTCACCATCCCTTTCTTAATAATTCCTAGCATCCTGTTTGCTATTTTGGCAGCAACCGCACACTGAGCATAAGATTTCAGCGTATTATTTACAGTGACACCAAATCTTTTTCTTGAGCGCTGACCCTCAAGGTGGACCCTTGCTCAGGTAACTATGATTCAGATTATTCTTTCCAATGGGCATCACCTTGCATTTGAAAGAATTATCCGAATCATAGTTACCTGGCATTCTTTTCTTGTTTTTATCGTTAGCTCTTCCTTCTGTTAAGGGTGGACGGTTTAAAGCTGTTTCCCCCCCTCCTCCTAAATCTTTCTTTTTTTGTGCAGTTCAGTACTGGAATAAACTTCCCTTTGAACTTCGCTCATTCTTTTTATTCTGTAAACTTATTTGTTCACTAGGTCCTGGGGGTTATAGTATTGTGTGTTAAGTTTGAATATGTTTTTATTTGTAATTCTTGATAGTTGTTATCAGTTTCTTCAGTGGCGTACCAAGGGGGGGTGGGGTGGGGGCGGTCCGCCCCGGGTGCACGCCGCTGGGGGGGGGTGCCGCGGTGTGCGCCTGTTGCCCTGTTTCAGTCCGATTTCACAATTCGCATGTGTTCACTGCTCCCTCTGAGTCTGCCCCGGAACAGGAAGTAATCGGACTGAAAAAGGGCAACAGGCGCGCGCCGCAGCACCCCCCCCCCCAGCGGTGTGCACCGGTGGGGGGGGGGGGTCATTTCGCCGGGGGGGGGAAAGAGGTGTCATTTTGCCGGGGGGGGGGGGTCACGCTGCACCCGGGGGGGGGGGGGGCACATTGGCGATCCGCCCCGGGTGTCAGCTAGGGTCGGAACGCTACTGAGTTTCTTACTTTCTGAGTAATTGTAACTCGCCTTAAATCTTACTTAAGAGATCTGGCAATTAATAAATTCCTATTAACATTAACGTAAACTGCCTAGAATTTTGATTGAGTGGTATATCAAATTTTTAATAAACTTGGAAACCTGGACTACCAGGGCCGGCCCAAGGCAAGATGCCGCCTGAGGTGGCACTAACATGCTGCCCCCTTCCGGGCCGAGATGCCGCCCCCCCTCACTGCGTTTTACCTCATGATGACTTTCCAAACTCAGCAGCGGAAACAATTCCCATACCCTGCCCAGCCGCCAGTATCTGCCTCTTCCCTTTACTGTGGCTACCTGAGCCTCTGACAAAACAGGAAGTTACATCAGAGAGGCGGCCGAAGTAAAAGGAAGAGGCGGGTGCTGGAAGCAGCAGGGCAGCATATGGGAATCGTTGCCGGGTTTGGAACATCACCGTGAGGTAAAACGCCACGAAGGGGGAGATTCCGCCCCTCCGAGGTGCCACTCCTGAAGAGTGCCACCTGAGGCCCCCGCCTCAGGTGACCTACTGTCGGGCCGCCCCTGTGATCTGCTACTGTGATCAGGGAGATATGCACTTATGTGTTTTTTTTCGGGAGCACTTAAGGCAGCCATAGTGCTGGTGCAGATTCTCGCACCTAGACTGGGGCGACAAGCACATAAGTTCTAGCATTCTATGATTTACATGCGTGTGTGCTCCACTCATGCTCCCCCAAACTCTGCCCATTTGCAAAATAACTGCCATCGAAGAAAGGCGGGAATTGACAGAATAGTGTGTAGCCAATTTATTGTCATTTACATGCGTACATAAAATGCACAGGAGGTGATCTCGTTCATTTATTTACCGCCTTTTTGAAGGAATTCGCTCAAGGCGGTGTACAGTAAGAATAGATCAAACATGAGCAGGAGGCAATTAGAGCAGTAAAACTATTCGAACAACAATACAAAGTATGGCATGGTATACTACTTGCAATGACAACACAATATGTACTAGAACATTACAATTGGTAGTGAGGGGTAAGGCAAAGTTGTAACATATAGATGAGTAAGAAAGTAGGAAGAATTAGAAAGTAAGGTGATTGATTTGAAGAAAGTTGCATGTGAGGTCAGAGAGATGGTTAAATATTATCTCAGCTAGGGTAGGAGTGGATAAACATGTCCCGCTGCAGTATGTGCAGCCCGAGTCAATCCTTGAAATGAAGCTCTAGAACGAGGCGATATAGGATGAAGGTGAAAGGGGAGAGACTCAGAAGTAACCTGAGGAAATACTTCTTCATGGAAAGAGTGGTGGATACGTAAATTCTAATGCGTGCAGTCGAAAAGGGGGAGTGGCCTTGGGCGTGGAATAGACGGATTGTGGGCCTTTCAAAAAAACTATGCGCGCTATCATGGAATATACCTGGTCTGACCCTAACTTAGGCACAGGTATTTAGACCTGGTTGTGGGTGCACCTAAATTTTAGTCGCCTGTTGTTTTTCCAACACCAATTTTTAAGGCGCCATTTACAGAATTTGGCTCTATAGGTATAGGCGGTCGGTGGCTCAGCTGTTTGAGGAGGCTAAAATGGGTGGGGCTTGGGCAGGGCCAGGGCGTGGCCTTGGCCCTTAATGGTCTGCCAACATGCAGAAAGAAAGAAAAAATCTGCAAAATAGCTGTAGATAATACACATCTTAATATTTACATTTCATAAAAAGAGTCAAATGCTGAAGAATAAAGTGACTAAGAAAATTAAACAGTGCAAACTTCAGTAAATATATATAGGTATCTTAGGCAACTGAAATAAAGTGAATTTGAAAAGTGTCAGTACATGACGCCTACCCCTCTATACAGGCCTGCAGCCAGTCTGCCTCCTTCTCTCTCTCCTCTCCCATTTGCCCGCAGCCTGTCTGCCCTTCTCTCTTCCCCCATCCACCCTCCCAGAGCTTGTTAACTTTGCTGTCTCATGAGATTGGGAGCAGGAAGGCCAATGGATTATTCATGAATCTGACCCTTGCTCAAATTGTCGAGAGCCCTGTGGCCGCAGTTGGAAGGCATGAGGAGGGGGGGGGGGGGGGGGAAGGGAGAAGGAAACTGCTAGGCATGATGATAGTGGAGAAAAGGACTATGCTAGATCAGAGTGTAGAGGTGCCAAGGGTAGCCCATCTAGTGAAGTGGCATGTGCCACTCCAATAAGTGAAACTGAAGGTCAGTGAGTGAGGGTTTTCTCATAGTGCATTCAATGTAAGGCATACACTACGGACACAACTTAAATGCCTGAACCCTGCTACACAAGAAACCAAAGCTCGTAATTGGACATATCATAACTCCTCCTCTAATTCCCATATGTGTCTGTAACACATGAACCTTATTCTACCTCAACATCACATTGTATTTGTTCTTACCGGTCTTGGCGAACGCCTACGGTACTATGTAAGCCACATTGAGCCTCCAAATAGGTGGGGAAATGTGGGATACAAATGAAATAAATAAATAAATAAAATGTATAAATTCGGCATGGTGGTGAAGTGACTGAAGACCAAGTAAGGGCTGCTGGCTATGCTGATTGACAAGTAATGCCTTCATGTGCCCGTAAAAATGGATTTCTGTATCATGGATGACTTTATATATTTTAAACTCAATTATTTCAAGTACTTAACACTAAACCACATATGAACCTATGGAAACAGTTCAACAGTATTTAAAGATCCCTCATCTGGCAGGATCTCATAATTTAAACTTGATCATACACAAGCCTGGGCCCTGGTAGATTTGGCCCTGGACCCCCCTGCCGACGACCCTCTCGACCCCCCCTCTTGCCGCCAACCCTTGGACGTCAGAAACAGAACGAAGCCTTCGCGGGAAGAAGAGGACCTCCTCTGCTGGCGGGGATTGGGGTCGCCCTGCCAGCAAAGGTAGGTAACGGCAGGGGAGGGTTGGCGGTGGGAGGGGGGGGTCGAGAGGGTCGTCGGCAGGAGTCATCAAAGTTGTTGGTGGCGGCAGCGGTGGAGGGGGCTAAAATGTGCCCCCTCACCTCGGGCTTTGGACCCCACTCCCACTGAAGTCTGGCTACGCCCCTGAAGACAACCACCTCAACACACAACAGATTCTGCAAAGTTTTCTGAAACCCTGTCTGTTATGACAAACTAATATTAAAGTTTTGATGTGACCTCATAAGGCCAATACACAGTCCTTCCATTAAAAACACTATGCACAAACGTGTCAAAACACAGGCAACTTAATTGCGCGTATAAACGCACATGAATGTAGCACTTGTGTGCATAAGTGCCCTAAGCACTTTTAGGGCTTCTACAGGGGCACCTGTAAGTGATATAGAAATAAGGGCGAGGGATTGTATCCATGGGCGGGACTCCCAGTTACCTTCATAACTTACTAAGTTACGAGCGTTCCAGCCGTAGTTAGGCGCCTGCGATTACACCAGGTGACTGGTCTAACGGGAGGGGGGATGCCTAAATGCGAGTCGCACCGGTACTAGGTTATACTACTGTTATATAAAGACAGCTGGGCACAAACGTATCATTATGGAATTGCTCCTTAAGTGACGGAAGGGGTGGAAGGACAGAGCTACCTAATCAGGGCTCATTTCAAGGAAAGATAAAGGCCAAATGGTCCATCCAGTCTGCCCGTCCTGTGTAACCCCTAACTCTTCCTTTTCCTAAGTGATCCCACATGCTTATCCCTTAATTCTGACACAGTCCTCAACTCCACAACCTCCACCGGGAGGCTGTTCCATGCTTCCACCACCCTTTCTGTGAAATAATACTTTTCTTAGATTCCTCCTAAGCCTATTCCCTCTTAACTTTGTCCTAAGCCCCCTCATTCCAGAGCTCTCCTTCATTTGGAAAAGGCTCTCTTCCTGTACATAAATGCCCTTGAGATATTTAAACGTTTCTACCATGTCTCCTCTCTTCCAGCGTATACATATTGAGGTTCATAATATCACACAACTATAGCTCAGACGTACTTTTAAAGTCACAAAGCCCTCGAGCGTACATGTCAGCGGTCTCGGTGGCGACTCTTTCCAAATGGCTTTCTCTTCCAAAGCAGAAGATCCATGGCTTCAAAAATGGCTACCAACTAAGTAGGTGCTGACAATGGCCAAATTAGACATGTGGTTCGAGCAGAATTAATGGGTGCCCTTCATGGATGTGGGATGGAATTGGAGGAGTGGCCTAGTGGTTAGGGTGGTGGAGTTTGGTCCTGAGGAACTGAGTTCGATTCCCACTTCAGGCACAGGCAGCTCCTTGTGACTCTGGGCAAGTCACTTAACCCTCCATTGCCCCATGTAAGCCGCATTGAGCCTGCCATGAGTGGGAAAGCGCAGGGTACAAATGTAACAAAAAATAAAATAGATACTATTGGAGATTCTACATGGAATGTTGCTACAACATGGAATGTTGCTATTCCACTAGCAACATTCCATGTAGAAGGCTGCGCAGGTTCTGTTTCTGTGAGTCTGACGTCCTGCACGTACATGCAGGATGTCAGACTCACAGAAGCAGAAGCCTGCGCGGCCACATTGGTGACCTGCAAGGGCCGACTTCCATGTAGAATCTCAAATAGTAGCAACAGTGGAGGAATGGCCTAGTGGTTAGGGTGGTGGACTTTGGTCCTGGGGAACTGAGTTCGATTCCCACTTCAGGCACAGGCAGCTCCTTGTGACTCTGGGCAAGTCACTTAACCCTCCATTGCCCCATGTAAACCGCATTGAGCCTGCCATGAGTGGGAAAGCGCAGGGTACAAATGTAACAAAAATAAAATAGATACTATTGGAGATTCTACATGGAATGTTGCTACTATTGGAGATTCTACACGGAATGTTGCTATTCCACTAGCAACATTCCATGTAGAAGGCTGCGCAGGCTTCTGTTTCTGTGAGTCTGACGTCCTACGTGCAGGACGTCAGACTCACAGAAGCAGAAGCCTGCGCGGCCACATTGGTGATCTGCAAGGGCCGACTTCTACATGGAATGTTGCTAGTGGAATAGCAGAATCTCAAATAGTAGCAACAGTGGAGGAGTGGCCTAGTGGTTAGGGTGGTGGACTTTGGTCCTGAGGAACTGAGTTCAATTCCCACTTCAGGCACAGGCAGCTCCTTGTGATTCTGGGCAAGACACTTAACCCTCCATTGCCCCATGTAAGCCGCATTGAGCCTGCCATGAGTGGGAAAGCACGGGGTACAAATGTAACAAAAATAAAATTACCACCCTGGTGGAGAAGTTATGTATCCTGATTTGTTCTTGCTGTGCATATGCTTTACTTTTGGATTATTTCTTCCAATTTTTGATAGTTTGAGGGTTATTGATATTGGCCTTATGCCTCTAGGATTTAATAGTAGTAGGTATTTCCTCTGTTTTTTTTTTTTTTTTGCTGCAGAGCTTTTTTCTCTGAACGGAGTTGATTGGTTCCGCAGGGGTTTTCGGAGGTGGCTGGAGCCAATGATGAAAGCCTACTAAGGGGTTGTCCAATACGTGTGGTACCCTGGGCTTATGAGGCTTCAATTGTTTAAAATGATTATAATTTAAATAGTGAAATGCTATCCTTGGAGGTTGAAGGCTAATATCGAATATTTAAAGCAAATAGGGTGATTTGTTAAGTAGTATAACTATGCCATACATTTTACTGTACACCGCCTTGAGTGAATTCCTTCAAAAAGGCGGTAAATAAATCTTAACAACAACACAGTAACACAGTAGATGATGGCAGATAAAGACCTGTATGGTTCATCCAGTCTGCCTAATAAGAAAAAACTGATTGCATATGGTATGAATGTATGCATGAGGGCTTTGTGGCTTTAAAAGTATATCTGAGCGTTGGGCTATAGTTGTGAGGTATGTGTATTGCCCCCGCTCATTAAATACATTTAAGAGACCATTTCAAGTGGATTTATGCATGGAGAGAATGTGGCATGTGCTGAATCATAATTGTAGATGTTTCACAGTAAAGAGATGTATTTTTGGAACGGCACAACTGTGCTGAAATTCTTTGCTGAAATCAGAGTCAAGCTGTTCCTTGCCCCCTACACGCTGGAGAACCCTGTAGGGCCTGATAGTTAGGACTCAGCCCTGATAGTTTTGGCCGAGTTGGGGGGGGGGGGGGCTGGAGAGGGTTATACAGAGAACAGCAGAAAGGGCTGGGCTTTCCCATGGGAAGGTCAGCAAATATTCTCCGGATTCTCATAAACTGGATGAATGCTTCCTGGTTGAAATGCTGCTCAAGGGATGTAAACACTGGTGCTCAGTGACCCCCAGCAGAAAGCCTGTGAATTATGAGACACACAGGAGCAGGGCGAGAGACTGCAGCGCTGGGCAGGGACAGATTTAGGCTTTTCTTGGCTCCAGGCACTCTTTGTGCCATGCTGCCCTCCCACTCCCCACCTCCCCCCCAGCTGTCCTCCCACTCTCCACCCTCCCCCCCCCCCCCCCCCCCCCCCCACCCAAGGACTGAGTTGATGTGAGCAAAAAACTTTCCTTCAGGAGCAAAGGGATAACGTGAGAAAAGATTTTCCGTTATATTATTCTGTGAGCAGTCCATACAGATAAAAACACAGATACGCACAAATCCATAAACACTCGCAGGGAGGTTGGAAAGAATTCCCCATTTGTTCGTGTGTAATTTAACTATACGTTTATAACTACTCTTCAATTTTACTTCTGGGCTCTTTTACTAAGAAAGCTCGTAGGCGCCTATGCGCGTCCAACGCGCATCAATTTGGAACTACTACCCAGCTACCGCGTGCCCCGGGCGGTAATTCCATTTTTTTACTTTCTACCACGTGGCACTAACCGGGCAGTAATCGGCAGTCTACGCGCGCGGAGAATTACCGCCCAGTTAACGCGTGAGATCTTACCGCTAAGTCAATGGGTGGCGGTAAGGTCTCAGACCCAAAATGGACACGCGCCAATTTTTATTTTGCCGTACGTCCATTTTGGGGCAAACAAATTTGCAGGTGCGGTGAAAATGGACCCGCGTGCGTCCAATACACGCACCTGCAACAGTGCAGGCCATTTTTCAGCGCACCTTAGTAAAAGGACCCCTGAGCTATTGGATGTTTAGCATAGGGAATATTGCTCCCCCTATAACAACAAAAAAAGGGAGGGGGACAGTGGAGAAGGACCCCTTCACTATCTACCAGCTGCCTCTCCAGTGACTATTACTGATGCTATTATGCGTACTGTGTACACTACAGAGAATTATGTACCACAAAAAAAATCAAAATAGTGCATGCCAAAATCATACACCAGCTCCCCAGTCCAGCACCTTCCTGTTGTTCTGCAGCACTGTAACAGAAATCTTGAGGTTACTGGCAACCATAAAAAATGATTTGCCTATCAATATTTCTGCTAGGTTGCCAAATAGCCACCAGGCTTCAGGTCTGCTAGCCTTTAGTTTACTGCATTTACCAAACATTATTTATTTATTTAGATTTTGCTCACACCTTTTTCAGTAGTAGCTCAAGGTGAGTTACATTCAGGTACACTGGATATTTCTCTGTCCCAGGAGGGCTCACAATCTAAGTTTGTACCTGAGGCAATGGAGGGTTAAGTGACTTGCCCAAGATCACAAGGAACAGCAGCGGGATTTGAACCGGCCACCTCTGGATGTCAACACTGGTGCTCTAACCAGTAGGCTACTCCTCCACTAGCAACATTCCATGTAGAAGCCTGCCCTTGCAGATCAGCTGCGCAGGCTTCTGTTTCTGTGAGTCTGACGTCCTGCACGCACGTGCAGGACGTCAGACTCACAGAAACAGAAGCCTGCGCAGCTGATCTGCAAGGGCAGGCTTCTACATGGAATTTTGCTAGTGGAATAGCAACATTCCATGTAGAATCTCCAATAGTAGCAACATTCCACGTAGAATCTTCAATAGTAGCAACATTCCATATATATATATTTATTTATTCATTCTCTATTTTACACAAACCTTTTTCAGTAGTAGCTCAAGGTGAGTTACATTCAGGTACTCTGGATATTTTTCTGTCCCAGGAGGGCTCACAATCTAAGTTTGTACCTAAGGCAATGGAGGGTTAAGCGTCTTGCCCAAGATCACAAGGAGCAGCAGTGGGATTTGAACCGGCCACCTCTGGATGTCAACACTGGTGCTCTAACCACTAGGCCACTCCTCCACTCTAGTAGCACTAATTATGTTAATACGGATAATATGTATTATCTGTACCAAATGGTTAAAGCAGCAGGCTGAGAACCAAGGAAGCCAGGATTCAAATCCCACTGCTACTGCTTGAGATCTTGGACAAGTCACTTAACCCTCCGCTGCCCTAGGTACCTCTTCAGGGACAGGAAAATACCCACTGTACCTGAATGCAACGTGCCTTAAACTACTACTGAGAAAGGTGTGATCAAAATTCAGTACCTGGCATAACAGAACCTACAGTGCAATCCTCATAGGGACAACTTCCCTATGAGGAAACGCTAAAGTGGCTGGGGCTCTTCAGCTTGGAGAAAAGGCGGCTGAGGGGAGATATGATAGAGGTCTAAAAAATAATAAGTGGAGTTGAACGGGTAGATGTGAAGCATCTGTTCACGCTTTCCAAAAATACTAGGACTAGGGGGCATGCGATGAAGCTACAATGTAGTAAATTGAAAACGAATCGGAGAAAATATTTCTTCACTCAACGTGTAATTAAACTCTGGAATTCGTTGCCAGAGAATATGGTAGGGGCAGTTAGCTTAGCAGAGTTTAAAAAAGGTTTGGACAGCTTCCTAAAGGAAAAGTCCATAGGCCATTATTAAATGGACTTGGGGAAAATCCACTATTTCTGGGATAAGCAGTATAAAATGTTTTGTACATTTTTGGGATCTTGCCGGGTATTTGTGACCTGGATTGGCTACTGTTGGAAACAGGATGCTGGCCTTGATGGACCTTTGGTCTTTCCCAGTATGGCAATACTTATGTAAAACAACATCCACAAGTCACACAGCAAAAGCCAGCACCATAAACACTGTGGCAGGCACTAAACCATCAATACACATATGAGAAAACCAAAACAAGGCAGAGTAGTACAGATCAATCCTGCACATGTTAACAAGAAACCACATCTCTTTCACAAACGCAGAACACAGATTCCAGTATAGATTAAGGAACCATAAACTAAAAACTGAAATATGTAGACAAAAATTAAACTGAACCCCAAAGAAGCCAGACTCTGCATACAGGGCCTCTTTTATTTATTATTTTATTCGTTACATTTGTACCCCACATTTTCCCACCTATTTGCAGGCTCAACGTGGCTTACATAGTACCGTCAAGGCAATCGCCAGGTCGGTTGATAACAAATACATGGATGCATAGTGCTTGAATGAGGTAATTATAGAGGGTCAAAGCTAATGAAGATTGTAAACATACATACATAGTAGATGACGGCAGAAAAAGACCTGCACGGTCCATCCAGTCTGCCCAAGAAGATAAATTCATATGTGCTACTTTTTTATTTGTACTGTCCTCTTCAGGGCACAGACCGTATAAGTCTGCCCAGCACTATCCCCGCCGCCCAACCACCAGCCCCGGCACAGACCGTATAAGTCTGCCCAGCACTATCCCCGCCGCCCAACCACCAGCCCCGGCACAGACCGTATAAGTCTGCCCAGCACTAGCCCCGCCTCCCAACCGCCAACCTCGCCTCCCACCACCAACTCTGGCACAGACCCTATAAGTCTGCCCAGCACTATCCTCGCCTCCCAACTACCAGTCCCGTACGATCATCGGTCATACTGTGTTGCTGGGTGAAGGGTTTACATTGGATCATTGGGGGGTGATCAATACTGGTGAGAATCAATAATATTTCACAGGTTTTGAAGCAGATAAAGCCGTAAAAAAAAGATTTGCAATGCCTACAATCCGTCTAATCCATTTCAAAAAGGAAAACAATTCTTCCTTTCTAAGTGATAGGATAATGACCAGATTCATTTTTATCATGCCGTGCCAGAGGTTCCTGCGCGGTAATGCCGACAAAACCCATTCAAAAAGAAGCATTCAATATTTTTCTATTTTCTACTGTGGGGCCTTCCCAGGGGTAATCGGCAGTGCGGCCACGTTGGCCAATGCCGCATGGTTACCGTGTGGGTATTGCATGAGCCCTTACTGCTAAGTCAATGGCTGGTGGTAAGGGCCTTAGGCCATAAAAAGGCGTGCACTCGTTTTAATTTTTTGCGCACACCCATTCTGTGGCCCACTAAAAAAATGGCCTTTTTCCCAGCGGCGGGAAAAAGTGGTCCAGCGCGTGCCCAAAAGACGCACCTACACTACTGCAGGCCTACGTTTCACCGTGGCTTTGTAAAAGGATCCCTGATATATTCCAATCACTATGTTAGAAATTAACAAATACAACAAAATGGAAAATCAATATATATAAATGGCGAGTGTCGTACTCACTCACAAATGCGCAGTAGAGACCCTCTCTGCCCCGCCCCCGTGTCAATACGTGATGACGAGGGTGGAACAGAGAGGGCCTCTACTGCGCATTTGCGAGGGACACCGCCGTCGGTAACGCTCCCCCCACCCGGAATCGCCGCCGCCACCACCCACCTTCCACCCGGTCGGGCCCTCGCTCCGCTATTGAAACAGCGAGGGCACGCAGCACACAGCTCTGCTGAGCTGCCGTCGGCCTTCCTTCTTCTTCTCTGCCTGTGTCCCGCCCTCGACGACGTTACGTCACACGAGGGCGGGACACAGGCAGAGAACAAGGAAGGCCACGACTGCTCAGCAGAGCTGTGTGCTGCGTGCCCTCACTGTTTCAATAGCGGAGCGAGGGCCCGACCGGGTGGAAGGTGGATGGCGACGGCGAACTCGGCGGCGAGGTGGGGGGCCTTTCAACCCCCCCCCCCCTCCTATACTAGCCCGTTTTTACGGGCTGAACGGCTAGTATGACTATATATTATTGGACTAACTTAAAACACTTTTCAGTTAAAAGCTCTTTACTCGGGTCAAGACAGGAAAGGTGAAAAGAAGAGAAAACGTTCTGTTCTGGTCGCCATATCTCAAAAAAGGTCTAGCAGAATTAGAAAAGGTTCAAAGAAGAGCAACCAAAATAATAAAGGGGTTGGAACTCCTTTCACATGAGGAAAGGCTACAGAGGTTAGGGCTCATCAGCTTGGAAAAGAGACGGCTGAGGGGGTTATGATTGAGGTCTACAAAATCCTGAGTGGAGCAGAACAGTTAAAAGTGAATCGATTTTTCGTTGAGTGGAGGAGTGGCCTAGTGGTTAGGGTGGTGGACTTTGGTCCTGAGGAACTGAGTTGGATTCCCACTTCAAGCACAGGCAGCTCCTTGTGACTCTGGGCAAGTCACTTAACCCTCCATTGCCCCATGTAAGCCGCATTGAGCCTGCCATGAGTGGGAAAGCGCAGGGTACAAATGTAACAAAAATAAAATAGATACTGTTGGAGATTCTACATGGAATGTTGCTACTATTGGAGATTCTACATGGAATGTTGCTATTCCACTAGCAACATTCCATGTAGAAGGCTGCGCAGGCTTCTGTTTCTGTGAGTCTGACGTCCTGCACGTACGTGCAGGACGTCAGACTCACAGAAGCAGAAGCCTGCGCGGCCACATTGGTGATCTGCAAGGGCCGACTTCTAGTGGAATAGCAACATTCCATGTAGAATCTCAAATAGTAGCAACAGTGGAGGAGTGGCCTAGTGGTTAGGGTGGTGGACTTTGGTCCTGAGGAACTGAGTTCGATTCCCACTTCAGGCACAGGCAGCTCCTTGTGACTCTGGGCAAGTCACTTAACCCTCCATTGCCCCAGGTACAAATAAGTACCTGTATACAATATGTAAGCCGCATTGAGCCTGCCATGAGTAGGAAAGCACAGGGTACAAATGTAACAAAAATAAATAGCACAAAGACCAGGGGACATTCAATGAAATTACATGGAAATACTGTACTTTTAAAACAAATAGGAGAAAATATTCTTTCGCTCAAAGAATAGTTAAGCTCTGGAACTCATTACCAGAGGATGTGGTAACAGCAGTTTGCATATCTGGGTTTAAAAAAAAGGTTTGGACAAGTTCCTGGAGGAAAAGTCCATAGTCGGTTTTGAGATGGATATAGGGGAAGCCACTGCTTGCCCCAGGATTGGGAGAATGGAAAGTTTCTACTAATTGGGTTTCTGCCAGGTACTTGTGACCTGGATTGGCCACTGTTCGAAGCAGGATACTGGGCTAGATGGACCATTGGTCTGACCCAGTACGGCTATTATTATATTCTTATAGTGTCCTGTCCTGAGAAAAGGTTTTGGTCTCCAACAGTTAGTCAAAAATGTATTAAAATTAGTTCAATGAAAATATATCATCTTAATTTTTTTTCTACCTTTATTTTCTGGCCATTTACTTCTCTCCATCTTCTCTTAAGTCTCTTGCCAGGATTTACTGTCCATTTGACAATTTTCTCTCACCTCCTAGTGTTCAATTTCCCTCTTCTTCTTTTTTTTTTTTTTTACTGCAGCTACCTGCAGCTTTTCATCTCTTTCCCTCACCCTGGCTCTCCTATTTTACTTACCTTATTCCCAGTCTTTCTCTCTCCGTTCTGTACAGCATTTGCCCTCTTTTCCTTTTCTTTCCCCGTTGCATCATTATCTCCCTCCATACTGTCTCCCCTCCTAATATCTGCTCCCAAAGCTGTACAGCCTTTTCAGCACTGGCGTGGAAACTTCCTGTACAGCCTGCACTCAGGGGTGCTGCCAGGTTCTGCCTTCTGCCCAACAGGAAGTGCATCATTGCACCTGAGTGCCAGCATGTAGAGGAAGGCTCAGTGCTGGTGTTTGAAAGGCTGCACAGCTTCGGGAACAGGTATCACTGAAAATGCTGGCATGGGGAATGGAGAGAAGATTCTATGCTTGCAGTTGCTTCAGTGGGACAGAGATAACCATGGGGGATGGGGAGGGAGAGGTGCTGGAGCTGGCATGAGAAGGGAGGGGGTCATCATACTTGCAGTTACTGTGGTGAAGAGGTAACTACATGGGGGGAGTGATAGGGAGGGGAATGAGAGATGCTGAAACTGGCATGAGTGGGGAAGGGAGGGGAATGATATGGGAGAAAAAAATACAGTTGGCCACTGGTATTACTGTAAATTTGGAAAATGTATGACTACTGAATAGGAATGGATATGGATAGGCTGGAGTGTAAATTTTAAGGAGCTTCAATGTTAAGTTCACAAACTTTAGTACAAGAACAGTGCTGGGCAGACTTCTATGGTCTGCGTCCAGATCGTGACTAAATAGATATGGATGGGCTTGAGTGTAAATTTTAAGAGGCTTTGACGTTAGCTTCAGAACTTTTAGTACAAAAAGAGTGCTGGGCAGACTTCTACAGTCTGTGCCCTGAGAATGGCAAGGACAAATCAAACTTGGGTATGAAGTATCACATCCCATGTAAAATGAGTTTACCTTGTTGGGCAGACTGAATGGACCGTACAGGTCTTTATCTGCCGTCATTTACTATGTTACTCTTTGGGGTTCTACATGGAATGTTGCTACTAACTGGGATTCTGGAATCTTGTAACTCTTTAGGATTCCAGAATCTTCAGAACTTTTAGTACAAGAACAGTACTGGGCAGACTTCTACGGTCTGTGCCCTGAGAATGACAAGGACAAATAAACTCGGGTAGACATAAAGTATCACATACCATGTAAAATGGGTTTATCTTGTTGGGCAGACTGGATGGACCGTTCAGGTCTTTATCTGCCATCATTTACTACGTTACTGGAAAACTGGAAAAGGAAGAATATAAAATCTTTTATGTTCTAAAAAAGCACTGAATTTGAAAACTGTTAACATTTTGTAGTTTGACAAATATATACAATGTTGCTAAATGCCCGTAAAGAGATTTCCGCTCACAAGCAGCAAAACCTTAGAGGGGACTCTGGTTAAGTGGTGTACTTTACAACTTTTAAAATTGCCTGAATTTACAATTTTAAAAAAAATGTGTAATTAAAAGAGAAAAAAAAGGCTTAGGAATAAAAGCAAAAAAGAGTCCAGCAGCTCTTTATCCAGTAAGCTCAGTGTTAAGGAATTGCTGCTGGAAGTAAAGGCTTCTCCCTGCAGCCGCCGTCTTCAGTACATAGCAACAGCTGGAAGCTAAACACAGTCAGTCTAAGGGCTCAGGAGAACAGGGCCAATCCCTGGCCCTCATCAGCAAAGGAGGCTCCCAAGCAGAGCAGTGTTTGCACTGGGTTATTTTCTTTTTAGTTTCTGCTGTCTGCAGTCATTTTTTGTTTTTTGTTGTTACATTTGTACCCTGCGCTTTCCCACTCATGGCAGGCTTAATGCGGCTTACATGGGGCAATGGAGGGTTAAGTGACTTGCCCAGAGTCACAAGGAGCTGCCTGTGTCTGAAGTAACATAGTAACATAGTAGATGACGGCACAAAAAGACCTGCATGGTCCATCCAGTCTGCCCAACAAGATAAACTCATATGTGTATACCTTAATTTGTACCTGCCTTTTTCAGGGCACAGACCGTACAAAAGTCTGCCCAGCAGTATTTCCCGCCTCCCAACCACCAGTCCCGCCTTCCATCACCGGCTCTGGCACAGACCGTATAAGTCTGCCCTCCACTATCCTCGCCTCCCAACCACCAACCTCTCTTCCCCCACCTGCTCAGTTCCTCAGCACCAAAGTCCACCACCCTAACCACTAGGCCACTCCTCCACTGTTGCTACTATTTGAGATTCTACATGGAATGTTGCTATTCCACTAGCAACATTCCATGTAGAAGTCAGCCCTTGCAGATCACCAATGTGGCCGCGCAGGCTTCTGCTTCTGTGAGTCTGACGTCCTGCACAGAAGCCTGCGCAGCCTTGTACATGGAATGTTGCTAGTGGAATAGCAACATTCCATGTAGAATGTCCAATAGTAGCAACATTCCATGTAGAATCTCCAAAAGTAGCAACATTCCATGTAGAATCTCCAATAGTATCTATTTTATTTTTGTTACATTTGTACCCTGCACTTTCCCCACTCATGGCAGGCTCAATGCGGCTTACATGGGGCAATGGAGGGTTAAGAGTCACAAGGAGCTGCCTGTGCCTGAAGTGGGAATCGAACTCAGTTCCTCAGTTCCCCAGGACTAAAGTCCACTACCCTAACCACTAGGCCACTCCTGCACTCCTTGCTCCAAGGTTCTTTTTAAGCATTCCTCTTCTCTTGAAGGCGAATTCTGGAGAAAGCCGGGGGGCTGGTCCCGCTATTGGTCAGGGAAGAGCGGGTAATCACAGCAGGGGCGTAGCCAGACACCCAATTCTGGGTGGGCCTGGGCCCAAGATGGGTGGGCAGAAGAACACCACCCTGTACCACAAGTGATTTGGTCTCTCTCTCTCTCACCTGCATGCCATATGGTCTCTCAAACATCCCTCCTCCCCCCCCATACCTTTTAAATAGCAGATTTTCACTGGCAGCGAGCAGCAACTAATACACACTGCTCATGTTGGCCCCACGGTCTTCCCTCTGATGCAACTTCCTGTTTCCGCATAGGCGGGAATACATCAGAGGGAAGGCTGGTGGGGCTTCGGGATCTCTGCCATACACTTCATAGGTGTGCTGCTACTGGGTGGGCCTGGGCCCACTCGGGCCCACCCTTGGCTACGCCACTGAATCACAGACTAGTACGTGGCTCCCAAGTGGTCTGCTAACCTAGACCTGAGCAAGAACTGGATAGGCCTTGTCCACGGCAGCCTTGAGCTCCTGCAAAATGGAAATGAAAGCAGCCTGCAACATCCAAATACAGTCAATCGCTCATATCAGAGGAAAGACCTGTGAGTTTCCTCTAGCTCAGTCACTAAAATCCTTTTTGAGGTTTCTCTGCTGCTCACATAAAAGGGATCACAACCTGGGAAAGACCTGTGTACATCTACCAAGCCATGAACGACGTTGGTTTGACGTTGCCTTCCCTAGTCATCTTTATCCCCCGGCCAGGTACTATTTACTCACCACGACCTGACGGACAAGACTGGTGTGGGATTTCAACTCTGGTCATGGGCACATGATTGCACCACATGGGACACCTAGAAATCCCAAAGTATAGGTTTCTTGCAGAAGACCACCCAACCCAATCAAAAAGCCAAGCTCTTAAAGAATCATGGCCTCCTTGTGCTTGAGAAATGGAGATCGGGTCAGGCAAATCTGATACATACTTTCATTATACAGATGAGAAGGAAGCCCAGATAACTCAGCCAGAATTACATCCTTAGCCCTATCATCCCCTCAGGGAGGCCTGGAGGCATATTTTCAAAGCACTTTGGGAGGCTAAGTTCCATATGTTTCTATGGAACTTTGGGAGGCTAAGTACTTTGAAAATAAGCCTCCTGGTGTACCTGTCCCCCCCCCCCCCCCACCCCATTGTCCGACTATAGGAAAAATGCTTAAAACACAGGCCCCAGAGCTTGGATAGTGGGAATTCCTTCCTCTGCTTCCTAACGGAAAATCCTCTCTGCTCTGCCTGGTTCTTATTACAGCTCACAGAGTTATGAGTTCAGCAGGGAGAGGCCTGCACTTTGCTGGTTACTAAAACATTAGAAAACCCTACCTGTAGGCACATTCCTGCTCCTATGATGCAGCAAAGATGTTATCTATAGGGCGACTCCCCTAAAAGACACCACATAGGAGTCAGCAGTTACTCAAACCGAGCCCAGGAAAAGCTCTCATCTGCACGCAGAATAATTCACAGGGTTTGTTGAGGCCGGGTCACAGTCACTGCCAGTGTAAAAATACTAGAAAATACTAATATACTACTACTTATCACTTCTACAGTGCCACTAGACCTACACAGCACTCTACATATACATAAGAGAAAGTTCCTGCCCCACAGAGCTTACAGTCTATTCAAGACACACAGACAAATATCACACAGTGGATGGGGGACAGGAGTGGGAAGAAGGGCAGCACGGGGGAGAGAAGTGGAAAGAAGGGCAGCACGGGGGAGAGGAGTGGGAAGAGGACAGCATAAGTATTGCCATACTGGAAAAGACCAAAGGTCCATCAAGCCCAGCATCCTGTTTCCAACAGTGGCCAATCCAGGTCACAAGTACCTGGCAGAAACCTAAATAGTAGCAACATTCTATGTAGAACCCCAAAGAGTAGCAAGATTCTAGAATTCTAAAGAATAACAAGATTCCATGCAGAATTTCAAAGTGTAGCAACATTCCATGTAGAACCCCAAAGAGTAGCAAGATTCCATTCAGAATCCCAAGTACATAAGTATCGCCATACTGGAAAAGACCAAAGGTCCATCAAGCCCAGCATCCTGTTTCCAACAGTGGCCAATCCAGGTCACAAATACCTGGCAGAAACCCAAAGAGTAGCAACATTCCATGTAGAACCCCAAAGAGTAGCAAGATTCTAGAATTCTAAAGAATAACAGATTCCATGCAGAATTTCAAAGTGTAGCAACATTCCATGTAGAACCCCAAAGAGTAGCAAGATTCCATTCAGAATACCATGTACGTAAGTGTTGCCTACTGGGACAGACCCAAAGGTCCATCAAGCCCAGCATCCTGTTTCCAACAGTGGCCAATCCAGGTCACAAGTACCTGGCAGAAACCTAAATAGTAGCAACATTCTATGTAGAACCCCAAAGAGTAGCAAGATTCTAGAATTCTAAAGAATAACAAGATTCCATGCAGAATTTCAAAGTGTAGCAACATTCCATGTAGAACCCCCAAAGAGTAGCAAGATTCCATTCAGAATCCCAAGTACATAAGTGTTGCCATACTGGGAAAGACCAAAGGTCCATCAAGCCCAGCATCCTGTTTCTAACAGTGGCCAATCCAGGTCACAAATACCTGGCAGAAACCCAAAGAGTAGCAACATTCCATGTAGAACCCCAAAGAGTAGCAAGATTCTAGAATTCTAAAGAATAACAAGATTCCATGCAGAATTTCAAAGTGTAGCAACATTCCATGTAGAACCCCAAAGAGTAGCAAGATTCCATTCAGAATCCCAAGTACATAAGTGTTGCCATACTGGAAAGACCAAAGGTCCATCAAGCCCAGCATCCTGTTTCTAACAGTGGCCAATCCAGGTCACAAATACCTGCAGAAACCCAAAGAGTAGCAACATTCCATGTAGAACCCCAAAGAGTAGCAAGATTCTAGAATTCTAAAGAATAACAAGATTCCATGCAGAATTTCAAAGTGTAGCAACATTCCATGTAGAACCCCAAAGAGTAGCAAGATTCCATTCAGAATCCCAAGTACATAAGTGTTGCCATACTGGGAAAGACCAAAGGTCCATCAAGCCCAGCATCCTGTTTCTAACAGTGGCCAATCCAGGTCACAATACCTGGCAGAAACCCAAAGAGTAGCAACATTCCATGTAGAACTCCAAAGAGTAGCAAGATTCTAGAATTCTAAAGAATAACAAGATTCCATGCAGAATTTCAAAGTGTAGCAACATTCCATGTAGAACCCCAAAGAGTAGCAAGATTCCATTCAGAATCCCAAGTACATAAGTGTTGCCATACTGGGAAAGACCAAAGGTCCATCAAGCCCAGCATCCTGTTTCTAACAGTGGCCAATCCAGGTCACAAATACCTGGCAGAAAACCCAAAGAGTAGCAACATTCCATGTAGAACCCCAAAGAGTAGCAAGATTCTAGAATTCTAAAGAATAACAAGATTCCATGCAGAATTTCAAAGTGTAGCAACATTCCATGTAGAACCCCAAAGAGTAGCAAGATTCCATTCAGAATACCATGTACGTAAGTGTTGCCATACTGAGAAAGACCAAAAGGTCCATCAAGCCCAGCATCCTATTTCTAACAGTGGCCAATCCAGGTCACAAATACATGCTGTCCTTCTCCCTCTCTTCTCTCTCTCTCCCTCAAAATGGGGGAGAGGAGCAGGAGAAGAAGGGCAGCATGGGGGAGAGAAGAGGTAGAAGGGCAGCATGGGGGAGAGGAGAGGGAGGGCACCACAGGAAGAGGAGCGGAAGAAGGGCAGCATGGGTAGAGGAGTATTCCAGGAGATAAGAGGAACTTCAGAGATCAAGGGGGAGATGAGTAGCAGGAGACAACATGGGAACTATGTATGAAAGATGTTCCTGGGGGTGAGAGGGGCTGGAGAACATGGCACAGGATGGTGAAGGGAGGAGAAAACAGTGTTAGTGGAATGGGAAGGGAATGACTGGAAGACAAAGGGGCTCATTTTCAAAGCACTTAGACTTAGAAACTTCCATAGGTTACTATGGAACTTTGTAAGTCTAAGTGCTTTGAAAATACACCTCATAGGCATGTAGCCAAAGAGTCACCATTGCTGCTACGTGAGAGAGCGAGAGAGAGAGAAGAGAGAGAAGAGAGAGCGAAGAGAGCGAGAGAGAGGGGGAGAGATGGTGGGGGTTAAGGGATGGCAGGCAGGGGAGCTGGGAGGGACCAGGCTGGGGCAGGACAAGAGGTGTATCATGTGAGAAGGTCGCACAGGTACGCAGAAAGAAGAGCAGACTGGCAAGCGATGCTGGTGCAGGTGTTTTTCTGGAGGCAGGAGGTATTACTTATTCATTTGGCTTTTAATCTACCTATCATACTAAGCAGAGTAGAATAAAACACACACGTTGGGGGTGCCGAGCAGCTGTGCTTATTTCCTTTAAATATCAAATTCTGTATGGGGAAGAGGATCTATGGGGCTCATGTTTCGGATCTTTTAAATACGCACAACCCAGCGCTGTACCAAGGGCTTTGCGAGCAGTGCGGCTGAACAGCACTGCACAAGGTGCAAATACGGAGAGGAACAAGAATTGCATTCAGACCACCGGCTCCTCTCCCCTTGATGGTGATAGTGGGTAAGATGGTGGGGGGGGGGGGGGGGGGGGAGGATGCCAGTAGGTGAATCGCACAGGGCAGAATTATAGCTCGGTAAAGTGCTGGCAAAGCCTCTGGTCCAAATTATTTTGAAGTACCAGCCACATCTATGTGAGACATATAGGAATCTCCCCTCACTCTCCAGCTGAATAAGCTTTTCAGAAACATTTTGAAGGATTCTCTGCACATCTCACATTATTCTACTTTGCTACGTTGAGGAGAGGTGGGTCCAATATATTGTACACCTGCTGGAAAGACTCAGAGAAGCACCAACCCCTGTGTTAAAAATCTTTAAAAAAAGAGGGTCGGCCCAGTGAAAGTGTTGCACACTGCCACGCGCAAGGGTTCCAGATACTGCAGAGGAAGTCAGGGTCAAAAACAAGGGAGACGTTTGGTGATCACATTTAGAGTGTGGAGGGGACCCTGGTGCGTGACTCCTAGCCTCAGGACCCACCTGGAACACTGGGAGGGTCCAGCCTGAGGGAGGAAGAGAGAGAGCGCGGAAGCAAATGTGAGTGGGCATTTGAACTCTGAAATCCAGTCAGTCATTCTCCAGGGGAACTGGGCATTTAATTCCACACAGAAGATTGTCTGCATTACTCCAAGTGCTCAAATCACTGCTGGACAGACTGGATGAGCCAGTTTGGTCTATATCTACTGCCATTTGCTACATTGCTATAGTCATCAGAACATATGCGTTGCCATACTGGGACCGAAGGTCCATCAAGCCCATTATCCTGTTTCCAACAGTGACCAATCCAGGTCACAAGTACCTAGCAAGATCCCAAAACAGTACAATACATTTTATGCTGCTTATCCTAGAAATAAGCAGTGGATTTTCCACAAGTCCATGTTAATAATGGCTTATTAGGAAATGAGCCAAACCTTTTTTAAACCCCGCTAAGCTAAGTGCTTTTACTACATTCTCTAGCAACAAATTTCAGAGTTTAATTACATGTTGCCTGAAGAAATACTTTCTCCGATTCATTTTAAATTTACTACTTTGTAGATTCATTGCGTGCCCCCTAATTCTAGTATTTTTGGAAAGAGTAAACAAGCGATTCACATCTACCCATTCCACTCCACTCCACTCATTATTTTATAGACCTCTGTCTCCCCTCACCCATACTGGGGCAGACCGAAGGACCATCAAGCCCAGCATCCTGTTTCCAACAGTGGCCAACCCAGGTCACAAGCACCTGGCAAGATCCCAAAATTGTACATACATTTTATAATGCTTACCCTAGAAATAAGCAGTGGATTTTCCAAGTCTATCTTAATAATGGCTTATTAGGAAACTATCCAAACCTTTTTTAAACCCCGCTAAGCCAACTGCTTTTACTACATTCTCTGGCTATGAACTTCAGCATTTAATTACATGTTGCGTGAAGAAATATTTTCTCCGGTTCGTTTTAAATTTACTACTTTATAGCTTCATTGCGTGCCCCCTAGTCTTAGTATTTTGGGAAAGAGTAAACGGAAAACTCTCTCTGGCAGATATAGAGGAGAAGCTACACATACCAACTGACCATCCCCACTCCCCCCCCCCCCCCCCCCACCCCACCACCACCACCACCAGATTTCCTTCAGTCCCAATCAGTTTAGTGAATAAACCTTTTGGGGGCCATCTGTTTACATGCCATCCGAGAATCCTTTTGTAAGCATGCTCCCCTCGGAGCACGAAGTGAATGTGTGCACACATCCAGAACTGCATTTCATTAAAGCAGTACAGCTTGCACTGAGTATTTAATTTTTACCCTTTGCACTGGGTCAGGAGCAGAACGGTGCAGGCCTGGAGGGGAACCTGTGTATTTATTTGAAAGTCATTTATTCTTCCGGCTGAGGCTGCAGGCGAAGCAGCAGCTGTTCTGCCTGTTTCACAGCAGATGGGGATTACAAATGAAGCTACAGCAAAGGGCAGAGGATTTTGCTTGGGGCCTAAATCAGAAAGAGGAAAGTGGTTAACTGGATGACTTGTTTCGGCCATCTCTGCTATGAGCTCTTCATATTTCATCATCAGAAATACGTGTTTCTAAATGTTGCCTCTGTATCTCATTCAACACAGGATATTAAAGGGGGCTCAGAAAATTATGGATCTGAATTGCAGTCACTGTGGAATCTGAAGACTATAAGGACAGAACTTTTGAAACTGCTCTAAAATGTCTGAGTCCCCCACAACATGGGTTCCTTGATCACCAATTAACAAAAATGAGAATGTTATAATGCCTTTGTATTGCTCCATGGTGCAACCACACCTCAAATACTGTGTCCAATTGCTGAATTAGAAAAAGGTACAGAGAAGAGTGATGAAAATGACAAAGCGGATGAGATGACTTCCTTATGAGGAAAGGCTAAAGAAGTGGGCTCTTCAGCTTGGAGAAGACACAGCTGAGGGAAAATATGATAGTGATCTATAAAATACTGAGCAGCGTGGAACTTGTAGATGTGAATCACACGTAGGGTTACCATTTTGTGTCCTTTGAAAAAGAGGACACATGTTACGCCCCCTACCCCGCCCCCGCCACATGCCCCTCCCCCACCACGCCCCGTTTGGGTCCTCGTTCCGCCCCCTATTCCTCGCCCCCCCGTCACATAGTCCCCTCCCCCCGGTCACATAGTCCCCTCCCCCCCGTCACATACCCCCCCCCCTCACTTACTATCTAGCCCTGGTGGTCTAGTAGCGTCTTCTCTTTGGGGCAGGAAAGAGCCCCCTCTTTCCTGCCCGGAGCGCTGCCTGCCCTTGCCTGCTGCATCCTCCTCGGTCTGGCTGGGGATTCAAAATGGCCACCGAGAGTTGAAGCGGCCTCGCGAGATTTCAACTCTTGGCGGCCATTTTGAATCCTCAGCCAGATCGAGAAGGATGATGGACAGAGGGAGGCTCAGGCAGCGCTCCGGGCAGGAAAGAGGGGGCTCTTTCCTGCCCCGAAGATGTCACTAGACCACCAGGGAACATGGTAAGGAAGGGGAGGGGACGGGAGACCAGACCCACGGCGCCGATCGCCCGCCCACACGCCCACCACATGCACGCGCCTGCCTGCGCTCACGTTTGTCCAGAAATCCGGACAAACGTGGGCGCGGGCAAAATCCACCGGACATGCCCTCAAAAAGAGGACATGTCCGGGGAAATCCGGACGAATGGTAACCCTAATCACACGGCTTACTGTTTCCAAAAAAAAAAATTATTTATTACCACCTAGGTACTAGGATGAAGGAGCACACAAAGAAGCTACTAAGTAATAAATTTAAAATGAATTGGAGAAAATATTTCTTCACTCAACATGCAATTAAATTCTGGAATTCGTTGCCAGAGAATATGGCAAAAGCAGTTAGCTTAGCAGGGTTTTAAAAAAGGGGTTGGCTAATTTCCTAAAAGCAAAGTCCATAAGCCATTCTTAAGATGGACTTGGGAAAATCCACTGCTTATTTCTGGACTGGCCACTGTTGGAAACAGGATACTGGCCTTGATAGACCTTCGATCTGTCCCAGTATAGCAACGCTTTATGTTCTTATGAACTCCTGTTGAATTCCTTTTCCCCTTCATATACTGGGCCAGTAGCTCTACCCGACTTGTTGTTTTCTCCATACCTCACTTCTTAACATGCAAGTTCCTGTCTGGCTTTTTTACTAAGAACATTGCATTCATATTTTAGCTTTTGTGAGCTATACTTATAGCTGAATGATCTGAGATGGTAATGGCCAAAATATGAGAATGTACTATACGAGAAATCAAACAATGCAAAAGCAAGGAAAAAAATCTATTCTTGAGTGCATATGTGAAGGAGGGAATAAAAAGTAAAATCAGTTTCTGTGGGGTGTTGCAGTCTCCAAATATCAATTAAACCCAGGTTCTGAATTATATGGAATAAGACCTTGGAAGGAGAAGATAAATACATAAGTATTGCCATACTGGGAAAGACCAAAGGTCCATCGAGCCCAGCATCCTGCTTCCAACAGTGGCCAATCCAAATCACAAATACCCGGCAAGATCCCAAAAATGTACAAAACATTTTATACTGCTTATCCCAGAAATAGCGGATTTTCCCCAAGTCCATTTAATAATGGTCTATGGACTTTTCCTTTAGGAAGCCGTCCAAACCTTTTTTAAACTCCGCTAAGCTAACCGCCTTTACCACATTCTCTGGCAATGAATTCCAGAGTTTAATTACACGTTGAGTGAAGAAATATTTTCTCCGATTCGTTTTAAATTTACTATATTGTAGCTTCATTGCATGCCCCCTAGTCCTAGTATTTTTGGAAAGCGTGAACAGACGCTTCACATCTACCCGTTCAACTCCACTCATTATTTTATAGACCTCTATCATATCTCCCCTCAGCCGTCTTTTCTCCAAGCTGAAGAGCCCTAGCTGGAATCAAGTGTCAAATTAAAGTCCACATCCAAAATAATTATTTCCTACCAAAGCGAGAGTATTAGTAATATCGTCAAAAACTTTGCAGAGTTAACATTAGAAATATAAATATTAAGAAATATCAAAGACTGATTCTCTACAATTGCGTTCAGTTGAACTCACTGTCACACATCTGGAATATTATGTTTATTTTAAGTGGGGCGAGGACACGACTGGTCACTCCCTTTTTCTTTTTACATGCTGGCAACAACGTTGCTACCTTATAATGTTTATTATGAAGTTTGATAGAGAGTGACATTGCCAAAGAGTGAGGAGGACCGACACAAAGATCACCAACATAGTGGAGACCTTGGAGGAAGCAGAAAACATTAAGAAGAAATCTCCAAAAATTAGAAGAACGGATTACGGTTTGGCAGTTAAAATTTAATATACAGAAGTGTAGCGTGATTTATTTATTTTTATTTTAGTTGCATTTGTACCCCACGCTTTCCCACTCATGGCAGGCTCAATGCAGAAGGCAATGGAGGGTTAAGTGACTTGCCCAGAGTCACAAGTAGCTGCCTGTGCCTGAAGTGGGAATCGAACTCAGTTCCTCAGGACCAAGGTCCACCCTTGCAGATCACCAATGTGGCCACGCAGGCTTCTGTTTCTGTGAGTCTGATGTCCTGCGCAGCCTTCTACATGGAATGTTGCTAGTGGAATAGCAACAGAATCTCCAATAGTAGCATCATTCCATGTAGAATCTTCAATAGTATCTATTTTATTTTTGTTACATTTGTACCCTGCACTTTCCCACTCATGGCAGGCTCAATGCGGTTAACATGGGGCAAAGGATGTAAAAAAAAAAAACTTTGACAATGTTTAGAAAAAAAGCAACAAAAATGGTGTAAGGTTTGTGCCACAAGATATATGAGAAGAGACTTGACGACACGAATATGTATCCTCTAGAAGAAAGGAGGGATCAGGGTGATTGAGCCTGCAAAAAGGTGGGAAAATGTGGGATACAAATGCAATAAATAAATAAATAAAATATGATAGACAAATATTTGTAAAGTATTCATATTTATTAGAATTTACATGCACTACTTGATAAGCGTATTCTGTAACATGGTGCACGTAAATTCTAAGTCGCATAGTTGAAAAGTGGGCACAGTTACGGGGTGAAATGGGCAGGTCATGGCGTTTCTGAAATCAATGCACATTGTTATAGAATACACCCGCTCCACGCCTAATGTAGGTGTCGGGATTTACAGAAAACAACAAGGCAACCGATCTGCAAAATCCAACGTGGAAAACAAACTAGCAGGTCAGTATAATATCCAAACAAACTTCAATAAAGACTTTTGGGATATTGTACTGATCTGCTAGCGTGTTTTCCACGGTGTCGGGATTTACACCAGGTTTTAGTTGGCGTAATTAACCATGACTAGTTTTAGTCACGTGGACCACCACTTGGTGCATTCTATCATGTACGCTACTACTTATCATTTCTATAGCGCTGCATGATGTACGCAGTGCACTTTATAGAATAGACTTCAATTTCTGCACAGAAATTGAGGCGCAATATATAGAAACTCATCCTAAGTGCACAAATCATTAGAATAATGGCATATATGTGCATATTTAATTTAATTTGGCCATTTATAGTCTGCTTAACCATTAAGGTCCAGGCGGAGTACAGTCAACTGAAATTTAACTGACGTTCTAAACAATAAACAAACTTCTTACAGAGAACAGAAAGTACATAGCAACTGGTTAAATGATTGGAGTCAAATTGGGGAATTGAGAGCACTGTTTACATGATCGGGTTCATATACAGTTTCCAAAGGATAGAAAGAGACCTAGTTACATTATGGTTACATTATTGGCAAACAGTTGTTGGGTTCATGGTTGGAGTCTTGTACAATTATTGGTCATACTGTTAGACGTTAAACAGAAGAGTCGAAGAGTCGCCATTGAGACAAGTATATGGTGTTCAATGTGGCCAGATTGGGGACTTCCGCAAGCTACTGAAGACCCATCTCTTTGACAGGACATACCACAAAGATCAACACATGTGAACTCTCCCACATGTAACCAAAACTGTTTTATTATGTTCTCTTTCTATATTACGATCATGTTTATGTTTTCTTGTTATATTACTTTCTTGTTTATCATTATCATGTAACCCAAAAACCTTCTATAATTCCAAATGTCTACTCTCTTCTTATTTCCACTATTCATGACGTATTGTAAGCCACATTGAGCCTGCAAAGAGGTGGGAAAATGTGGGATACAAATGCAATAAATAAATAAATAAATTAGTATTTATATCCCAGATTTGCTGAAAAGTAGCATCAGTTCGATGTACCTTACATATATAAAGTAAGAAGTTACATATACAAACCTTTTCCAAAAATGGGAAAGTGGTAGAACCAGAGGATATGAAATGATCTGTCTCTGTTCAGGGGGGGGGGGGAGGGGGGTCAACTTAGGAGTAACATCAGAAAGTACCTATTCACAGAGAATAGATATGGATGGGCTTGAGTGTAAATTTTAAGGGGCTTCGGCGTTAGTTTCAGAACTTAGTACAAGAACAGTGCTGGGCAGACTTCTAGGGTCTGTGCCCTGAGAAAGGCAAGGACAAATCAAACTCAGGTATACATATAAAGTATCACATACCATGTAAATGAGTTTATCTTGTTGGGCAGACTGGACGGACCGTACAGGTCTTTATCTGCTGTCATTTACTATGTTACTCTTTGGGGTTCTACATGGAATGTTGCTACTAGTTGAGATTCCGGAATCTTGTAACTCTTTAGGATTCCAGAATCTTCAGAACTTTTAGTACAAGAACAGTGCTGGGCAGACTTCTACGGTCTGTGCCCTGAGAATGGCAAGGACAAATCAAGGTCAGGTATACATATAAAGTATCACATACCATGTAAATGAGTTTATCTTGTTGGGCAGACTGGACGGACCATACATGTCTTTATCTGCTGCCATTTACTATGTTACTTTTTGGGGTTCTACATGGAATGTTGCTACTAATTGGGATTCCGGAATCTTGTAACTTTTTAGGATTCCAGAATCTTCAGAACTTTACAAGGAGAGTGCTGGGCAGACTTCTACGGTCTGTGCCCTGAGAATGGCAAGGGCAAATCAAAATCGGGTATACATATAAAGTATCACATATGATGTAAAATGAGTTTATCTTGTTGGGCAGACTGGATGGACCATTCAGGTCTTTGTCTGTCGTCATTTACTATGTTACTATGTTAATCCTAGTATAAATTCTCACACATAAATTAGGTGTGGATCCCGCTTATTGTATAATAGGAATGCCCCAGATCCACCCACAATCCCCCATGGCCACGCCCCCCTTTGGAGCAATACATAACGGCACATAAATATGAACACAAATTTAAATCAATACCAATTAGCACCAATTATTAAGGCCCAATTATCAGCGCTAATTGGCTCATTATTCAAATTGTGCGCTCACCCAAATTTGCATGTGCAGGTTTCAGTGCCATACACAGAATTTGGGGGCTAATGGGGTGGTGGTCAGTGGTATGCTGACCGCCACCTGCATTATTCCTGGATATTCAAAGCCAAGTCTTCGGCATTGAATATCAGACTTACGTGGAACTGGTTAATGTATAACTGATTCAGTTGATATTCAGAACAAGTGGCCATGGGTTACCGCATAAAGATAGGACTGTGTTTTATACAGTTACCCTGGCTGAATATCAGCCAGGGTAACTGGCTGATATTCATTTTGCCGCACGTCCATTTTCCGCAAAACATTTTTAAAAAGGCCTTTTTTTTTACAGGCGTGCTGAAAAATGGATCGGCGCGCGCCCAAAACCCGAGCCTACATTACAGGAAGCCATTTTTCAGCGTGCCTTTGTAAAAGGACCCCTTAAATTGTAAGCCCTTAGGGGAAGGGTATTATCTACTGTACCTGAATCCCTAAGCCACCTTCAGCATGGACTTAAGAGGGTGAGTAATCCAAATTCCTCAGTCATGAGTCACTGTGGTAGCACAGCAGGAAAATCTTTCTCCCAAAACAGTAACATCTGGTGAACTGAGATCAGCATGGCTGGGGGGGGGGGGGGGGGGGGGGGGTAAACCCAGCACCACGGCAGGATTCTCAGTTTTTCTTTAAGGAAAGGAAGTGAAGAAATACAACAAAGAGGCCAGTGCCAAAGCAGCCTGCTGGGAGCCACACCTGAGATACAGCCTCCCGAATTCCTAACACACCGGGCATCAGTATTTAAAGTCTTACTCACTCTCTCTAGCAACACCGCCCAGGAACTTTCTGACCAAGCCAAGTCAGGCCCATCTGTTCCCTCCTGCTCAACTGGAAGAATCTCTGTTGGGCTGGGGCACCACTGAGTCATTTCATTCATATGCCGTCATTTACTATGTTATGGGTGTTTCATGGACATTCCAAAATTTCCATGCGTAGTTACAGAATACGGGTCAGTTAACCTAAATCCACGCACACGGATTTACACCAGGTTTTTTATTGGCGTAAATGCATGCACGTAGATTTAGGCGCTACAGTATCGACTAAGGGTATTCTATATACCGCACCTAAATTTTATAGAATACGCTTTATTCCGCGTGCATCTTTTTTCTAGCTATGGCAGCGGTTTTCAACCCAATCCTCAAGACACACCCGGCCTGTCAGGTTTTCAGGAGCCCCACAATGAATATACATGAGATAGATTTCCATACAATGGAGGAAGTGAATACAAATTTCTCTCATGGACATTCATTATGGACATCCTGAAAACCAAGTACTGGGACACACCTAGCACATTCACTCATGGAATAAAAGGCGAGTGTGTTTTTAACAAAGCCACGCTCATGATTTAAACCAGTGGCGTACCAAGGGGGGGCAGTGGGGGCGGTCCACCCCAGGTGCGTGCCGTGGCGCGTGCCTGTCGCCCTGTCTCCGAGTTCGCATGTGTTCACTGCTCCCTCTGCCCCGGAACAGGTTACTTCCTGTTCCGGAGCAGTGAACACATGTGAACTCGGAGCTGACAGGGCGACAGGCGCGCGCCGCGGCACCCCCGCAGAGGTGTGCACCTGGGGGGGGGGTGCCATTTCGCTGGGGGGGGGGGGTTCCCGCTGCACCTGGGGGGGGGCGCATTGGCGATCCGCCCTGGGTGTCAGCCAGCGTCAGAACGCCACTGGTTTAAACACTTCCCTGAACGTATTCTTCTGTATTCATGTCTTACATGCATCAGTTTTAGGATGGACTACTAGTGAAATGCTGATGACAATCAGCACAGCCACACCCTCTGATTTTCTAACATATTGAACGACCAGTGGGAAAAAGCGGAAACAATAATATTTCCTTAGAAATGAGATAACGCTCATCAGAGCATAAACATATGGAATGGTTAAATGAAAGTGTTTAAAAGAAACTTGCTAGCTCTGTTTTTGGCATAGGAAGACTGAGAAACTGTACTGCTTCAAATGGAAACTAGATTCTCAGAGGCCTGTGACAACAGAAGAATTAATTATTTATCCATTTTATACCCTGCATTAGCTGCACAAGGATGATGCACACGAGCCCTGCGATCACACGTTTCTCTCGTACATCTGAAGGATCCTTGTGCTGAGTCAGCCCAAAGGATCACAAGCAGAAAAGCAGACAACAGCAGGGGAACAAGCCAGAGAATTTAAACATGAACAATCTTGCTTTTATAGCCATTAAATAGACACTGAGGTCTGTTTCAAATACAGCAGACAGAGGGCTCAGCAGTGTGTAAAATCAAGGCTTGCAGATGACCAATTCTGTCTTTTGGGACCCAGGTGTGAATTGGAAAAGAAGGGTTTTCTGGCTCAGCTGGCTTTCCAGCAGCGAAACATCAATATGGTTGGTCCTTGGACTGTTAACGTGCAAATGAGACACCTCTAGTGCTGGCTAATCAATAGCGGCAGATTGTCTGGGGACCCAGGACGGCACACAACTACAGACAGGGGAAAATGGGAGAAAAGTATTATTAAGTTACTGAACACATAGACAAACATAGCTTAAAGGGATAGAGCCAGCATGGATTCAGCCAAGGAAAATCTCACTAGCCTGCTACATTTAATGAAGGTGTGAATTAATATGTGGATAAAGGGGATCCAGTGGAGTGCATGTGGATTTTCAGGAAGTTTCTGACAAAGTCCCTCGTGAGTGACTCCTGAGACTCTTGGGATAGGAGGCAATATTCTGCTGCGGACTGGGAACTGGTTAAAAGAGAGAAAAGAGAGAGCAGGGTTAAAGGTTTAATTTTCTCAATGAAGGAAGGTGAATAGTAAAGTGCCATAGGGAACTGTACTGTGACCGGCGCTTTTTAACATATAAATGATCTGGAAATGGGAATGATGTGTGAGGTGACACTAAATTATTCAAAGTTCTTAAATCACATATGGACTTGTGAGAAATTGCAGGAGGACCTTAGGAAATTGGAAAACCGGGCATCCAAATGATAGATGTAATTTAAAATGTGGACAAATGCAAAAGTGAGACACATTGGAAGAAAAATCCAAATCGTAGATACTTGAAGGTAGGTTCCACATTAGGAGTCGCTGCCCCCCAAAAGGCTCTAGGCGTCATTGTGGACAATAAGCAGAAATCTTCTGATCAGTGTGCGGCGGTGGCCAAAAAAAAAAAAAAAAAAGCAAACAGAATTGTACAAACTGTTTGGAAAGAAATATAAAATAAGACAAAGAATATTATAATACCTCTGTATCACTTCAAGGTGCAGCTGCATCTTGTGTATAATTCTGGTCACCATATCTCAAAAAACAAGAAGTGGAATTAGATGAAGTTCAAAGAAGGGCGACCAAAATGATAAAGGTGATGGAACTGCTCCCGTATGAGGAAAGACTTAAGTACATAAGTATTGCCACAATGGGAAAGACCAAAGGTCCATCAAGCCCAGCATCCTGTTTCCAACAGTGGCCGATCCAGGTCACAAATACCTGGCAAGATCCCAAAAAGTACAAAACATTTTATACGGCTTATCCCAGAAATAGTGGATTTTCCCCAAGTCCATTTAATAACGATCTATGGACTTTTCCTTTAGGAAGCCGTCCAAACCTTTTTTAAAACTCCGCTAAGCTAACCGCCTTTACCACATTCTCTGGCAACGAATTCCAGAGTTTATTTACACGTTGAGTGAAGAAAAATTTTTCTACGATTCGTTTTAAATGTACTACATTGCAGCTTCATCGCATGCCCCCTAGTCCTAGTATTTTTGGAAAGCGTGAACAGGCGCTTCACATCTACCCATTCAACACTACTCATTATTTTATAAACCTCTATCATATCTTCCCTCAGCCGCCTTTTCTCCAAGCTGAAGAGCCCTAGCCGCTTTAGCCTTTCCTCATAGGGAAGTCGTCCCATTTCCTTTATCATTTTTGCCGCCCTTCTCTAAAGGCTAAAGAGGTCAGAAGAGATGGCTCCAAGGTGTACAAAGACTAGGGAAAATATTTTTTTCACTCAATACAGAGTTAAAGCGCTGGAACTTGTTGATGGAGGATATGATAAAAAAAAAAACATTTAGCGTAGTTGGATTTTCTGGGAGTAACATCCATAACCTGTTATTTATGTAGACCTTGGGAAAGTCACTGCTTATTCCGAGCGGTAAGTCACAAGGTACTTGTGGCCTGATTTGGAAAACTATTGGAAATGGGATACTAGGCTTGATGGACCTTTGGTCTGGCCCAGTATGGCAGCTCTTATGTTTGTATGAAGGAGACAGGAGAGGAAGAGAAATTCGCCACAGAACGAGGCTGAGCGATGCACAGAAATATTTCTTCACAAAAAGGGTGATGGATGTATGGAACGGCCTCCTTGGGAAGCAGGGGGAGGCCAACATGGTAAGTACATTGGTAGCTTTGCTTTCACTATTGGCAAAGGGAACACTGCACCCCAGATCTGTGCAGGTTTTGGCTCTGTACGTTTTTGGGGTGCAATATAGGCTACGTCACCTCCCTCCAGATCCTGGCAATGCCTCTGCAGTTTGTGGATAAGAGCGCTCACATAACTTAGTGGGCAGTTCAACTACATCTTTAATTTTAACTGCTGAGAAGAAATGGCTTCTGAAATCTGCCTGCTTAGCTGCTGTTTTGAAGCAGAGTAAGTCACGGCTAGGGTGATGATGACCCTTATCAGAGCCCCATGCAGCAGGCAGACTGCTGATTCAGCAGAAGCAATGTGTCCATCAGGAAAATCAAATTAGCACAAAAGCCTTCATTTTACCTGGCTCCCTGGGGAATAGGGTTGGACTGTAGGTCAGAGGAAACATATTTAAACACTAAAACACTTTTTATCATACATAGTAGATGACGGCAGAGAAAGACCTGTACGGTCCATCCAGTCTGCCCACAAGATAAACTCGTATGTTACTTTTTCTGTATACCTGACCTTGATTTGTATCTGCCATTTTCAGGGCACAGACCGTAGAAGTCTGCCCAGCACTAGCCCCGCCTCCCAACCACCAGCCCCGCCTCTGCCACCCAATCTCCGCTAAGCTTCCGAGGATCCCTTCCTTCCGAACAGGATTCCTTTATGTTTATCCCATGCATTTTCGAATTCCGTTACCGTTTTCATCTCCACCACCTCCCGCGGGAGGGCATTCCAGTGATGTAGACTTTTGTCTGGGAAGCAATATTGGAGATCTAGCGAAAGCTCCACCCAAAGCCGCAAACAGTCACAGAACTCAAGGAGGGGCTGCAGATGATCTGGGACAACCTGCCACAGGGACTGATCAACAAGGCTATTAACAAGAACTTCCCAAAGTGACTGAAGGCCTGTGTTAAAGCCGGGGGTGGACGCTTTAAGCATTCACAGTGACTGCAAAACCCTGACACATTATTAATTGTATCTTTTGAATGATGTTATTTTACTGTGTTTTATTTATTTAGAACGAGAGGACATGAAATGAGATTGAAGGGCAGTAGACTCAAGAAAAATGTCAGGAAGTATTTTTTCACGGAGAGAGTAGTGGATGCTTGGAATGCCCTCCCGCGGGAGGTGGTGGAGATGAAAACGGTGACGTAATTCAAACATGCGTGGGATATACATAAAGGAATCCTGTTCAGAAGGAAGGGATCCCCAGAAGTTTAGCCAGTGGTGGGAGGCGGGGCAGACTTATACGGTCTGTGCCCTGAAAAAGACAGGTACAAATCAAGGTAAGGTATACACAAAAAAGTGGCACATTTCTTGGGCAGACTGGATGGACCGTGCAGGTCTTTTTCTGCCGTCATCTACTATGCTACTTATTAGGACTTATTTACCACCTTTTTGAAAGAATTCACTCAAGGCAGTGTACAGTTAGAATAAATCAAACAAACAATAGACAATTATAGCAGTAAAAATATTCAAATAATACAAAGCAGGGCATAGTACAGTACTTACAATGTCAACACTGTACGTAGTAGAACAATTTAATAGACAGCAAAGATGGACCATATAGATAGGTAAGAGAGTAAGAGGAGTTAGAAAGTAAGGTGACTGATTTAAAGAAAGTTGCATATGAGGTCAGAGAGATGGTTAAATATTATCTCAGCTAGGGTAGGAGTGGATAAACATGTCCTGCTGCAGTACGTGCAGTACGTGCAGCCCGTGTGTGTGTGTGTGTGTGTGTGTGTGTGTGTGTGTGTGTGTGTGTGTGACTAACAGGTTAGTTTTAGCTTGAACATTTTTACCGTGCAAAAATCGCTAGGTAGTAACGCTAAAATGTCAGTAACATCAACATAGCTTAAGATAATTAAATGTTTAACAGTAATACATAAGTATGATGACTGCATAAGTATGCAAAATGTCTTGTTGAAATTCAAAGTGGTTTGCTGAGAAAACAGCAACACTCAGAGCAAGATTCACTAACACTTTATTCCTAGTCTGTGTCTGGGGATGGGGGGGGGAGCTTTAGTCTCTCTGGTGGTCCACAGTCTTTCTTGCCTTTCTCACCTTCACACAAATCCATCACCTGCTCCCCTTATCATTTCACTTTACAACTCTTTACAGCTCTGAAAACAAGCATCTCCCCTCCTCCTCTTTTGGGGATCATTTCCCACTGAGCAGGCATCCCATGCCAGCAGCAGCAGAAACCATCTCCTGCTGCCACGGGACCAGTCTCACCACAAGAGCCGTGGAACTGGTCCCATGGCAGTAGGAGATGATGTTTTATTAAGGCGTCTCCAGCTGCCGCTGGAAGGGGAGGCAACTGCTGGTTCCACAGGCCACCGACACCGGGGTGTGCCATGGATAAAGCTATGGGCGAGGCTGTAGGTAGGCTGGGTGGAGTGGGGTGAGGCTGAGCGGTGCCCCAAATTTCCCTCTGAAAAATCTCACCCCCCCCCCTTCCCACTGTAACCCAACCTAGAGTTTACTTTCAGAGATTCACTCTGCTTTGACCAGATGCAAAAAAAAAAAACTCACCACACGAACAGGGAGATGCAAAAAACAGCGCATCAGAGCCGTGTGTCAATGGCTGAGCAACGGCTTCCAACGCAAACTTAGCAAGAAAGTTTTGCCAGTCGAGACAACGACTTTCTTTAAATGAGTTACCTTATTTGCTAACCCCTCTTACTCTCTTACCTATCTATGGGGCCCTTTTACTAAGGTGGGCCTAAAGTGCCCTGCGTTGGTATAGGTACCTGTTTTGGATGCACGCAGGTCCATTCGCTCAGTGTGCCTGGAAACAAAAGGCACTTTTTTTTGTCTATATATCACAAAAACAATATAAGAGATACTTTTTGTAAAGTCTGAACTAGCCAGAATTCTTTTATGCTATATTTATTTATTTAACACATATTAGATTGTAAGCTCTTTGAGCAGGGACTGTCTTTCTTCTATGTTTGTGCAGCGCTGCGTATGCCTTGTAGCGCTATAGAAATGCTAAATAGTAGTAGTAGTAGTCTCTTGTAACCAGAGCTAATATTGTGATGTCATAATGCCTCAGGCCACCAATAAGAGCCAACCTCATCAGTGATGTCACAATGGCTTGATTGTCCTATACTTGGCTTACTTTTATTACATAGCTCTTTGAGCAGGGACTGTCTTTCTTCTATGTTTGTGCAGCGCTGCGTATGCCTTGTAGCGCTATAGAAATGCTAAATAGTAGTAGTAGTATTTATACCCCACATTTTCCCACTTAGTTGCAGGCTCAATGTGGCTTACACAATACCATAGAGGCAGGCTCCGGTTCGGTAAAATACAAATACACAATATAGCAGTAGGCAAATAAGAAACATAAATAAAAGCAACAAAGAAATCAAGAGGGGGTGGTGATAAAAGTCCAATACAGTCCATAGTTTTGCTGTGTCACAGGAAGTAGAAAGTTAATTTGGGTCAGGGGGGTAGGTCTTCTTAAAGTTGGTTTTCAGTAATTTCCTGAAGTTGAGACGGTTATGGATAGATCTCAAGGTTTTGGGCAGAGCGTTCCGCAGTTGTGTACTTATGTAGGAAAAGCTGGATGCATAAGTTGATTTGTATCAAAGACCACTGCAATCTGGATAATGCAAATTTAAGTAAGGTTGGGGTAGACTGGTGCCGTTTCTAGGTGGTAGATTTATAAGGTTCAACATGTATCCAGGAACTTCGCCGTAAATAATCCTGTGGACCAGGGTGCAAACCTTGAAGGCAATACGTTCCTTGGTGGGAAGCCAATGCAATTTTTTCACGAAGGGGTTTGGTACTTTCATATTTTGATTTTCCGAAGATCAGTCTGGCTGCTGTATTCTGTGCGGTCTGAAGTTTCTTAGTTAGTTGTTCTTTACAACCTGCATAAATTCCGTTGCAGTAATCTAAATGGCTTAATACCATCGATTGTATTAAGTTGCGAAATACATCTCGTGGGAAAAAAGGTTTTACACGTTTAAGTTTCCACATTGAGTGGAACATTTTCTTTGTAGTGAATTTAGACTAAATTGAAGAGATCACCCCCCTGTGTTGGGCTTTAGTTCATATTCTAATTTTTTTTGTGCGTGTGTGTGCCAGAAAATGGACTTGTGGCAAAATTAAAACCAACACGGGTCCATTTTTGGGCTGAGACCTTACTGCCACCCATTGACTTAGCGGTAAGGTCTCACGCGTTAACCTGGCAGGAGTCATCAGCGTACATACACTGCCGATTACTGCCAAACAAGTGCCATGCGGTAGAAAATAGAAAATATTTTCTACCGTGTGTTTTGAGCGCACATCAAGAACGGAATTACGACCTGGGGCATGCAGTATCTGGGCGGTAGTGCCAATTTGACGTGCATTGGATATGCGCAGCAGGAGTGTAGCCAGACTTCAGCGGGAGGGGGGTCCAGAGCCCAAGGTGAGGGGGCACATTTTAGCCCCCCCCCCCCTGGCGCCACCGAGCCCCCTGCCATTGCTGACCCCCCCTCCCGCCGCCAGCCTTCCCCCGCCATCACCATCACCTACCTTTGCTGGCGGGGGACCTCAACCCCCGCCAGCCGAGGTCCTCTTCTTCCGGCGCAAGGCTTCGTTCTATTTCTGTGAGTCTGATGTCCTGCACATTGTATGTACAGGACATCAGACTCACAGAAACAGAACAAAGGCTTGCAGATCAGCCAGCGGCCGCGTTGTACGTGCAGGACGTCAGACTCACAGAAACAGAACGAAGGCTTGCAGATCAGTCAGCAACGCGGCCGCTGGCTGATCTGCAAGGCTTCGTTCTGTTTCTGTGAACGAAGCCTTGCGCCGGAAGAAGAGGACCTCGGCTGGCGGGGTTGGGTCAGTGCAGTGGTCTGACGTCCTGCATGTTGTACGTGCAGGACATCAGGCTCACAGAAACAGAACGAAGCCTTGCGCCGGCAGAAGGGGACCTCAGCTGGTGGGGGTTGGGGTCCCCCGCCAGCAGGTAGCTGACGGCGGAGGAGGGTTGGCGGCGGGGGGGGGGGGGTCGAGAGGGTCATTGGCAGGGGGGTCCAGGGACAAATCTACGTGGCCTCACGTAGCTACACCACTGGCGCGTAGGTGCCTAAGCGCCTTTGTAAAAGGGTCTCTATATGTTCCACCTTTGCTAATACCCTACACTGTCAATTAAAATGTTCTATTCCGTATTGTGTTGACATTGTAAGTAGTAACTATGCCATACTTTATACTGTTATTTGAATATTTTGACTGCTGTAATTGTCTATTGCTTATGCTTTACTTATTCTTATTGTACACCACCTTGAGTGAATTCCAGTTCAAAGAGGTCGTAAATAAATCCTAAATCCTAATAAAAGCTGAAGTCTACAGAACTTGTGCACTAATCAGAGTAGGACATGCTCAAGGTTCTGCACCAAGGGAACCAGTACCGTGCACACATCCAACCAAAACGAAGAGTCAGTGCACATTTGCGTACGTGTGAAATGTTCTTCTACAGATAAATATATCACAAAAGTTTTGTTGCACATAATATTATTGTGGGGCCCATATATGTGAGCAGAACAACAATTCTGGTTTATGCGCGTATACAGTTTTTTCCTTCCTGGACCTGTAGCAGAACCATCACCTCCTATTCAAGCTTAAAAATTGCAGGAACTATAATGCTTGAAACAAAAATTTGAAAAACTGGCATTAAACCTCTGAGATTAAATCCTCTCAGATGATACCAAGTGTTGTGATCACCTTAAAACCTGGCGTATTTCTCTGCATTGGGGAGGAATAGCTAACAGTCTCATAAGAACATAAGAATAGCCATACTGGGTCAGAACAATGGTCCATCTAGCCCAGTATCCTGCTTCCAACAGTGGCCAATCCAGGTCACAAGTACCTGGCACAAACCCAATTAGTAGCAATGTAGAACCCCAAAGAGTAGCAAAATTGCATTCAGAATCCCAAAGAGTAGCAAGATTCCATTCAGAATCTCAGCGAGTAGCAACATTCCATGCTACCAATCCCAAGGCAAGCAGTGGCTTCCTCCATGTCCATCTCAATAACAGACTACGGACTTTTTCCTCCAGGAACTTGTCCAAATCTTTTTTAAATCTAGATATGCTAACCGCCATTACCACATCTTCCACCAACAACTTAACTATTCTTTGCGTGAAGATATATTTCCTCCTACTTGTTTTTAAAGTATTTCTATTGAGTGTCCTCTGGTCTTTGTACTTTTTGAAAGAGCGAAACATCGATTCACTTAACTGTTCTACACCATTCAGGATTTTGCAGACCTCAATCATACGTGCCCTCAGCCATTTCTTTTCTAAGCTGAAGAGCCCTAACCTCTTTAGCCTTTCCTCATACGAGAGGAGTTCCATTCCCTTTGTTATTTTGGTCGCTCTTCTTTGAATCTTTTCTAATTCCGCTATATCTTTTTTGAAATACAGCGACCAGAATTGAGCACAATATGCTGTGCCAGTATCCTGTCAGCAGATTCGCACAGCATTATCTTCTCCATGAAACACTTCTATGCATCATGCGGCCATAAAAATGCAATTAGATATCGCGTTAACCGCACACTTCCACTCATTCTTCCTTTCTGCATCACCCCTAAGTTCAACAGAAAGGTCACACCTACAATTGTTTGTACACTTTTTATTTTACAAAACACAGAAAAAGTCCCATTATCTGGAAATCAATCTCTCCCAGGGACCAGACAGCTAACACAAACTCATCCGACAGAATCCAGTAATGGAGGACAGATTTAACTCACGTGGCATGCATGGCTACGCAATGCATCCAAATGAATGCATACGAGACCGTTAAGTATTGCTGCAGCAATGCAGAAAGGAAACTGTGGTCTCTGATGTGCTGTAACCGCAGGTCCAGGTCAGCATAGCCCTGACACCCCTGCCCCGATGGCCTTCTATACCAGCCTCCCCTCTATCGGACCCAGCCCAAACACCCTCCCTCCGTCCTCCCCGACTTAGGGCCTCTCCCTGGTCTCTAGTGTTACCCCCCCCCCCCCTTGGCTTAATAAAAATATTCTCCTAGTGCCTAAGGCACTCCCACCTCCGTACCCAACCCAACCCCACCCCACTACATTAGTAGTCTCCACCCAACTACCAAATAACGGGGGAAATATCCCTTATATGGCAGACTGACCCTGCCCGGTGCATCCCAGGATGCAATGTGTGGGCCTGAATGCCACCATTTTGCAAGATGGCAACACTGGAGGCAGGAGCGAGTGGGCATTGTTCTCCATTCCTTTAAGGTATGATCAGGGGGGGGGGGGGGGGTCGGATGGCTAGTGGGGGTGCCAAACACCACCAGGGGTTTTTCTTTTTTTAGTAGTGGGGAGGGGATGGGGTCAGGTCAGGGTAGAATGTACCCTAGACACCAGGGAATTTTTCTATTAAGCTGGGGGGGGGGGAGGGTGGTGGGGTACTGCAGCACACTAGGGATTAGTAATTTGGATTAAGGGGGAAGGGAGTGGGGCTAACGCAGATACCAGAAACCTGGTTGGTTTGTTTGGTTTTTTTAATGGTATCCTTCTCATGGGCTCCCTCCTGTTCCCTAGAAAGGATGGGAGTGTGGTGATAGGGTAGGCAGCGAGGGACTGAATAATTGCTCCTTCTCTGTCCTCTCCAGCCTCATCTGCTCTCTCCTATTCCCTAGAAAGGATGGGGGAGGTGGGGACAGGAAATGACAGGTTTCATTAACCATCATCGCCTATTCCTACGCATGCTGGACAACTGGATAACAGGGCTTTTACTGTATTACAAAATTTTGTTCACAGAAATTTCGGCATACACATCTACCTAACATTAAGCTAAAAATTCCGGCTATATAAAGTACTACTTTAGACAACCATCTATCTTTCAACAAAACCAATACTGCTTTAATTAGTCATCTGTCCCCCCCAAAAAACCCATGGTTGCAGCTCCTACTCCACCCCCCCCCCCCCATAGAAATACCTCACTTATTTTGCAAACCCACTTCTCAATGGAAAAACAGAATGCACAGATCAGTATGTGTCTTTCCCTGGTTCAGTAGCTCATGACAATTTGCTGACATTAATGATTACCCTTTCACCAAAATACATCAGCATGAGAAAAAGCACATCCTGACCTTATTATTCCATTTAAACTCTGCAGTAACTTGACCGTGCAAAAAGCAATGGGAACCAGCAAACATGACCCCTATGTGTTTAACCAATGGTATTTGAGCAAAGGTACTCATATATTTGAAGGAAGATAAACAATGCTCTCTGATAACAGCTAAAGATATCAATGTCATTATTACTCCCCTGCAGTTGTATAATGAAGGGACTCTGAAATCCTTCAAACAGCTAAGTCAAGGATACGGTCTTCTTAACTTGCACCCGAGGCATGCTTCTGAAGCAAGTATGGCGAAAACTGGTAAAGTCCCTCAATTTTCACCAGCTGAAGGATGTCTGGTAAAATTAAAGCCGAGTTTATGGGCTGTATAGTCTGTTGATGTACCCTGAAAACTGACCCCTAAAATGGTTAAAAGGCAGGGAGGGAGGTTGACTGACCAATATTGGCCTAAGATATGCGGGTCACAGAGTAATAATTTGAGCCTTGTACATTATAATTATATACACAGGACTTAACTCCATGACAGGTTATTCAATATAACATGATGAATGTGGGATTGTAGCTGGTATGTCCCTTCACGGAACCTGGTGCGTGTTCAGGCTGGGGGAGTACCGGACGGCAGCCGACAGTACAATCTCTTCAGTCCTTGTGGTATATTTACTGCGAATGGGACTTACCATGTGTGTTTGGACCTCTCTGGTATCTCTGTTAGCAGCCTGAGGGGTCCTTTTACTAAGCTGCGCCAAAAAGTGGCCAGCGCTGATGTAGACGAGTGTATTGGATGCGCGCAGGTTCATTTTTCAGCGCACCTGCAAAAAAAGGCCTTTTTTGGAGGCCGAAAATGGACGTGCGGCAAAATGAAAATTGACGTGCGTCCATTTTCGGCCTGAGACCTTACCGCCACGCATTGACTTAGCGGTAAGATCTCACACATTAATCGGGTGGTAATCATCAGTGCACATACAATACTGATTACTGCTCGATTAGTGCCGTGTGCCGGAAAAGTTTCGGCGCGCCTACTGGACACACGTACAAAATGAAATTACCGCCCGGACCACGCAGTAGCCGGGCAATAGTTCCAAATTGGCGTGCATTGGGTGTGCGTAGGTGCCTACGCGGCTTAGTAAAAGGACCCTTGAGAGCGGTCCTTGGTCCTGCTAGTCAAAGACCTTTACTGGACTGGAAGGAAAGTTCTGTTTTATCCGACGAAGAGCAGGTCCAGGATGTATTAAGTGAAATACCTGGGGAAAAGGCTGCATATGCTCACAGTGAACGTATGGCTACAAATACGAAACTCTCTGGGCCCAGATGGGTACATCCTTACGCAGAGAGTGTAAATGACATGAGAAAGTCTTTGCGGGAGGAGAAGGAGGGTTAGTCATTGCTGAATAGGAGTGAGATGCTGTGGTACAGAGTTATGCAAACATTCCCAGATGCCAAGAGCAAAAATCCAGTCCCTGATTAATACAAACCAAAAACAGTGAGAAGACATTAGCTGTGGGAAGTGGCTACACCAGTGCTAACCTTTGTTTTGGGGGGGGGGGGGGTCTCAGTAGGCACTGAGCACACTGCTTGAACTGAGCCCTTCCAACCCCGGCAGCAAGATCCTGCTCTTTTAAAACAATTTAAAGGTAAATCAATAGAAATAAAACAAAATAAATCATGGAAAAGAAAATAAGATGATACCTTTTTTATTGGACATAACTTAATACATTTCTTGATTAGCTTTCGAAGGTTGCCCTTCTTCGTCAGATCGGAAATAAGCAAATGTGCTAGCTGACAGTGTATATAAGTGAAAACATTCAAGCATTACTATGACAGTAAAATAGATACCATTGGAGATTCTACATGGAATGTTGCTACTTTTGGAGATTCTACATGGAATGTTGCTATTCCACTAGCAACATTCCATGTAGAAGGCTGCGCAGGCTTCTGTTTCTGTGAGTCTGACGTCCTGCACATACGTGCAGGACGTCAGACTCACAGAAGCAGAAGCCTGCACGGCCACATTGGTGATCCGCAAGGGCCGACTTCTACATGGAATGTTGCTAGTGGAATAGCAACATTCCATGTAGAATCTATAGAAATGAAACAAAATAAAACATGGAAAAGAAAATAAGATGATACCTTTTTTATTGGACATAACGTAATACATTTCTTGATTAGCTTTCGAAGGTTGCCCTTCTTCGTCAGATAGGAAATAGGTAAATGTGGTAGATGACAGTATATGCAAGTGAAACATCAAAGCATTTCAGAGAGAGTCTAACAGGGTGGGGGTGGATAGGTGAGAGGAGGGTGACAAACAGAGCAATACAACTTTATAATGGGCTAGAAAACCCAGATCTTTGTTAAGTCCCTGTCTGTTGGGTGCCAAAATATTCAATCATTCTGATTTCAAAGGTCTTAACGTTCCTGTATTGTTTTAAAGTTACCTTTCAGGATTCTATGATTCTTACCTATTTGCGACCTGACGAAGAAGGGCAACCTTCGAAAGCTAAATCAAGAAATGTATGAAGATATGTCCTTTTTTTAATTTTGTTTTATTTCTATTGATTACCTTTAAAAGTGGACTAACACGGCTACCACACCTCTCTACTCAATTAAAAAAATGAGATCATTAATCATACTTTTAAAGCGAAAATGAGAGGGAGGAGTAGCCTAATTTATAATGCACCTGGGGAACTGGGCTCCGTTCCCACTGCAGCTCTTTGAGACCCCGGGCAAGTCACTTGGGGTCCTTTTACTAAGGAGTGCTGAAAAATGGCCTGCGCTGCTGTAGACGCGTGTATTGGATGCGCGCAGGTCCATTTTTCAGCACACCTTCAGAAAAGGCCTTTTTTTGTTGTTGTTGAAAATGGACGCGCAGCAAAATAAAAATCAGCGCGCGTCCATTTTGGGCCCCCGAGACCTTACCTACACACACTGACTTAGTGGTAAGGTCTCACGCGTTAACCGGGCAGTAGTCATCAGCGCACGTACGCTGTTGATTACTGCCCGGTTAGCGCCACGTGGTAGAAAATAGAAATTATTTTCTGTCGTGCGTTTTGGACGTGCGCAGAAAGTAGAATTACCGCCAGGGGCACGCAGTAGCTGGGCGGTAGTTCTAATCTGATGTGTGTGGTACACGCCTATGTGCCTTAGTAAAAGGGCCCCTTAGCCCTCGATTGCGTCAGGTACAAATTTTAAATTTGCGCCCCCTAGAGATAGAGAAAGCACTTGCCTATAAAGTTAAAGTGAAATGTATCTTTAAAACAATACAGGAACGTAAGACCTTTGAAGTTAGCATGATTGAATATTTTGACACCCAACAGACAGGACTTAACAAGGATCTAGCCTATTATAAACCATAAAGTTGTATTTCTCTGTTTATCACCCTCCTCTCACCTATCCACCCCCATCCTATTAGACTATCTCTGAAATGCTTTGATGTCCCCATGCATACCCCCACCCTCCCACTCTGTCAGACTGTCAAAGTAATGCTTGGATGTTTCTCTTATATATACTATCTGCTACCACATTTGCTTATTTCCGATCTGACGAAGAAGGGCAACCTTCGAAAGCTAATCAAGAAATGTATTATGTACAATAAAAAAGGTATCATCTTATTTTCTTTTCCATGTTTTATTTTGTTTGATTTCTATTGATTACATATGATATATGTAAACCACTATGGTTGCACCACAGAAAGGCAGTATATCAAATCCATGTCCCTTTTAATCTTCACAATAATAATAATCCAAATAACCCCACCTCCTGGGAGTACTTTACTTTATTAAAAAGACTGCCTTTTTATATGATCTGCCTCCTTGTTTCATATCAACCACTTTGGTTGTACCAAAGAAAGGGAGTATATGAAATCCATGTCCCTTTTAATCTTTACAATAATAATAATAATCCAAACAACCCCACCCACCCCTCTTCCCCCTGGCAGCCTGAAGGGATGATTACTCTTCATATCGCACAAACACTCAATACAGATGAGTGTAGAGACTGCCCATTGTCTCACAAAAGACTTCCTGGACCGGGCTTTATAGGGTCCTGCTGTTGCCTGCCCTTTGACCCTAGCTGTCATACCGCTAGGGTTGCCACTTCTCTTAATTTAACTCAAAAAGGCTGATCCAGTCCTGGTTTTCAGGGCAACCAAGCTATACAGATCAAATTTGTTTTACACCCCGTGTCTGCAAATCCATCTGATTGATATTCACTGCGTATCTCTTGTTTGTTGCCCTTTCTCAGATCCTTGCCAATGTAAGGCCGTATGTGAAACAGGAGTATCCGAGAACAGTCTTCGAGGGCCACAGACCCTCTAGTTTTCAGGCTATCCTTAATGAATATGCTTAATGATAGATTTGCATACAACTGAAGCAGTGCGCATATAATTAAATTCATTGAGCGGTTGCAGTCTTTGAGGATCGGAGTCGGATAACCGCTTTAAAGAGCAGATCACAGTTACGTGAAATATTACAGAGTGACCCAAATGCACTAAATATTGTGTAAAGTCTGTAGGTACTTTTTATGAGCAGACTTTACATCAATTTTCAAAAGGAAACATTTCCCCTTGAAAAATGAGGAGAAGAAGATAGTGGGCTCCAGAGATGAGAAGGACAATCTTATGCCTAAGAAGATTTATTGATCAAAGACTCAACACAATGTTGTGTTTCAGCCCAAAAGGCCTACTTCAGGAATCTTTTAACTAAAAGGATCTCAAACTCTTCGGAAGTGAAGCATTTCAAAATGAATCAATACGATGGTCTTGAAAAGGATCTTTATGATAGACGATGTGAGCCTTCAAATCTGATTAGCAAAAAGTCAGATCCAAACAGGAGAAGCTGAATGAGGTCAGGAGACTTCACTGACAGAACCCCCTTTTCCACAGACCAGGGGTTCTCAACCCTGTCCTCGAGAGACACCTAGCCAGTAAGGTTTTCAAGATACCCTACCGATCCAACTTAAATGCCTGATCTCTGCAACACAACCAAACTAAAGCACGTAATGGACACAACACAACTCTTCCGTTCTATGATTCCCTAATGTGGCTGGGCCACATGAACTTGATCTTACCACAACATCACCCTGTATTTGTTCACACCGGAGCCTGCAAAGGCCTCTCCGGTACTCTGTAAGCCACATTGAGCCTACAAATAGGTGGGAAAATGTGGGATACAAATGTAACAAATAATAATAAAAACTATGCATGAAATAAATTTGCAATACCTACCTCCATGGTATGCATCATATTCATTATGGTTATCCAGGGGTGTGCTGGTAAATTTTTAACAACAGGCTCTTTCTCCGGACGTAGCCAGCTCTGCAGTTGGAAGGGCCAGGGGTGGCAGGGGGGGGGGGGGGGGGGAGCAACACTTGACTCTCTCTCCTCCCTCCCTTCCTGCAGGCACGCTAGGCATACCTTTGCTGGCAGCCAATAAATGGACTGCCACCACTCCCAACGTCTTGCTCTGAGCAGCATGCTGGAACTTCTCTCACATGCTCGAGAAGTCCCAGCCTGCTGCCCAGAGCTGGAAACAAGGAGCGGGGAGCAGCAGTAGTCTATTTACTTGGCTGGCGGGGCTCAGCATCCCCACCAGCAAAGTAAAAGAGAATTCAGCAGGGGGCCCAAGCCCACATTTTGGGAGTCAGTTGTTAAAGTAGCCATGGAGGGCCCTACTTTAACAACCGGCTCCCAAAATTCTTAAAAACTTAACAACCGGCTCTTGCGAGCCTGTGAGAGCCTGCTCCAGCACACCACTGTGGTTATCCTGAAAACCTGACTGGCTAGGTGTGTCTCGAGGACAGGGTTGAGAACCCCTGGTCTATGGAAAAGGGGATTCTGTCAGTGAAGTCTCCTGACCTCATTCAGCGCTCATGGAAAATCCCCAGATAAAATCAGGCCCTGCTTGCTTTAGTGCCAAAGAGTGGCCAGATGAAGAGGGAGACTAGCGCATGGTTACCTTTAGCAGATCCAAGCTAGAGAATGAAACGGGGATAAAGTTTGTCTCCATCCCCGCCCCGTCCCCATGGGCTCTGTCCTCATCTGCAGAAGCCTCGAACAATTATGATTTTATATTTAAATCTTGTTATTAAAGTATAAAAAGGAACAATATGCTGTGCAACTGTTGAGTATAAATTACAAATAGAAAACAATAATAACAAAGGGCAGCTATAATAAACCCTCCCACCATCACCACCCTCTACCCTTCTAACCCCAATAATAGCTGACTTCTACTACCCCAAGGAATCCTAATCCACCCTGTTAAAATGTCCAGGGGTACAAAGTACAACCCATTCTATATGTCCTAGAGGGGAAAAATATGCCCTATAATTAAAGCACTGTTATGTTTTTTTAAATCTGTGGATAAGTAAGAAATCATCAACAATCTCAGGATTCAGTCTAGCTCTCCTGTCTTCCACAGTCCTTCCTGGAATAGAAGATGTCTTCTTAGAAGATGTGCTGGTAGCAGGATGTACAGGGTCTCCCATGCAAATTTTGCTAGTTGTGGCCAGTATGTTTGCTTGTGTTTCCAAAAAAAATCAAAATATCTTTGTAGGCATCAGTCAAACATAAATAACAGTCCGGTTCATTAACAGGCTTCAAAGTAGAAAATGACACGGGGACAAAGTTTGTCCCCATCCCCGCCCCCGTGAAATCTGTCCCCATCCATGCCCTGTGGGCACTGTCACCGCCCCATCCCTGCATCATTCTCTAATCCGAGCTCTTTCAAAAATTGGGCTCACCCTGTTTCATCCTTATTGCAGGACCAACAACTTTTTTTCCCCAGAAACTGCTGGTTTGACATAAGCTCTGCGGGGCAGACTTATACGGTCTGTGCCAGAGCTGGTGGTGGGAGGCGGGGATAGTGCTGGGCAGACTTATACGGTCTGTGCCAGAGCCGGTGGTGGGAGACAGGGATAGTGCTGGGCAGACTTATACGGTCAGTGCCAGAGCCGGTGGTGGGAGGCGGGGATAGTGCTGGGCAGACTTATACGGTCTGTGCCAGAGCCGGTGGTGGGAGACGGGGATAGTGCTGGGCAGACTTATACGGTCAGTGCCAGAGCCGGTGGTGGGAGGCGGGGATAGTGCTGGGCAGACTTATACGGTCTGTGCCAGAGCCGGTGGTGGGAGACGGGGATAGTGCTGGGCAGACTTATACGGTCAGTGCCAGAGCCGGTGGTGGGAGACAGGGATAGTGCTGGGCAGACTTATACGGTCAGTGCCAGAGCCGGTGGTGGGAGGCGGGGATAGTGCTGGGCAGACTTATACGGTCAGTGCCAGAGCCGGTGGTGGGAGGCGGGGATAGTGCTGGGCAGACTTATACGGTCAGTGCCAGAGCCGGTGGTGGGAGGCGGGGATAGTGCTGGGCAGACTTATACGGTCAGTGCCAGAGCCGGTGGTGGGAGGCGGGGATAGTGCTGGGCAGACTTATACGGTCTGTGCCCTGAAGAGCACAGGTACAAATCAAAGTAGGGTATACACAAAAAGTAGCACACATGAGTTTATCTTGTTGGGCAGACTGGATGGACCGTGCAGGTCTTTTTCTGCCGTCATCTAATATGTTACTATGTCCTCAGATCTGCTGAGGGAGGCCAAGCTGTCCATGTCTACGGACAGACTGTATCAATGTACTTCTGAATACTTTGTCACTAACCCACGTGTTTCAGGAGGGTACAGGCCATTGCCCAGGGCTCAGAGGAGGTCTTCTGACACCCACGTCTACGAGCCCATACCAAGCAGACTTTCTGCAGTCTTAGAGATGTGCTTGCTTTTAAGAGCCAGATTACGTTCCATATCTTTATTATCCTGAAAATCATCCCCAAAACCTGACATAAGCCCCACCATCCAAACCTTTTTTTTCCCCTTGAGCTGGTAAAAATAAAGCAACTAAACGCAAAAAGGCAAGCAAGATGCAAGCTTTTTTTTTTGTGAAGATGAATACAGAAATTACTACCACACCTCTCAATGCTGTATTCCTTGCCTTTTCCACAGACTAAGCCCAGCCATTATCAGCCCATTACTTATTTCAAGTTCAGAACTGCAGCCTGACAGCCCCACTTTTGATCTTTGTCCTCAGTTCCAGGAGGTGCAAAGTGACAAACACAATCAAAGCAACCAACAGCAGCTGAGTAGCTCAGTCGCTTTCACTTAACATGTCCTAACTCTGTCAAATACTGTATTTTCCCCCTCAGAATAGACAGATGAAAAGGCCTTGGTACATACAGCCCAATTTAAACATGGGCATCAGTGCAGAAAAACACTCCCCCGTCTTATACCAAACTATGATTTCCTGCCCTTACAATTATTGAGGGGACATGCAAGATTTAATAAATTCAATCCTCTGTTAACAGCAGTTGAAAAGCAAGATTTTGTTAATCAATCAGGGTTCATTTTTGCGTGTGTGTGTGTATATATATATATCTAGATAAATATAGATATAGAATTGTGCCCATGGCAAAAACCACTGTCTTAGACGTTAGACCAGTCTTTAAAACTAGACCCAAATTCCAATCCCACAGCCACCGTTCAATGCACGCCCTTCACTCGACCTCCCTGCCACAGTCGGAACCTGGAAGCTCTCGGGGTCGGGGACCCTCGCCAGCGTCAGTCTAGGCCAGACTCACCAGTTCTAACTTTAACGCCTTGATCTTCGGTCCCAGGCCCTGCTGGGCTTCGCTCTCCCCCGGCAGGGCAGGGCTTTCTCCCAGCTGCTGGGCAGAGTCCTCTCGTAGCCATCGCATCAGTCCCTCGGGGGGCTTCCTCCCCACCTTACTCTCCAGGTCCTTCAGGGGTTCGGTCCAGAACCCCTCCATCCTCCCTCTCACAGCGCTCGGGACGGGAATGAAGGTTCGGTTCCGGGCATGTCCCGACCCGGTGCTGGCTCCTTCCCGGGCAAGCTGCGAATACAATGGTAGCCAGTGCGGGGAGAGGGACTAGCCTGACCCTCCCCCAGCCCCCCTACATCACGGACAGGGAAACAGCCCGATGCAAAGCCAGCGAGCAGATCCCGCGCAGCTTCCTTTACTGCATCACACGGATCCCAGCGATCGTCAGGCTGAGACTGTCCGTGCGGAGCTGGCAGCCCCCTTCCACATGCCGGGTCCGGGGTTTGCTTGCAGGCAGATGTTTACTGGCTCTTAAAACTGCAATGGATGGCGCTGTCCCTCCAGCTGTGCCGATCGATCACGCTGTGTCCGTGGGTAGCTGCAGCAGCTGCCGAGCTCCTTCTCCCTCTCCCGTGACCGCTTTCCACCTGCCTTAATGAAAACACTGCGGAGAAAACGAGCGGCTTAAGGCTGGCCCGGCACTTACCGCATTCCGCCTTGTACGGGGGCATCAACAGCTACTCTGCTACCGTATATTTCCTAATACATGGACAGACTTAGAGCTGCTAAATAGAAAGAAGGACCAGGGGGACTTCCACGTGAGATTACACTATCTGCGTGCACCAGGGCAGGGGCGTATCTGGACTCTGGCAGTAGGGGGGGCCAGGGCCAGAGGGAGGGGGCACATTTAGCCCCCCCTCGGCACCACCGACCCCCCCCCCCGCCATTGCCAGAGCCCCCCCCCTGCCACCAACGACTCTCTCCACCTCCTCTCCCGCCGCCAACCCTCCCCCGCTGACGTTTACCTTTGCTGGCGGGGACCCCAACCCCCGCCAGCCGATGTCCGCTTCCGCCTGCTTTTAAAAATAATTCTTCAGCTGGCGGGGGACCCCAACCCCCGCCAGCCGCCGAGGTCTTCAAAGTTCTTGTTCGTCGTCCTCCTCCGTGGCCATGCTGTACGCTGCTGATTCGGAGTCTGTCTGACGTACAACGTGGTGCGATGTCAGACAGACTCCGAATCAACAGGGTACAGCATGGCCACGGAGGACGACGAACAAGAACTTTGAAGACCTCGGCGGCTGGCGGGGGTTGGGGTCCCCCGCCAGCAAAGGTAAACAACATTAGTGGGGGAGGGTTGGCGGCGGGAGGGGGGCCAGGGCGAAATCTGCGGCACGCAGATACGCCCCTGCACCAGGGGCGTACCAGGCAATAGATTTTGGGCGGGCCTAGGCAAGAAGTGGGTGGGCATCAAGTGCTCTCCCTCCTCCCCCCCCACCCCCCACCACCACCAAAAAAATATCTCAGCTGGCAGGAAGATGCTTCTTTCCACCTTGGCAGTCTGCAGCAAGCATTCGCTGAAAACTGAGCATGTGCAGGTGCCGGTATCATGGAGAGTAGCATTTTCGTTACCATCAGGGGGAAGTCTTCAGCTGGTAGAGCTTGGGATCCCCACCAGCTACCGCTAAATGTGTGCTACTGTTGGGTGGGCCTGAGCCCTAAGTGGGTGGGCCCTGGCCCACCTATGGCTACGCCACTGGCGTGCACAGCGCTGTAGTGTCAAAAGCACTGTGCATAAAAGAACACATTGTCCCCTGACCGAAGAGCTTAGGAGGAGCACATACCAAACCAGACGCCACAGGACTTAAGTAGAGAGATGTGGTAGCCATGTTAGTCCACTTTTAAAGGTAATCAAAAGAAATAGAATAAAATAAAACAGAGAAAAGAAAATAAGATGATACCTTTTTTTATTGAACTAACTTAATACATTTTTTGATTAGCTTTCAAAGGCAGCCCTACTTCCTCAGATCAGAAATAAGCAAATGTTGATAAATAACTATACAAACTAACAGGATGAGGGTGGGGTGGGTTAGGTGAGAGAGGGGCTGGGTGGATGAAAGACAGGGGGAGTATGCATGGTGATAAGAGGGTGACAAACAGTAGAATTTTATGGTTTATAATGGGCTAAAAAACCCAGATCTTTGTTAAGTCCTGTCTGGTGGGTGTCAAAATGTTTAATCATTCTGACTTCAAAGGTCTTACGTTCCTGGATTGTCTTAGTTTCCTTTTAGTATTCTCACCATAAAATCATTGATACAGTGTTTTGCTTTTGTAAAGTGCTGTTCCACAGAGGCGAAATCCTGGTTGGCACTGGCATTTTTCATATGATGTCTATGTAAATTAAATCTCTTCTTTAGCATCTGACTTGTTTCTCCAATATAGCATCCTTCGTCACATTTTTTACATTGAATGATGTATACCACATTGGAAGATGAGCATGTGAAGGATTCCTTTATGCTGAATATTTTTTCTTTGTGAACAACTGTGGGACCCTATGAAATGTTTTGGCATAGTTTGCAGCTGGATATATTACAAGGATGTGTGCCATTCTTTTCTTTTTGAGTCTGTGTTGGGAGCTTACTTCTAATTAGCTTGCGTTTTAAGTTTGGTGGCTGTTGGAAGGCCAGCACGGGTGGGGATGGGAATATCTCTTTCAGTAATTCATCCTCCTGGCTGCAGATCTCTTATGATTTTCCAGCTCTGGGTTGTCTGTCACTACAAGGGGGGGGGGGGGGGGGGTGTTCTGTCTGTGGCTTTCTTTTCCTTGTACTGTAGCAGATTTCCCCTGGGTGTTTTGAGGGAGGAGGCAATATTCTTGGAGATTATTTTATGGACTTAACAAAGATCTGGGTTTTCTAGCCCATTATAAACCATAAAATTCTACTGCTTTGTCACTCTCATATCACCATGTATATCTCCCTGTCCCTCACCACCTGGCCCTCCCTGTCTCTTACCTAACCCATCCCACCCTCATCCTGTTAGACTGCCACTGAAATGCTTTAATGTTTCACTTATACATACCGTCATTTATCAACATTTGCTTATTTTGGATCTGATGAAGGGTTACCTTTGAAAGCTATTTATTATTTGTTGCATTTGTATCCCACTTTTTTCCACCTCTTTGCAGGCTCAATGTAGCTTATGAGTAACAGAAATACATGAAAAAGTATGCATGTAGTGATAACTGAAGGATTTTGGGTAGCATGATAGTGATAAAACATTATAGTATATTAACAAACAAACATATTAAGAAGTATTTAAGAATTATATAAGAAAATATACATTAGTAGTAGCTAAAGGATCTTGGGTAACATGATAGTGAAAAAACACGGTAGTGTTTTGGCAAGTAGATATAGTAGAGGCAGTTTTGGATGTACGTATAGGAGTTTATATTTGTTGATCATTGTCGTATGCCTTGTTAAAGAGATGAGTCTTCAGTAGAACTCAGAAGTTAGCTAATTCATAGATCGTTTTTAATTTGCGCGGCAGCGCATTCCAGAATTGTGTGCTCAGGTAGGAAAAGGTTGACGCATGCGTTAGTTTGTATTTGAGACCTTTGCAATTTGGGAAATGAAGATTGAGGAATGTGCGGGATGATTTTTTAGCATTCCTGGGTGGTAGGTCTATCAGGTCTGACATGTAGGTTGGTGCGTCTCCGTGAATAATTTTATGAACTAGGGTGCATACTTTGAACGTGATACGTTCTTTAAGTGGAAGCCAGTGCATCTTTTTTCGTAGGGGTTTAGCGCTTTCGTATTTTGTTTTACCGAATATGAGTCTAGCTGCAGTGTTCTGAGCTGTCTGAAATTTCTTGATTATTTGCTCTTTGCAACCAGAGTAGAGTGCATTGCAATAATCTAGATGACTGAGTACCATCGACTGTACCAGGTTGTGGAAGACGGTCCTTGGGATGAACGGTCTTACTCTTTTTAATTTCCACATTGAGTGCAGCATCTTCTTGGTGGTGTTTTTCGCGTGACTCTCAAGAGTTAGGTGTCGATCAATGGTAACTCCAAGAATTTTTAGGGTGTCCGAGATTTAAGTTAGTCCAATAAAAAAAGATAACTTTCTTTTCTCTGTTTTCTTTTCTTTTATTTCTATTGATTGCCTTAAGCACCTGGAGAAGCAGAGGAGGGGTGCCAGCGCCTTAACGATCAACATTTCAGAATGATTGGGGGGGGGGGGGTGCCAAAGACAATACAAGTTACCCCTCCCTGGACACAATGAAGGCGCTTGCTCAATACTAGCACCCTCTGGAATCCACAAAAATACAATGGGGCAACAGAGGGTTAAGTGACTTGCCCAGGGTCACACAGAGCTGCAGAGGGAATTGAACCTGGATCCCCAAGCTCAACCCACTGCTGACCATCAGGCAGAGGCAGGAATTGAACCCAGTTCTGCAACCCACTACACTAACCATTAGGCCAGGCCTCTATGGCACTTAAGTGTGAGCGTTAACACAGGCTGTGTGGCTGGCCTAATTGTGCATATACCCTTCCTCTACAGCATAGATTCCCATGGTATGTGTACCACAAAAGTAAGTGAGGGTCTTCCCCTCCCTGCTGTCACTTACTCGCCTGCAGGGCTGCTGCCTTTCCGTATCTGCAGCTACTTCTGCAGAACTGTTAGTGAGGATTTCTTGCCTATTTTTCCCCTTTACATAATGACCCACCCATGAAAAGCATTGGTAAAAAAAACGATTAAAAAAAAAAAACTAATAGAGAGCCAGGAGAAGTGTCCTGAACAAAGAGTAAAGTGCCTGACTATTTACAAATGGATAAAGGCACTCGTTGGACTGCACGCTCCAACATCAGTGCATATACTGGAATGTTTTTTTGTGCACAAATATTGGTATTTAATAGAAATGGAGAAAATCACACGGAATTGCATTCCGGCATATGTGAGGATTCATGCACATGCAATCCCACACACACTGATACAATTTCTTGTGCAGTTGGCATGGTTGCACTAACACAGAATCCGGTTATGTAAGATACTTTCACTACAAAGCCGGTGGTGGGAGGCGGGGCTAGTGGTTGGGAGGCGGGGCTAGTGCTGGGCAGACTTCTACGGTCTGTGCCCTGAAAATGGCAGATACAAATCAGACAAGTAAACAATCTGCAACGAGTGTGTAATTATAACAAAGAAACTATCAAACACATCACTATTCAGATCTGAAGGATAAAATATATTAAATTGTAAAAAATAGCCTCAGTGTAACAGGGAGCCTGACTTTTATGCTCCACTGTACAAAATAACATCACAGGCTTCCACCACCTTCCGAGAAAAAAGACACAGAGAAAAACTCCCAGAATATTTCAAAAATTCTAAAGAAGTGGGAGAAAAGTCTGTGTTTAAAAAACAGAAGGGAGGGTAACACAATTTAACACAATACAGATCCAAATACCCACAACACTAAATCTCACTATGAATATAAATCACCCAAATAGACACTAATTAGCAATCCCTCACTAGACTAAAATCTTCATTCAAACAGAGAAGCCTTTTTTTCTCGGAAGGTGGTGGAAGCCTGTGATGGTAATATTTACAGTGGAGGATAAAAGTCAGGCTCCCTGTTACACTGAGGCTATTTTTTTAATCTCTCTATATAAAAGGCAACACCAACATTCTATGAAGCCTCCAGCCGGAAGTGTGAAGGGGGCGAGATATCCGGTTTCCCTATGAGTGTCTGCCCCGCCCTCTCTGTAACACAGTCAGTGAAGGAAAACAGCAGAGCACGAAATCAAATCGCTGGCTCTGTAACAGTGAAGGACTCAGAGGGGGGAGGGGAGAGAGGCCAGAGGGCAGGGACACACACAGTCCCACATGCACACAGAAGAAAACATTGCTAGCCCCCGTTTCATTTGCATCAGAAACGGGGCTTTTTTACTAGTATTAAAATATTGTGAAGAGCTTCATAGTTGTAAATAAATGCAAAAACATTAATTCAATCATAAGCGATACTTTAAAAGAATAAAAAGGAAAAAGCATACTTTATATGAAGACATACTGAAGAAACTAAATCTCTCTATATAAAAGGCAACACCAACGTTCTATGAAGCCTCCAGCTGGAAGTGTGAAGGGGGCGAGATATCCGGTTTCCCTATGAGTGTCTGCCCCGCCCTCTCTGTAACACAGTCAGTGAAGGAAAACAGCAGAGCACGAAATCAAATCGCTGGCTCTGTAACAGTGAAGGACTCAGAGGGGGGAGGGGAGAGAGGCCAGAGGGCAGGGACACACACACTCCCACATGCACACAGAAGAAAACATTGCTAGCCCCCGTTTCATTTGCATCAGAAACGGGGCTTTTTTACTAGTATTAAAATATTGTGAAGAGCTTCATAGTTGTAAATAAATGCAAAAACATTAATTCAATCATAAGCGATACTTTAAAAGAATAAAAAGGAAAAAGCATACTTTATATGAAGACATACTGAAGAAACTAAATCTCTCTATATAAAAGGCAACACCAACGTTCTATGAAGCCTCCAGCCGGAAGTGTGAAGGGGGCGAGATATCCGGTTTCCCTATGAGTGTCTGCCCCGCCCTCTCTGTAACACAGTCAGTGAAGGAAAACAGCAGAGCACGAAATCAAATCGCTGGCTCTGTAACAGTGAAGGACTCAGAGGGGGGAGGGGAGAGAGGCCAGAGGGCAGGGACACACACACTCCCACATGCACACAGAAGAAAACATTGCTAGCCCCCGTTTCATTTGCATCAGAAACGGGGCTTTTTTACTAGTATTAAAATATTGTGAAGAGCTTCATAGTTGTAAATAAATGCAAAAACATTAATTCAATCATAAGCGATACTTTAAAAGAATAAAAAGGAAAAAGCATACTTTATATGAAGACATACTGAAGAAACTAAATCTCTCTATATAAAAGGCAACACCAACGTTCTATGAAGCCTCCAGCTGGAAGTGTGAAGGGGGCGAGATATCCGGTTTCCCTATGAGTGTCTGCCCCGCCCTCTCTGTAACACAGTCAGTGAAGGAAAACAGCAGAGCACGAAATCAAATCGCTGGCTCTGTAACAGTGAAGGACTCAGAGGGGGGAGGGGAGAGAGGCCAGAGGGCAGGGACACACACACTCCCACATGCACACAGAAGAAAACATTGCTAGCCCCCGTTTCATTTGCATCAGAAACGGGGCTTTTTTACTATCTCTCTATATAAAAGGCAACACCAACGTTCTATGAAGCCTCCAGCCGGAAGTGTGAAGGGGGCGAGATATCCGGTTTCCCTATGAGTGTCTGCCCCGCCCTCTCTGTAACACAGTCAGTGAAGGAAAACAGCAGAGCACGAAATCAAATCGCTGGCTCTGTAACAGTGAAGGACTCAGAGGGGGGAGGGGAGAGAGGCCAGAGGGCAGGGACACACACACTCCCACATGCACACAGAAGAAAACATTGCTAGCCCCCGTTTCATTTGCATCAGAAACGGGGCTTTTTTACTATCTCTCTATATAAAAGGCAACACCAACGTTCTATGAAGCCTCCAGCCGGAAGTGTGAAGGGGGCGAGATATCCGGTTTCCCTATGAGTGTCTGCCCCGCCCTCTCTGTAACACAGTCAGTGAAGGAAAACAGCAGAGCACGAAATCAAATCGCTGGCTCTGTAACAGTGAAGGACTCAGAGGGGGGAGGGGAGAGAGGCCAGAGGGCAGGGACACACACACTCCCACATGCACACAGAAGAAAACATTGCTAGCCCCCGTTTCATTTGCATCAGAAACGGGGCTTTTTTACTAGTATTAAAATATTGTGAAGAGCTTCATAGTTGTAAATAAATGCAAAAACATTAATTCAATCATAAGCGATACTTTAAAAGAATAAAAAGGAAAAAGCATACTTTATATGAAGACATACTGAAGAAACTAAATCTCTCTATATAAAAGGCAACACCAACGTTCTATGAAGCCTCCAGCCGGAAGTGTGAAGGGGGCGAGATATCCGGTTTCCCTATGAGTGTCTGCCCCGCCCTCTGTGTAACACAGTCAGTGAAGGAAAACAGCAGAGCACGAAATCAAAGCGCTGGCTCTGTAACAGTGAAGGACTCAGAGGGGGGAGGGGAGAGAGGCCAGAGGGCAGGGACACACACACTCCCACATGCACACAGAAGAAAACATTGCTAGCCCCCGTTTCATTTGCATCAGAAACGGGGCTTTTTTACTAGTATTAAAATATTGTGAAGAGCTTCATAGTTGTAAATAAATGCAAAAACATTAATTCAATCATAAGCGATACTTTAAAAGAATAAAAAGGAAAAAGCATACTTTATATGAAGACATACTGAAGAAACTAAATCTCTCTATACAAAAAGGCAACACCAACGTTCTATGAAGCCTCCAGCCGGAAGTGTGAAGGGGGCGAGATATCCGGTTTCCCTATGAGTGTCTGCCCCGCCCTCTCTGTAACACAGTCAGTGAAGGAAAACAGCAGAGCACGAAATCAAATCGCTGGCTCTGTAACAGTGAAGGACTCAGAGGGGGGAGGGGAGAGAGGCCAGAGGGCAGGGACACACACACTCCCACATGCACACAGAAGAAAACATTGCTAGCCCCCGTTTCATTTGCATCAGAAACGGGGCTTTTTTACTATCTCTCTATATAAAAGGCAACACCAACGTTCTATGAAGCCTCCAGCCGGAAGTGTGAAGGGGGCGAGATATCCGGTTTCCCTATGAGTGTCTGCCCCGCCCTCTCTGTAACACAGTCAGTGAAGGAAAACAGCAGAGCACGAAATCAAATCGCTGGCTCTGTAACAGTGAAGGACTCAGAGGGGGGAGGGGAGAGAGGCCAGAGGGCAGGGACACACACACTCCCACATGCACACAGAAGAAAACATTGCTAGCCCCCGTTTCATTTGCATCAGAAACGGGGCTTTTTTACTAGTATTAAAATATTGTGAAGAGCTTCATAGTTGTAAATAAATGCAAAAACATTAATTCAATCATAAGCGATACTTTAAAAGAATAAAAAGGAAAAAGCATACTTTATATGAAGACATACTAAAGAAACTAAATCTCTCTATATAAAAGGCAACACCAACGTTCTATGAAGCCTCCAGCCGGAAGTGTGAAGGGGGCGAGATATCCGGTTTCCCTATGAGTGTCTGCCCCGCCCTCTGTGTAACACAGTCAGTGAAGGAAAACAGCAGAGCACGAAATCAAATCGCTGGCTCTGTAACAGTGAAGGACTCAGAGGGGGGAGGGGAGAGAGGCCAGAGGGCAGGGACACACACACTCCCACATGCACACAGAAGAAAACATTGCTAGCCCCCGTTTCATTTGCATCAGAAACGGGGCTTTTTTACTATCTCTCTATATAAAAGGCAACACCAACGTTCTATGAAGCCTCCAGCCGGAAGTGTGAAGGGGGCGAGATATCCGGTTTCCCTATGAGTGTCTGCCCCGCCCTCTCTGTAACACAGTCAGTGAAGGAAAACAGCAGAGCACGAAATCAAATCGCTGGCTCTGTAACAGTGAAGGACTCAGAGGGGGGAGGGGAGAGAGGCCAGAGGGCAGGGACACACACACTCCCACATGCACACAGAAGAAAACATTGCTAGCCCCCGTTTCATTTGCATCAGAAACGGGGCTTTTTTACTATCTCTCTATATAAAAGGCAACACCAACGTTCTATGAAGCCTCCAGCCGGAAGTGTGAAGGGGGCGAGATATCCGGTTTCCCTATGAGTGTCTGCCCCGCCCTCTCTGTAACACAGTCAGTGAAGGAAAACAGCAGAGCACGAAATCAAATCGCTGGCTCTGTAACAGTGAAGGACTCAGAGGGGGGAGGGGAGAGAGGCCAGAGGGCAGGGACACACACACTCCCACATGCACACAGAAGAAAACATTGCTAGCCCCCGTTTCATTTGCATCAGAAACGGGGCTTTTTAGAGCACGAAATCAAATCGCTGGCTCTGTAACAGTGAAGGACTCAGAGGAGGGAGGAGAGAGAGGCCAGAGGGCAGGGACACACACACTCCCACATGCACACAGAAGAAAACATTGCTAGCCCCCGTTTCATTTGCATCAGAAACGGGGCTTTTTTTACTAGTTTAATATATTTTATCCTTCAGATCTGAATCCCCAGTGTGACACTATATTGGAGTGATGTGTTTGATAGTTTCTTAGATACAAATCAAAGTCAGGTATACACATAAAGCAGCACATATGAGTTTATCTTGTTGGGCAGACTGGATGGACCGTACAGGTCTTTCTCTGCCGTCATCTACTATGTTACTATCCTGCTTATTTTTGAAGGAGATCGCCAGCCATCTTCCGACACAAATCGGGAGATGACTGGCCATCTCCTGAACCTGGCCAAATCGTATAATCGAACGCCAATTTTGGCCGGCTCCAACTTCTTTCCGTCGCAGAGCCGGCGTTTCCACAGGGTATGGAAGGCGGGACGAGGGCGTGGTTATGAGATGGCTGGCTTTTGGCCAATAATGGGAAAAAAAGGCCAGCTGTGATGAGTACTTCGCTGGCTTCATTTGGTCCATTTATTTTTAGGACCAAGCCTCAAAAAAGTGCCCCAACTGAGCAGATGACCACCGGAAGGAATCGGGGATCACCTCCCCTTACTCCCCCAGTGGTCACCAACCCCTTCCCACCCCCCAAAAAAATTAAAAATCATTTTTTTGCCAGCCTCAAATGTCATACCCAGCTCCATGACAGCAGTATGCAGGTCCCTGGAGCAGTTTTTAATGGGTGCAGTGTACTTCAGGCAGGTGGACCCAGGCCCATCCCCCCTACCTGTTACACTTGTGGTGGTAAATGGGAGCCCTCCAACCCCCCCCCCCCAAAAAAAAACCCCTGTACCCACATGTAGGTGTCCCCCTTCACCCCTTAGGGCTATGGTAGTGTTGTACAGTTGTGGGTAGTGGGTTTGGGGGGATTTGGGGGGGCTCAGTACACAAGGTAAGGGAGGTATGCACCTGGGAGCAATTTTTGAAGTCCACTGCAGTGCCCTCTAGGGTGCCCGGTTGGTGTCCTGGCATGTGAGGGGGACCAGTGCACTACAAATGCTGGCTCCTCCCACGACCAAATGCCTTGGATTTGGCCGGGTTTGAGATGGCTGGCATCGGTTTCCATTATTGGCGAAAACCGATGCCGGCCATCTCAAACCCGACCATCTCTGACATTTGGCCGGCCCCAACCGTATTATCGAAACAAAAGATGGCTGGCCATCTTTTTTGACAATACGGATCAGGACCGCTGTTTGTGGTGCCAGCCATATAGATGGCCGCCCATATAGATGGCCGGTGCCGTTCGATTATGCCCCTCCACGTTACTATGTAGCATCCTCCAGCAACAAAGTTCACAGCTTGATTGTGAATCGAGGGGCCCGTTTACTCAAGGGTTGGCTCTTGTCGTGCACCAATCAGGAACTACCCCGGGCGGAAGTTCCCATCCCCAGCATGAACCATTTCCGGCGCTACAAAAGTACACTAGTGCAGTCTCCCTTTCACCACAGCTTAGTAAAAGGACCCCTGAGTGCTTAAAAAAATGCTTTCTCCAGTGTGTTTCAAATCTGCTATTATTAGTTTCTTGGAATAACCTCTAATCTTAGGAGTCTGAAAGGGGAAACAGCTATCATTTAGGGTGTATTTGGTTTAGCCAGTGAATGCATAAAAACACATGTGGTGGACCTATTTATACCAGTCAGTTTTCCCTTCAGTTCAAGGACTCCTCCTTCATGGGAAATACTGGATGGCATAAGAATCACCTACTATTTCTGGTAACGCCTCTTTGGGGTCTCTACATCTGGAACCTGCCATCATGCAGCTATAATTAGGATTATTCTTCCCCAGACGCATCTCTGTGCAGTTACCACATTAAACCTCATCTGTCATTTACATGCTCACTTCCACCATGTCTTTCTGCAGGCTCTTAACGGTCTGCTTGCGTTTTAAGAGCTTTGGATAATTTTGTATCGTATCTTTCATCCCTTTTCCAGGTCATTTACCTACACAATGAACTCTTCTGCTCTCAGTACAGATCCCATGGGCACTCCAGTACGCACCTTTCTCTGCTGGGAGAACTGGCCACCACCCTGCTGTCTTATAACTAGGTATCAATTGATAGGGGAACATTGTGACTCCTATCCCAAAATGTTTTGGGCCCAATATTCAGAAAATGCTGAGCTCCTAAATTTGTGCCCTATCTTCACCAAACTTAGGAGCATAAATGTTCAGCTGAAAATTCATCTTAATTAATTAATGAATTGATATTTATTCTGTTGCATTTGTACCCCACATTTTCCCACCTATTTGCAGGCTCAATGTGGCTTACATAGTACCGAGAGGCGTAAGCCGCCTCCGGTGATGAAACATATACAGAGTGATGTGGTAGAGAATGAGAATGGAATGGAACAGGTGGATGTGAAGCGTCTGTTCACGCTTTCCAAAAATACTAGGACTAGGGGGCATGCGATGAAACTACAGTGCAGTAAATTTAAAACAAATCGGAGAAAATATTACTTCATTCAACAGATAATTAAACTCTGGAATTCGTTGCCGGAGAACGTGGCGAAGGCGGTTAGCTTAGCAGAGTTTAAAAAGGGGTTAGACGGTTTCCTAAAGGACAAGTCCATAAACCACTACTAGATGGACTTGGGAAAAATCCACAATTCCGGGAATAACATGTATAGAATGTTTGTACGTTTGGGAAGCTTGCCAGGTGCCCTTGGCCTGGATTGGCCGCTGTCGAGGACAGGAAGCTGAGCTCGATGGACCCTTGGTCTTTTCCCAGTGTGGCATTACTTATGAGATGTAGGTGTTACAGCCACATAATAGAATTGAGAGAAGAAGAGTTATATAATGTTCGTTGCAGGTTTTGGTTTCGTTGTGTTGCTGAGTCCGGGCACTTAGGTTGGGTCAGTAAGGTATGCTTTCTCGAACAGATCGGTCTTTAGTGATTTCCGGAAGTTGAGGTGGTCGTGCGTTGTCTTTATGGCTTTCGGTAATGCGTTCCGTACTTGCGTGCTTATATAGGAGAAGCTGGATCCGTGGATTGATTTATACTTGAGTCCTTTGCAGCTGGGGTGGTGAAGAATTTAGAAGCTTAAAAATCATACTTATAAATTGTTTTCCTCTTGAATCAGTCTAATATGTAAATTGTGGGTGGGGGGGCGGGGAATATCTATCATCTATCTATCAATATATATAAAAGGCGAGTGTCGTACTCACTCGCAAATGCACAGTAGAGACCTTCTCTGCCCCGCCCCCCCCCGTCAATACGTGATGACGGGGGCGGAACAGAGAGGGTCTGTACTGCGCATTTGTGAGGGAGGGACACCGCCGTAGCTAACGCTCCCCCCACCCGGAGTCGCCGCCGCCACCCACCCTCCACCTGGTCGGGCCCTCGCTCCGCTACTGAAACAGCGAGGGTCTGGGAACGCAGCACTGAGCTCTGCTGAGCTGCCATCGGCCTTCCTTCTTCTTCTCTGCCTGTGGCCCGCCCTCGACGACGTTACGTTACACGAGGGCGGGACAGGCAGAGAAGAAGGAAGGCCGACGTCGGCTGCTCAGCAGAGCTCAGTGCTGCGTTCCCAGACCTTCGCTGTTTCAATAGCGGTGGCGACGGCTGGGTGGAAGGTGGGTGGCGGTGGCAACGGCAACAGCTCCGGGGGGGGCGAATTTGGAGGGGGGGGGGCAGCGGCGAACTCGGTGGCGCGGGGGGGGGCCTTTCAATCCCCCCTTCCTATAATAGCCTGTTTTTACGGGCTCAAAGGCTAGTAAAATAATAAATGGAGTGGAATGGGTAGATGTGAATCGCTTGTTTACTCTTTCCAAAAATACTAGGACTAGGGGGCACGCAATGAAGTTACAAAGTAGTAAATTTAAAATGAATCGGAGAACATTTTTCTTCATTCAACATGCAATTAAATTCTGGAATTCGTTGCCAGAGAATGTGGTAAAAGCGGTTAGCTTAGCAGGGTTTTAAAAAGGGTTGGATATCTTCCTAAAAGAAAAGTCCATAAGCCATTATTAAGATAGACGTTGGAAAATCCACTGCTTATTTCTAAGATAAGCAGCATAAAATGTTTTGTACTTTTTGGGATCTTGCCAGGTATTTGTGACCTGGATTGGCAACTGTTGGAAACAGGATGCTGGGCTTGATGGACTTTTGGTCTTTCCCAGTATGGCAATACTTATGTACTTATATATGGCAAGGGGGGTGTAGTCTGGGTGTGTTTTGGTTGGGAACAAGGTGAGATATTGATAGATAGATTTATTTATTTAAATGATATCCAGGGGCGGACTGAGAGTAGTCTGGGCCCCCTGCCTGGCCACTGCCTGATGCCCCTCTACCGCCGCAGCCGACGCCCCCACCATCCTGGTTCTTTCCTGCCCACTGCGCTGCTGCTACTCCCTCGCCCGTAGATGCAAATTTCAAAAACTGACATATTTCAATCACTATACTTTAGGTTAACAAATACAAATAAAACAAAAATTGGAAAATATGAAGATACCATTTTATTGGGCTACATATTCTTTATCTTTGATCCCTATGCACCTGAATATATTAACCTTACCCGACCCTTATATCAAATTGTATTTGTTTCCATACCGGTCTTGGCGATCACCTTTACGGTATTATGCAAGCCACATTGAGCCTGCAAATAGGTGGGAAAATGTGGGATACAAATGTAATAAATAAATAAATAAATAAATGTCCAACTAAGATTACAGAAGGGGAAGGGATGTCCAAGTCCTAAAGATGGACAGCTCTATTTACACCTGGTACGTCCAGGCCACAGAAAGGTACACTCTAATTGAACAGTTCTCCAGTGGATGGAATAAGGAAAGCCGCAGTAGATATTTCCAGTCCATGCAAAAATAATGCTGTTATCTCTACAAGCTTCTCCGTACTGCACTTCTAGATTCATTCCCACTGTGCCATGAAGTGGTGACTCTCCAGCTTATAATCGAACGAGAAAAACGCCCAAGTTCCGACCTAAATCGGGAGATGGGCGTTTATCTCACAAAAACGAATAACGCGGTATAATCAAAAGCCGAATTTGGGACGCTTTCAACTGCACTCCGTTGCGGATGCGGACAAAGTGGACGGGGGCGTGTCGAAGGCGTGTCAAAGGCGGAACTGGGGCGTGGTTATCACCCGAACAGAGATGGGCGCCCTTCGCCGATAATGGATGCGTTTGTAGCTAGAATTTAGGGCACTTTTCCTGGACCCTGTTTTTTCACGAATAAGGCCCCAAAAAGTGCCCTAAATGACCAGATTACCCCCAGAGGGAATCGGGGATGACCTCCCCTGACTCCCCCAGTGGTCACTAACCCCCTCCCACCACAAACAATGATGTTTCACAACTTTTTATTTTCACCCTCAAATGTCATACCCACCTCCCTGGCAGCAGTATGCAGGTCCCTGGAGCAGTTGTTAGGGGGTGCAGTGGACTTCAGGCAGGTGGACCCAGGCCCATCCCCCCCCTACCTGTTACAATTGTGCTGCTTAATGCTTAGTCGTCCAACCCCCCCAAACCCACTGTACCCACATGTAGGTGCCCCCCTTCACCCCTTAGGGCTATAGTAATGGTGTAGACTTGTGGGCAGTGGGTTTTGAGGGGGATTTGGGGGGCTCAACGCACAAGGGGAGGGTGCTATGAGAGCTCTTTTACCTTTTTTTTGGTTTTTGTAAAAGTGCCCCCTAGGGTGCCCGGTTGGTGTCCTGGCATGTGAGGGGGACCAATGCACTACGAATCCTGGCCCCTCCCACGAACAAATGCCTTGGATTTATTCGTTTTTGAGCTGGGCACTTTCCTTTTCCATTATCGCTGAAAAGCAAAAACGCCCAGCTCACACATTGGCGAATAAAACATGGGCGTCTATTTTTTATCGATAATACGGTTCGGTCCGCCCCTTCACGGACCCGTTTTCGGAGATTAACGCCCATGGAGATAGGCGTTTCTGTTCCATTATGCCCCTCTCTGTATTACACAGCTCCCACTTACAAGTTATTTCATTAGTATTACGCTCACACCATATTATATCTCTGTAATTTGAATTTTAATGCGGTTAAATGTGCATATTTTTGAGCCTATTTGATGGTAGACCTGTTATTACGTTTCAATTTGCTATATTTACTGCATTTATGTTTATACTTGCACATTTTACTATTGTTATGCTGGTAACAAAATTGTAAGTCTGGGTGAATCTCTTCATAAAGGTGGTGAATAAATCCAAATAAATAAATAAACTTTGTCACGAGCAGAAGTTGTGGGTGGTTAGAGCATCACACAGGGATTCAAAGGAAGGTCTGGGACGTGTGTTGAAGTCTCTCCTCGTGTGACATAAGTACATAAGTACATAAGTAGTGCCATACTGGGAAAGACCAAAGGTCCATCTAGCCCAGCATCCTGTCACCGACAGTGGCCAATCCAGGTCAAGGGCACCTGGCACGCTCCCGAAACGTAAAAACATTCCAGACAAGTTATACCTAAAAATGCGGTATTTTTCCAAGTCCATTTAATAGCGGTCTATGGACTTGTCCTTTAGGAATCTATCTAACCCCTTTTTAAACTCCGTCAAGCTAACCGCCCGTACCACGTTCTCCGGTAACGAATTCCAGAGTCTAATTACACGTTGGGTGAAGAAAAATTTTCTCCGATTCGTTTTAAATTTACCACACTGTAGCTTCAACTCATGCCCTCTAGTCCTAGTATTTTTGGATAGCGTGAACAGTCGCTTCACATCCACCCGATCCATTCCACTCATTATTTTATACACTTCTATCATATCTCCCCTCAGCCGTCTCTTCTCCAAGCTGAAAAGCCCTAGCCTTCTCAGCCTCTCTTCATAGGAAAGTCGTCCCATCCCCACTATCATTTTCGTCGCCCTTCGCTGTACCTTTTCCAATTCTACTATATCTTTTTTGAGATACGGAGACCAGTACTGAACACAATACTCCAGGTGCGGTCGCACCATGGAGCGATACAACGGCATTATAACATCCGCACACCTGGACTCCATACCCTTCTTAATAACACCCAACATTCTATTCGCTTTCCTAGCCGCAGCAGCACACTGAGCAGAAGGTTTCAGCGTATCATCGACGACGACACCCAGATCCCTTTCTTGATCCGTAACTCCTAACGCGGAACCTTGCAAGACGTAGCTATAATTCGGGTTCCTCTTACCCACATGCATCACTTTGCACTTGTGACCCCGGGCTTGTCAGCTTATCTCTGACTCACTATGGGTGGAATTTGTGGCAGACTCCTCACTTCAGGCCCTGCCTTTTCACAATAACTGGTAAATCACTACCTATGATAATCCTAAGATAGAGAGATATTAAAAAGTGCAGCTGTATACAAATGAGAGCACATAAACATGTCTACAGTATGAAACGTTATCTTGTTGGGCAGACTGGATGGACCGCGCAGGTCTTTTTCTGCCGTCATCTACTATGTTACTATCCACCTTATAATTGAAAGAGAAAAACGCCTAGATTTCGACCCAAATCGGGAGATAGACGTTTATCTCACAAAAACGAATAAATCGGTATAATGGAAAGCCGATTTTGGACGTTTTCAACTGCACTCCATCGCGGAAGCGTACAAAGTTGACGGGGGCGTGTCGGAGGCGTGGCGAAGGTGGAACTGGGGCGTGGTTATCGGCCGAGGAGAGATGGGCACCTTTCGCCGATAATGGAAAAAAAGTATGCGTTTGTAGCTAGAATTTAGGGCACTTTTCCTGGACCCTGTTTTTTCACGAATAAGGCCCCAAAAAGTGCCCTAAATGACCAGATTACCCCCAGAGGGAATCGGGGATGACCTCCCCTGACTCCCCCAGTGGTCACTAACCCCCTCCCACCACAAAAAATGATGTTTCACAACTTTTTATTTTCACCCTCAAATGTCATACCCACCTCCCTGGCAGCAGTATGCAGGTCCCTGGAGCAGTTGTTAGGGGGTGCAGTGGACTTCAGGCAGGTGGACCCAGGCCCATCCCCCCCCCTACCTGTTACAATTGTGCTGCTTAATGCTTATTAGTCGTCCAACCCCCCCCCCCCCAAACCCACTGTACCCACATGTAGGTGCCCCCCTTCACCCCTTAGGGCTATAGTAATGGTGTAGACTTGTGGGCAGTGGGTTTTGAGGGGGATTTGGGGGGCTCAACACACAAGGGAAGGGTGCTATGCACCTGGGAGCTCTTTTACCTTTTTTTTTTTTTTGTAAAAGTGCCCCCTAGGGTGCCCGGTTGGTGTCCTGGCATGTGAGGGGGACCAGTGCACTACAAATCCTGGCCCCTCCCACGAACAAATGCCTTGGATTTATTCGTTTTTGAGCTGGGCGCTTTCATTTTCCATTATCGCTGAAAAACAAAAACGCCCAGCTCACAAATTGTCGAATAAAACATGGACGTCTATTTTTTCGAAAATACGGGTCGGTCCACCCCTTCACGGACCCGTTCTCGGAGATAAACGCCCATGGAGATAGACGTTTTCATTCAATTATGCCCCTCTATGTTACTATGTTATGGGCTATGTGTGTGTACCAGGGGCGTATCTGCGTGGGTCCACGGGGGCCTGGGCCCCCGCAGATTTTGCCCTGGACCCCCTACTGCCGTCAACCCTCCCCCACCATCGCCTGCTGCTGCTTTAAAAAATATGCCTTCAGCTGGCGGGGGACCCCAACCCCCGCCAGCCGAGCCGAGGTCTTTCTAGTTCTTCTTCGTCCTCTGTGTCTGACCATGCTGTTCAAAGGAGCTCCAGTTTCGGAGTCTGAAGTCGCTGCACGTTGTACGTGCAGGACGTTCTGCACGTACAACGTGCAGCGACATCAGACTCCGGGATTCAGCAGCTCCTTTGAACAACATGGTCGGATACGGAGGACGAAGAAGAACTAGGAAATCCGACTGCAACGTTTGGATTTCAACGCAGAAGGACGGGAGGGGGTGGAGCGGAGAAAGAAAGAGCTGAAATCTTTTTTTTTGTCTTTTGCTTTCGCGTTGCACAATGTTTAGACAACTCAGTTGTCTATGACTGTTGATGAGACTTGTTTAGGATGGTGGGCAGACTGGAGAGCATAGGGTAAGATTGGACTGATGTATCTTTACATTTTTCTTGCATGAATGAGTGTCTCCTTCCTATCAGACAATGGAGTTCCTTTCTATGGTCAATCTTGTTTTCTGAAAATGTTTTAATTGATGTTTACTTGTTTTTAATATTTAATTTTTTTAATTCCGTGAACCAGGGGCGTATCTGAAGTTCGGCGGCGGGGGGGGGGGGGGGGGCTATAATGTGCCCCCTCACTCTGGCTCTGGCCCCCCCTACCGCCGAACTTCAGATACGCCCCTGGTGTGTACACGGAGCTGCTTTTTAATGTAAGAACAAATGGCTATTGTCTCATTCAGGGCAGACAATGGAGGAGAGCAGAGAACCCCTGAGAAACAATTCTTAATTTGAATTACTAAATACTGGACATTGGAACTGGCCCTTTGTTCTGAGAGTAGCAGGACAGCTTGTTGAACAGAGGAGTGAAAGGTCAGTGCTACTTTGCAGATAGAAAGTCCCCAGAAGCTTTTCATGCTGGTGAAATCTCTCCTCCTGGGCTGAATTAAAAACATGCACCAAACTTTCATTGTGTTCCTGGTCCCTACTCCCCAGAGAATAGAAGTGAAAAGGGAATGTATTATCAGCGTTGTACACCATATGCTAAAATCTTCTGCCCAGTGTGTGGTGGTGGCCAAAAAAGCAAACAGGATAGTAGGAATTACCTCTTGCCTTGGTACTCTGATCTCATCCCATGGTTTTCAGTATCATCTTTACACTGATGACTCCCAGATCTACCTCTCCACACCAGAAATTTCAGCAGGAATCCAGGCCAAAGATTCAGCCTGCCTGCCTGACACTGCTGCCTGGATGTCTCACCGCCACCTGAAACTAAAAATGACCAAGATTGAGCTTCTTATCTTTCCCCCTAAACCCAACTGTCCTCTTCTCCCATTCTCTATTTCTGTGGATAACAACTCTCATCCTTCCTGTCTCATCAGCTCCTAACCTTGGGGTCATCTTCGACTCCTCTCTCTCCTTCTCTGCACATATTCAGCAGACTGCTAAAACCTGCCACTTCCTTCTCTATAATATCACCAAAATTCGTCCTTTCCTCTCCGAGCACTCTACCGGAACCCTTATCCACCCTCTTATCACCTCTCGCTTAGACTATTGTAACTTACTTCTCACAGGTCTCCCACTAAACCATCTCACTCTCTCCCGTTCAATCTGTTCAACATTCTGCTGCACGGCTTATATTCAGCCAGTGTCGCTATGCTCTTATTACCCCTCTCCTCAAGTCACTTCATTGGCTCCCTATCCGTTTCCACATACAGTTCAAACTCCTGTTATTGACTTAAAAGTGCATTCACTCTGCAGCTCCTCAGTACCTCTCCACTCTACTCTCCCTACACTCCTCCTTGGGAACTCTGTTAATCGAGTACATCTTTTATCTGTACTCTTCTCCTCCACTGCCAACTGCAGACTCTTCCTTTTATCTTGCTGTACTGTATGCCTGGAAGAGCCTTTCCTGAGTCAGTACGTCAAGCTCCATCTCTGGCTGTATTTAAATCTAAGCAAAAAGTCCACCTTTTTGATGCTGCTTTTAACGCCGAATCCTTATTCACTTGTTCAGTACCCATATTTTATCATTCCCACCTTAGTAATTCCCTTATCTCTTATTTGTCCTGTTTGTCTGTCCTAATTAGATTATAAGGTCTGTTGAGCAAGGATTGTCTCTTCATGTTCAAGTGTACAGCGCTACGTACGTCTAGAAGCACTATAGAAATGATAAGTAGTAGTAGGAGAATAAAACAAAAAAATATTATAATGCCTCTGTATCGCTCCATGAGCGACCTCACCTTGAGTATTGCGTGCAGTTTTGGGCATCTTATCTCAAAAAAGAAAATAACTGAATTAGAAAAGGTTCAAAGAAGAGCGACCAAAATGATAAAGAGGATGGAACTCCTCTCATATGAGGAAAGGCTAAAGAGGTTAAGGCTCTTCATTACTGTTATCAAGCGGCCCCAGCACCATTACCTCCCGCACCAGATCATGCGCTCCACTAAGGACTAGGTCTAGAATTTTTCCTTCTCTCGTCGGCTCCTGTACCAGCTGCTCCATAAAGCTGTCCTTGATTTCATCAAGGAATTTTACCTCCCTAGTGTGCCCCGATGTTACATTTACCCAGTCAATATTGGGGTAATTGAAATCACCCATTATTATTGTGTTGCCCACTTTGTTTGCGTCCCTAATTTCCTTTAACATTTCTGCATCCGTATGTTCATCCTGGCCAGGCGGACGGTAGTACACTCCTATCACTATCCTTTTCCCCTTTACACATGGAATTTCAATCCATAGGGATTCCAAGATGTGTTTTTGTCTCCTGCAGAATTTTCAATCTATTTGATTCAAGGCTCTCATTAATATACAATGCTACCCCTCCACCACTTTGATCCACCCTATCACTACGATATAGTTTGTACCCCGGTATGACAGTGTCCCACTGGTTATCCTCCTTCCACCAGGTCTCAGAGATGCCTATTATATCTAATTTTTCATTTAGTGCAATATATTCTAACTCTCCCATCTTATTTCTTAGGCTCCTGGCATTCGCATATAGACATTTCAAAGTATGTTTGTTGTTCCTATTTACATGATGCTTAGTACTTGACAGTATTAATTTGCAATCTTTTGTCTGATTTTTATTTAAGGCCACCTGATCTACTACGGTCTCTTTTGCAACCTCACTATCAGGATATCCGATCTTCCCTGTTTTGGTGATACCTTTGCAAGATACCTTTTCCCGAACCATGCGCTTTTGAGCGACTGTCGGCCTTCCCCCCATTTCTAGTTTAAAAGCTGTTCTATCTCCTTTTTAAATGCCGACGCCAGCAGCCTGGTCCCACCCTGGTTAAGGTGGAGCCCATCCTTTTGGAATAGGCTCCCCCTTCCCCAGAATGTTGCCCAGTTCCTAACAAATCTAAAACCCTCCTCCCTACACCATCCACGGTGTCTCAGCCACGCATTGAGACTCTGAAGCTCTGCCTGTCTCTTGGGCCCTGCACGTGGAATGGGTAGCATTTCAGAAAATGCTACCCTAGAGGATCTGGATTTGAGCTTTCTACCTAAGAGCCTAAATTTGGCTTCCAAACCCTCTCTCCCACATTTTCCTATGTCATTGGTACCCATATGTACCATAACAGCTGGCTCCTCCCCAGCACTATCTAAAATCCTATCTAGGTGACGCGTGAGATCCACCACCTTCACACCAGGCAGGCAAGTCACTAGGCGATCCTCACGTCCACCAGCCACTACTACTACTACTACTTAACATTTCTAGAGCGCTACTAGGGTTACGCAGCGCTGTACAATTTAACAAAGAGAGACAGTCCCTGCTCAAAGAGCTTACAATCTAATAGACAAGTGAACGGTCGGTCCGATAGGGGCAGTCAAATTGGGGCAGTCTGGATTCACTGAACGGTAAGGGTTAGGTGCCGAAAGCAGCATTGAAGAGGTGGGCTTTAAGCAAAGACTTGAAGACGGGCAGGGAGGGGGCTTGGCGTAAGGGTTCAGGAAGGTTGTTCCAAGCAAAGGGTGAGGCGAGGCAGAATGAGCGGAGCCTGGAGTTGGCGGTGGTGGAGAAGGGTACTGAGAGCTATCTATATGCACCCAGCTATCTATATGCCTAATGATTGAATCACCAACTACAACAGCTGTCCTAACCAACCGTTTTAGACGTCCATATCCTGGCTTCATAAAATTGGGATTTGGACATCCATGCAGTATGGATGTCTAAACTCTGGTTTTCAGACACCCAAAGCAAAAATAGAGCTTCTAAACTAACCACCGTAACTTAAGCTCCTAACTTGATGTGAATTTTCAGCTAAAAACTAACTCCTATGTTTATCTGAATATAGGGGAGAAATGTGGTCGCCTAACTTAGCTGCTTAAAAATAGGAGCTCAGCTTTTTTTTTTTTTTTTTAAAGATTGGGCCTCTGGTCTCTGCATGAAATTTTAAATAACTTGTGAATCTAAAGATCCAAAGAGTGAATGTATTGCAGACCAACTAGTAACTAAGATTCTGGATGAAGAGTTGTCCTTCTGCCCAAGATTCAGCACCAGGAACAGCTCCTGGCCGGTTAAATAGCACTTAACTGGCTATCCCGGAATATTCAGTGGAAGATAACCTGTTATCTCCTGCTGAATATGAGCAGTCAGTGCTTAGCGGATAACTGGCAATATTGCACGATATAGCCAGCTATCCACGAATATTCAGCACATCACCGGCTAAGTTTGATGGCCAAATTGGGCCACTGAAATAGCAGGCCTATCTTTGGCCGGTTTAAACGGAACCAGACAGTGCTGAATATTGACTTGGCCGGTTAAGTTTAAACTGGCCTAAAATAAACCAGCTATCCAATGCCAGTCACCGGGAATGGCTCGATGTTGAATATCCAGCATCGACTATGGGAGGCAGCCTGGTATAACTTCCGCAGTCTGAATATCGGCCCCTCTGTCCAGAAGCACAATATACAATATTGCGCAAAATTAAGGTCGGTGTAGGGGTCAAAGGAACAACGCTCAATATTTAACGAAGATAACAAACCAAGAAATATAAATAGATCAAGACAATGACCCAAATTCAGTAAATGCACTCAAAAAAATCAGCAGAACGAATGAAGTGAGGAAATGGAACCACTTTACAGAACCAAAAGTCCTTTATTACAGTCCAGCACAATGTAGATGACTCAACACAGCTGTGTTTTGGCAGAAATTGCCTGCATCAGGGGTCTGAACTCATACAAAGCTGGTAAAGGAACAGCATTCACATGCAAACAGCACTCTAAATTACTACTTCTTTGTGCCAATTTACATGAAACTGGAACAGCAATACACTCTGTGAACAAGCATAACAGCTCATAGAAAAGGCTAGACTGTAATAAAGGACTTTTGGTTCCATAAAGTGGCTCCATTTCCTCACTGCCTTTGTTCCGCTCGGTCCTCTTTGTGGGGATTTCTCTTGGTCCTTCTCTGTTGTTGTTTCGTTGATTCAAAAATCAGCAACAACAAAAAAATCAGTGCTTAGTGCTGTTCTATAAAGGATGTTCCCGGCTGAGCACCCTTCATAGAATAGCACATAGCGCCAATTCCCGCACCCAACCTTGGGCACAAACACTTATGCCTGCTGAAACCGTGTGTAAATCCTGGCGTGAATTCTTGCTACTATTTGGGACTCTGCCTGGTACTTGCGACCTGGATTGGCCACTGTTGAAAGCAGGATTCTGGGCTAGATGGACCATTGGTCTGAGCCGGTATGGCTACTCTTTGGGATTCCAGAATCTTGCTACTATTTGGGATTCTGGAATCTTGTTACTCTTTGGGATTCTGGAATCTTGTTACTATTTGGGATTCTGTCAGGTACTTGTGACCTGGATTGGCCACTGCTGAAAGCAGGATACTGGGCTAGATGGACCATTGGTCTGAGCCGATATGGCTACTCTTTGGGATTCCGGAATCTTGCTACTATTTAGGATTCTGGAATCTTGTTACTATTTGGGACTCTGTCAGGTACTTGTGACCTGGATTGGCCACTGCTGAAAGCAGGATACTGGGCTAGATGGACCATTGGTCTGACACAGTATGACTACTGTTTGGGATTCTGGAATGTTGCTACTAATTGGGTTTCTGCCAGGTACTTGTGACCTGAATTGGCCACTGTTAGAAGAAGGAGGAGGAGGAGGAGTGGCCTAGTGGTTAGGGTGGTGGACTTTGGTCCTGGGGAACTGAGAAACTGAGTTTGATTCCCAGCACAGGCAGCTCCTTGTGACTCTGGGCAAGTCACTTAACCCTCCATTGCCCCATGTAAGCCGCATTGAGCCTGCCATGAGTGGGAAAGCGCAGGGTACAAATGTAACAAAAATAAAATAGATACTATTGGAGATTCTACATGGAATGTTGCTACTATTGGAGATTCTACATGGAATGTTGGTACTATTGGACATTCTACATGGAATGTTGCTATTCCACTAGCAACATTCCATGTAGAAGGCTGCGCAGGCTTCTGTTTCTGTGAGTCTGACGTCCTGCACGTACGTGCAGGACGTCAGACTCGCAGAAGCCTGCGCGGCTACATTGGTGATCTGCAAGGGCCAACTTCTACATGGAATGTTGGAACATTCCATGTAGAATCTCAAATAGTAGCAACAGTGGAGGAGTGGCCTAGTGGTTAGGGTGGTGGACTTTGGTCCTGGGGAACTGAGTTCAATTCCCACTTCAGGCACAGGCAGCTCCTTGTGACTCTGGGCAAGTCACTTAACCCTCCATTGCCCCACCTAAGCCGCATTGAGCCTGCCATGAGTGGGAAAGCGCGGGGTACAAAAATGTAACAAAAAAAAGAAGGATATTGGGCTAGATGGACCATCAGTCTCACCCAATATGGCTATTTTTATGTTCTTAAGTTGGGCTCGCATCCCCAGTATTCTATATCACCGCACCCAAAATGTTTGGAGCAACCATGACTCGCCCATGCCCCTCCCATGGCTACACTCCATTTTGGATTGCTCGCTATGGGGTCATCATGGTCAGGGATGAAGATGGCGAGTGCCAAACACTGAAATCATGGAAGCCCTTAAGAGAGAGTGAAAGGTTCTCTCTGTAGGAAGAGATCCTGATGAAGAAAATCATTGATAACATGTCCAATGATTGATGGAAGTGGAGTGTGGAGTAAATGGTAAATTTACTGAAGTTACATGTGACAAAGTAATGAGAATAATGTGTTTGCATAACCAGGGTTCTGTATGGAAGGTAACCTTGGGGAAAGGGGAAAATGCAGTGCAATGTCATGTTGTGTTGAATAAAGATTGACTAATGTTGTGTGGGGTTGCTGTTGATCCAAGAGAAGGGAGAACAGAATCCAAGGTAATCCTTTGACGGCAAGGGCTTAAATAAGTGAGGGGAGAATGTAATCCCCTGTTAAATTGGGATCACTGAAGGGAGTAAGCCCCCCATGTAGAATCACTGAGAGTAGTGACTGGGAGGTCCCGGGAAGGGGTGGGGGAGGAGGAAGCCCAGCCCAGCCCATGGAAGTGTTTATGAAACAAAATGCAGAGGAAAAGTGCCCCTGAAGAGAAAGGTGACAAGGGGGGGTGGAGTTAAGGGATAAAAACAGAGGAGATTTTGACCGGGAAGAGGTCCTTGGGTTTGCCTCTAACTAAGGGTACCTAGTGAATTCTGATTGTCTACAAGCCCCTGCCAAGTGATCAGGAAGGAGTAGGGGGATCCTGGAATGCCATTTACAATTGGGCAGAAATTAAGGAGTAGTTATTGCCGTTTTCACAATAACTGGAGAAGGAATAAGAGCTCCGGTAGGATTGAGGAGTCCAGTCCAGGAGCGGAACTTAGAGCAGAAAAGTGGCTGCTAAAGGCCGGGGTGTGACCCAGCGAGGTGCACTCGTGGAAGGAGGCCAGCCCTAAAGGGGTCTGTGCAGGAAGGAAAAAGGGAGAATGGGAGCAGGAGAAATATAGCCCTTGTAAACCGACACCTGGCTACCAGGAAAGGAATGGACATGAGTATTTGTCTATATGTGAATAGCCCCTGAGTTAAATGAAATAAATAAATAAATAAAAAATTCCCTGTACATACACTCCAAGATGGAAAGCACAGAGATTCCTGCAGACATTAATGGTCTTGGAACTGAAACATTTGGATTGTATTGAAGGAAAGTTCAAGTTGTTAACTGCCTGCTGCAGCCAAGTTCAATAAAAGTTACATTTGAGTGCAGAGTGGTTCCTGGACTGAAGAGCAGGGCAGAATCCTGCCTAGTGAAGCATCTCCCAAACCCTCTGATCGCTATTCCGGACCATTGATCCACTCCCAACTCGCCTGGAGTTTGACTGAAGGCTCGAGTCTGGTAAGCGTGGCCTGAATGAGCAGGGATTGTTTTATGGGACCCGGGAACAGAGCTAGATCCGGGTGAGACCCAGGCTACACACGTCATATTATTGTCAGTGGGGCCTGTTTACTAATATCCTGCATTAACACAGGTTAAGTGCAAATTGAGGAGTGGTTAGAGCACCGGTCTTGCAATCCAGAGGTGGCCAGTTCAAATCCCACTGCTGCTCCTTGTGATCTTGGGCAAGTCACTTAACCCTCCATTGCCTCAGGTACAAACTTAGATTGTGAGCCCTCCTGGGACAGAGAAATATCCAGTGTACCTGAATGTAACTCACCTTGAGCTACTACTGAAAAAGGTGTGAGCAAAATCTAAATAAATAAAATAAATAAATAAACATACTTTAATGCATTAACGCAAGCTAATGATTTAATATACCCTTAGAACTTAAGCCATTTGGAAAGGGAAGTTACTCACCTATAGCAGCTGTTCTCCGAGGACAGCAGGATGCATATTCTGACTGATGGGAACTTTGAAAGTGGCTGACTGTACATGCACACGCCTTCCCATTTACCAAAGTCACATGGCACCAGAGCAAACAAATACTATAGCTGACAGAATTCAGCTCCAAGAGGAGGTGGTTGAGATGCAGTCAGAATATGCATCCTGCTGTCCTCGGAGAAAACCTACTACAGGTGAGTAACATTACTTTCTCTGAGCAGAAGGATACAGTGATTCTAACTGATGGGAATCCCTAGCTATCAGGCCGTTCAAAGAAGAAAAAGAGAAGGCCTGAACTGTACTTAAGAAAGTAACATATGAGGAAAAGCTAAAGAGATTAGGGATGTTCAGCTTGGAAAAGAGGCGGCTGAGGGGAGATATAATTGAGGTCTACAAAATCCTGACTGGAATAGAACAGGTAAAAGTGAATTGATTTTTAACTCTTTCAAAAAGTACAAAGACCAGGGGACACTCAATGAAATTGCATGGAAATAGTTTTAAAACAGATAGGCGGACATAGTTTTTCACTCAAAGAATAGTTAAGCTCTGGAACTCTTTGCCGGAGGATGTAGTAATGGTGGATAGCATATCTGGGTTTTAAAAAAGGTTTGGACAAGTTCCTGGAGGAAAAGTCCATAGTCTGTTATTCAGATGGACATGGAGGTAGCCACTGATTGTTCTGGGATTGGTAGCATGGAATGTTGTTACTCTTTGAGATTCTGAATGGAATCTTGGTACTCTCTGGGGTTCTACATGGAATGTTGCTACTAATTAGGTTTCTGCCAGGTACTTGTGACCTGGATTGGCCACTGTTGGAAGCAGATCTCGCCCTTAACATGCCCCTTGTGATTTGAATGCACTTCTGATGGACTTCATAGAAAACCATCCAAAAATTGGTTTTGGACGTTTTTCTCTTTTGTAAATGGGCTCCATAATAACCTATGTAACTTTGTAAGCGTGACCCCCCCCCCCCAACACACACACACCCAAAAAGTGCTTCTGCTACAGGCAGAAGGTGGGAGGGTTTTCTGGGGTGGGGGTCAGTGGGACTGGGATTGCCAGCTTGGTGGGTGGACATAGGAGGGGCCAGCCCTAGTGAAAACGTGGTCTTTGGTTGCCCACTCCCGCCAAGACTCAAGTACTGAGGAGGAAGTCTCGGAGCTGCAGAGGAGAAGTTTGCAGTGCACAGTGAATGAGACCCCTGCCACAGGGCCCAGGGTGCCCGCAGTTTGATTTCCCAAAGCAGAGAATCTTAAGGGAAGGAGTTGCCTGGAGAAAAGGACTCCTCAGGTGGGGAAAGTAGGAGGGGAGGAGCCTCACCTCTGGAGGTACCTTCATTGGCCCTCAAAAGGATTCTAATCCGGGATGGGACAGAGCTAAATTGATATCAATTTATGATTGTTGCATGCCTGGAGATATAGGAGATTATGTCTGAAGCTGTTCTGTGACCATCAAATGCCCTGAATTGTACATATTGAGTTGTAGTTTTTCATGAACTGTTTTTCAAGTTGTGCAGTAATGAGAGTTGAATTCACCTTGAAGACTCTTGGTCATCTGTGTAAGAGTGAACTTTGACCCCTCCCAGAAGGAAACTACCCTTCGACCTACCAGGATCTAGCCTGGCCCCAGCCTGCGCCCGGCTTCTCTGAAGTACCTGTTTTTGTGAGCCCTAGTCCCAGGTACCTGACCTGGAGAGTTTAGCCAGCAACCCTGACTGAGGGTCAAACCAGGGTTACATAAGTCTATGTGCGCTGAAAATGACCCTCTAAACTTCTTACAATATTCATGTCCAAATGCAGGAGTGGAGGAGTGGCCTAGTGGTTAGAGCACCAGTCTTGAAATCCAGAGGTGGCCAGTTCAAATCCCACTGCTGCTCCTTGTGATCTTGGGCAAGTCACTTAACCCTCCATTGCCTCAGGTACACAATCAGACTGTGAGCCCTTCAGAGACAAGGAAATACCTAGTGTAACTGAATGTGACTAACCTTGAGCTACTACTGAAAAAGGTGTGAGCAAAATCCAAATTAATAATAATGACTCCCGCACACCTTCCATCCTTTAAGGAATCTGACAGCTCTCTGCTACATAGTTGTTCCCAGACTTGCCAATCACTATCTTGGAAGATTGGCATTTAATACAAAATTCTGCAGTGGTATTGTGTCTCCCCCCTCCCTCCCTCCCTCCCCCAAGATGTCCACAGGTCCTTATCAAGGTTTTTAAAGACTTGAGCAATTTCCTTTGGTGAATCCTCTTGCCCCTCAGCTGCTGTACCAAGGTGCCCTCCAGCCTATTCTCAAAACATAAGTTATAAATAACCAACTTTCGTAAATCTCTGAAGACACAATCTCTTCAACAAGGCCTACAAAGAGAACCCACAACCTTACTAAATCATCTCGCCAACCCACCCAGTTATGAAAGTCTATTTTCTACAACTATCCGCCTAAATCTTCATTTCTCTCATTTATTTTTACATCACTAATTGTATCTGACATCCTGGAATGACAAAGCCCATAACATTTATTTTTATTTATTTATTGCATTTGTATCCCAACTTTTTTGCGGGCTCAATGTGGCTTACAATTCATCGTGGATATGGGAAATAGAGGGGAACATACATTTATTATTAACAGAGAGTTTGGGATTAAATGATAGTAATAAAGCAAAAGATAGTATAAAGCATTTCTGGATAAGTCAGAGGTTGTATAGTTACATGTGTTGCTCTTTGTTGTATATCTTGTCGAAGAGATAGGTTTTCAATAGTTTGCGGAAGTTTGTCTAGTTCAAAGACAGTTCTCAAGTTGCGTGGCAGCGCGTTCCAGAGCTGCGTGCTCGTATGGGAGAAGGTAGATGCGTGCATTAATTTGTATTTCAGGCCTTTGCAATGTGGCGGATGACGGTTGAGGAAAGTGCGAGAAGATTTTTTTGTGTTCCTGGGTGGAACATGACTCTCTAAGCCACATTGAGCCTGCAAATAGGTGGGAAAATGTGGGATACAAATGCAATAAATAATAATATTTAATTGCACCACACTGCCATTAAGCAGACGATGAACCTGATTTTTTTAAACTACATAAGTCTTTAAATGCTGCTTCCTGTCCAGAGAGTTATGCTCCAGTTCCTTCAACCAGTTCAGCCGTTCTCCCTCTCCCTTTTCATGAAAGTTGCCTCCCACAATAACTTAATAGCGACCTCATGAGAATCATTAAACCTATGATACTCCTCCCGCACTTTGGTTACCTGGCAACACAATTGAGGTTCTCAAGCAAAGATTCATTTATTATTTCCACCTCCCAGAGGCCCACATTCTAACACCAAGGTCACCGGAGCACGATCAGATGCTACTATGATGTCAGTAGAAGAGCCGAAGACCTTTCTTATGCTTTCTTTCCTGCTCCAAAAGACACCAAATATCCACCACCCCTCGATTCAGATTTGTATAAGGTACATAAAGATCCCTTATGCTATTAGCAAGGAATTTGCCTAAACACATTTCCTGAGGGACCATGGGGTTCATCTACTCTATCAACCTTCCCTTCCCTTCCCCCACAACAAGTCAAGTGCATGGAGAAAAAAATGGCCTCGTTGCCCCATAGAGCACAGAGATGTTCAACAGAGTCATTTTTCCTCATTAAGGGGGTCATTTTATGAAGGCTTTTCTGTGTGTAAAAGGCTTCTTTTTAAGATTACTCCATGTATAAAAGTACAGTACTTACGGTAATAAGAATGCACATATGCGTTCATGACTGGAGGACAGCCATGTTTGGATAGGAGTTTGGAGTTTGTGTGGAGCACATGTGAAGTCAAGTGATATAGGCTTGAGGCCCAAAATTCAGCCCGTGGCAATCAGTGTTTTGCTGGCATTAAACCTGGAAATTCAATGCCGAACCATGAGGGGTCCTTTTACAAAGGTGCTCCAAAATCTGGCCTGCAGCAATGTGGGCATGTCTTTGGTGCACACTCGACCCCTTATTGTACCACATCTGGAAAAAAAGGACTTTTTTTAATGGGCCACGCACGTCCATTTTCGGCCTGAGACCTTACCGCCACCCACTGACTTAGCAGAAAGGTCTCACGTGCTACCCGGGCAGTAAGCGTGCAGCGCACGCCAACTGCCGTTTCCTGCTGGGTAGGCGCCCGGTGGTAGAAAATAGCAAATATTTTCTACTGCGTGTTTTCAGCGCGCGCCAAATTCAGAATTACTGCCCAGGGCACATGGTAACCAGGCAGTGATGCTGATTTAGCTCGTGCTGGACGAACTTAGGCCCTTACATGCATTTTTTAACAGGGCCTCTGAATTTCCGGGTTTCTGGAGCCAGCTAACTGTAAGAGGTTGCTCAGAGGACGACCTCAAGGAAAGCGAGAGCAGCCCAGGAAGGAGCTAAAGAGGCAGGCACACATCCCTTATAGGCGGGAAGCTCGCCCCCTGGTGGGTAAGAGATTGATTAGAATAAGGAGTAAGGCTAGGGACTACCATCCCCACAATGCACCTGACCCAATACAGGATTCACAGGAAGTGGAGGGGGAGGGGCAGGATTGGGAGATGGTTTCCAATCAGGGGGATGAGGAGCAGCTGAGAGAGCCCTGGGTGGAGGAGGAAGAGATGGCATGGGATAAAATGGAGGAGGCAGAAGGGAGTAAGGAGGAGAGGATGGAGGTGTCTGCATTCGCCCAGGCTGCCGGTGCTAAGGTGAGGGGTTTACTGGCTGCTGTATTTCCTCAACTGATTAAAATTGTAAGGAGAGAATTGAGGCAGCTGGGAAAGAATCTGTGGCAGCGAGTAACCCAGAGCATTAAGGGAGCAGGAAAGTAAAAGTGTATGTTGGAATGAACTTTTGATCAGCAGGACAACTGGTAGCTACCTGAAGAGGGATAAGGTGGCATTAAAGTGTAATGAACTATATTCAGCAAGGTTTGAGATGAACCTCAATTGGGCATTGTGAATGTGAACAAATGTCAATGACTTGAGATGAGGCAGTATCAAGTGATGTGGAAATGGTGATAACTGAGCTGTGGAAAATTAAAAGAAAAATCCTTTTTATGAAATGATGGAAGTTGCTGGTCATTTGTTGGAATGCCACTTAAGTGCAACCTCACGGAGCGCCCAAACTGAGGGAGACCCGGATGTGTGAGGCAGGAGCTGAGAAACAGCAGGTGCCAGAGGAAACAGGAGCATGCATTGAAGTATTCTCGCTAAGCAGGGTTGACCCGGGCTGAAGAGTGGAAGGGAGACCTGCTGACATAACACATAGTTAATTAAGTGCCGATATTCAGCACTTCACCGGCTATGTGTTACCACATAAAGATAAGACTAACCTTTATGTGGTCCTATTTACGCAGCTAACTTGGCTGGTGAAGTGCTGATATCGGCACTTACAGAGAACATAGAAACGTGACAGCAGATAAAGGCCATATGACCCATCCAGTCTGCCCATCCTCTGTAACCCCCAATTCTACCTGTTCCTAAGCGATCCCACATGCTTATCCCACAGTCCTCGACTCCACCACCTCCACCGGGAGGCCATTCCACGCCTCCACCACCCTTTCTGTGAAATAATACTTCCTTAGGTTACTCCTAAGTCTATTCCCATTATGACATCACAATATGAGCTCTGGTTACCAGAGACTGAAACACACTAAGGGGGGAAAGTAAGGCAATAATAGGACAATTGAGCCATTGTGACATCACTGATGAGGTTGGCTCTTAGGCATTGGTGGAATGAGGCATTATGACATCACAATATCAGCTCTGGTTACCAGAGACTGAAACACACTAAGGGGGGGAAAGTAAGGCAATAATAGGACAATTGAGCCATTGTGACATCACTGATGAGGTTGGCTCTTAGGCATTGGTGGAATAGAAACATAGAAACATGACGGCAGATAAAGGCCATATGACCCATCCAGTCTGCCCATCCTCTGAAACCCCTAATTCTTCCTGTTCCTAAACGATCCCACATGCTTATCCCATGCCTTTTTAAATTCTGGAACAGTCCTCGACGCCACCACCTCCACCGGCCACCCTTTCTGGCCCTCATGATCAAAAGCAAACTGCGGCGCTAGAGGCTGTTAACGCCATACTAGCACCGGTGTTTGCTGCCGACCCATGATCAGAGCCCTCGAGCGCGTGAAACAACACTCTCGAGGGCTCTTAGCGCAAGTAGCATGCAAATGCAGGCTAATCAGCGCTTAACGCATTCATCCCCAATGATCAGCATCCAGCGCGCCAAAGATTGGGTCGCTGGCCGCGGCAAACTCTATGCCAGCTCCGAGCTGGCGTTAGGGTTTGCGCTGATCACTGGGGAGGAATGGTGAGCCCTGTCCAGCATGCAGTTGCATGCTGGCAGGCCCCCGTTCCCCCCCAAAGCAAACGTGAACAGGGGACCGGAGGTCCGGTGGACCTCCGGTCCCCCCGATGATCCCACCCCCCCCCCCATGTTCAGGGAGGGCTGGAGATCCGGTGGGTCTCCAGCCCCCCCAAACCCCCAGAAAATGTCAAGTGGCTGCCGCCACCGGTCAAACCCTCTCCCACCCAGCGAGTGACGGGAGGGGGGCTGGAGGTCCACCCCAACTCCCCCCTACGTTGTCGTACCAATCCCTGGTGGTCCAGCGTGAGTAGGAGTAGTGACAACCCCCCTCCTGGCTCCCCTACCCTCTCTCACCCTCCCACCCAGCGAGCGAAGCCACCCCAACTCCCCCCCTCCCCAGCGTTGTCATACGAATCCCTGGTGGTCCAGCGTGAGTCGAAGTAGTGACAACCCCCCTCCCGGCCCCCCCTACCTTTAGTTGGAGGAGGGACGCAGCCTGCCTTCCTCCTCTTCTAGTGGATGTCACCGCAAAATGGCGGCGCCCAGCCCCGCCCATTGCATCCTGGGATACGCTGGGCGGGGCTACAAACCATGTAAGGGAATCGCTCCCTTACATGGTCTGTAGCCCCGCCCAGTGCATCCCTTTTTGTTTGGCTGAAAATGGATGTGCGGCAAAATAAAAATTGGGCCATTGACTTAGCAGTAAGGTCTCATGCGTTAACTGGTCTGTAATGATCTATGCGCATAGAATGACAATTACTGCCCGGTTTCCGCCACGTGCCGGTGAGCGTAGTGGACGCGCGTAGAAAATGAAATTACCACCCAGGTCACGTGGTAGCTGGGCGGTAACTCCGAACTGACGTGCATTGGGCACGCGCGTAGGTGCTCACACAGCTTAGTTAAAGGGCCCCCTAACCTCTTTAGCCTTTCCTCATATGAGAGGAGTTCCATCCCCTTTATCATTTTGGTCACTCTTCTTTGAACCTTTTCTAATTCCGCTATTGGGCTCATTTTCAAAAGAGGACATCCATCTTTCTACATAAATTGGAAGATGGACGTCCAAATCGGTATAATCAAAACCCAATTTAGGATGTCCCTAACTGCACTCCATCGCAAGGACAGCCAAAGTTCAAGCGGGCATGTCAGAGGCGTAGTGAAGGCGAGACTTGGGCATGCCTAACACTTGGCCATCCTTGACCCATAATCGAAAAAAACAAGGATGTCCCTGATGAACACTTGGACGTTTTCACCTGGACCTGTTTTTAGTACGAGTAAGACACAAATAGGTGCCCGAAATGACCAGATGACCACCGGAGAGAATCGGGGATGACCTCCCGTTACTCCCCCAGTGGTTACTAACCCCCTCCCACCTTCAAAAAACATCTTTAAAAATATGTTGTGCCAGCCTCTGATGTCATACTCAGGTCCATGACAGCGCATGCAGGTCCCTGGAGCAGTTTTAGTGGGTACTGCAATGCACTTCAGACAGGCGGACCCAGGCCCATACCCCCCCTACCTGTTACATTTGTGGAGGAAACAGAGAGCCCTCCAAAACCCACCAGAAACCCACTGTACACATATATAGGTGCCGGTGTACAGTTGTGGGTAGTGGGTTTTGGGGGGCTCAGCACACAAGGTAAGGGAGCCAAGTTCATGGGAGTATTTTATGAAGTCCACTGCAGTACCCCCTAGGGTGCCTGGTTGGTGTCCTGGTGTGTCAGGGGGACCAGCACAATAGAAATACTGGCTCCTCCCATGCCCAAATGGCTTGCATTGGGACGTTTTTGACATTGACGTCTTTGGTTTCGAAAATTGCCGAAAGTTAGAAACGTCCATGTCTAAGGACGACCAAATTTAAGGATTTGGACGTCCCTGACGGTATTTTCAAAATTTTTTTGTTGTTGTTTTTTTTGTTACATTTGTACCCCGCACTTTCCCACTCATGGCAGGCTCAATGCGGCTTACATGGGGCAATGGAGGGTTAAGTGACTTGCCCAGAGTCACAAGGAGCTGCCTGTGCCGGGAATCGAACTGGAAGATGGATGTCCATCTTGTTTCGAAAATACGGGTTTCCCCGCCCCTGGATTAGGTGGCAGAGCTGGTGGTGGGAGGCGGGGCTGGTGGTTGGGAGGCGAGGATATTGCTGGGCAGACTTATACGGTCTGTGCCAGAACCGGTGGTGGGAGGCGGGGCTGGTGGTTGGGAGGCGGGGATAGTGCTGAGCAGACTTACACGGTCTGTGCCCTGAAAAGGACAGGTACAAATCAAGGTAAGGTATACACAAAAAGTAGCACATATGAGTTTATCTTGTTGGGCAGACTGGATGGACCATGCAGGTCTTTTTTCTGCCGACATCTACTATATTACTATGTTACTATTATCTACAATGACACCTAGATCTTTTTCTTGGGTGCTGACTCCCTAGCATCAGATAACTAAGATTCAGATTACTCTTCCCAATGTGTATCACTTTGCATTTGTCCACATTAAATTTCATCTGCCATTAGGTGTCCTTGTAGTCAATACTCTGAAATCTTCTGCCCGGTGTGCGGCTGCGGCCAAAAAAGCAAACAGAATGCTAGGCATCAGATATTCACCTACACACATATTTCAGCCATTTACAGTAGCCCCTGAGCAGGGTGCACAACATCTAATTGGGGGGGGGGAGGACTCTGACTGGGGAACAGCAGTAGGTGCTTGGATAATGAATAAGAGTAAAAACATATTACTTGTATACACTCACAGAATAAACATTGCAAAAACACTTTCTCATTATGAAACACTCACTGTGCATTGTAGCTGAATTTGCTCTCTGTTTCATTATCAGCTTAACATATCCTCTCTGCACATCTTCCTCTTGAGAGCTTTAAATTGTTGCCATATTAATATTGTTGACACAGTGTCCAGAACAAGCAGGTGCTGCCTAGCCGGAAGGAGTTTGCTGCCATCTTGTGGTGAGCCGCCACGGGCTCAGCAGCAACTAAGATCAGCTTTTATTTACTTAGGGAGTCTTTTACTAAAGCTTAGCTTGAATTATCTGCAGCAGGGTCCATTTTATTCCTATGGACTCTGCTATAGATAACTTGAGCTAAACTTTAGAAAAAGACCCCTTTTTTTTCCTGGGAATGGAATACAGGTTATTTTTATTAAAAAAAAAAAAAAAGGAGAGAGAGAATGAATACTGGTGTGAAAAAGAAATACACCTCATTTTAAGGAATGATTACATGACATGGACTTCTGAGATACAGAAATGAAAATGTGCAGGTGAATAATTTTGTGCTTTGTGCATTTATCTCTTTAAGTCATTTTTGGAAAAAAAAATGCACAAAATCAAGCCATTGGGATGTAGGCTACACTGGCTCCCACTCAAGGAACGTATCACCTTTAAAGTATGCACATTAGTTCACAAAATCATTCATGGTGAAGCCCCTACATACATGTCTGACTTAATAGACCTGCCACCCAGAAACGCTAAAAGATCATCCCGAACTTTCCTCAATCTCCACTTCCCTAAGTGCAAAGGCATAAAATACAAAGCACTGCATGCATCAACCTTCTCTCATATGAGCACGCAATTCTGGAACACACTACCACGCAACCTGAAAACGATCTACGAACTAACCGACTTCCGCAAACTACTGAAGACTCATCTCTTCGAGAACATCTACTGCAAGGACCAAAACACATGAATTCACACACACTATAGAAAAGCACCAATTCACTCTCTTCTGAATTCTCTTCCCCATATTTTCACCACACTTAAAACCACACTCACAGATAAAACTGTTACACCCTAATATCCTTTCGTTATTGTCCTATCGCCCGATCATTTCCCTATTGTCACATTCCATTGTTTCTATTCCTAGATGATATTTTGACTTTGACTTTGTCTTCCCACAACTCTTCACAATGTACCCATAATCGTATTATGACCAATTGTATTTCTATTATTCACAACGTATTGTAAGCCACACTGAACCCGCAAATAGGTGGGAAAATGTGGGATACAAATGCAATAAAATAAATAAATAAATAAATAGGAGGGGCCAGCATTTTTAGTAGACTGGTCCCCTAAACATCCCAAGCAGGGGTGTATCTGCTTGGGGCCACAGGGGCCTGGCCCCCGCAGATTTCGCCCTGGCCCCCTCCCGCCGTCAACCCTCCCCCGCTGCTTACCTTTGTTGGCAGGGGGCCCCAACCCCCGCCAGCCGAGATCCGCTTCCTCCTGCCTTTAAAAATATTTCTTCCGCTGGCGGGGGACCCCAACCCCCGCCAGTCGACCCGAAGTCTTCATATTTCTTCTTTGTCTGACTCCTCCGTGGCCATGCTGTAAGTAACGCTGTTGATTTGATTTGAATCCAGTTCGGAGTTTGACGTCATACAACGTGCTGCGACGTCAGACTCTGAACTGGATTCAATCAACAGCGTTACTTACAGCATGGCCACGGAGGAGTCAGACAAAGAAGAAATATGAAGACTTCGGGTCGACTGGCGGGGGTTGGGGTCCCCCGCCAGTGGAAGAAATATTTTTAAAGGCAGGAGGAAGCAGACCTCGGCTGGCGGGAGTTGGGGCCCCCCGCCAGCAAAGGTAAGCAGCGGGGAAGGGTTGACGGTGGGGTGGAGAGAGTCGGTGGCGGCGGCAGCGGTGGTGGTGGGGGGCTAAAATGGTCCCCCCTACCGCCAGACTCCAGATACGCCCCTGATCCCAAGAGAACAATGGGCAGTCTAGGGGCCATGCTCTGGACTTCATATAAATGCTCCCAGGTAAACATCCCACTGTTGATCCCTTATATTGTCTACTAAGCCCCCCAAAACCCACCCACAACCCACTGCCCCCAATCATATACCACTACAATAGCCCTTATGGGTGAAGGGGGCACCTATATGTGGGTACAGGAGGGTTTGGGTGAGGTATTTTTTTGGGGGGGGGGAGGGCTGACATTTTTCACCACAAGTGTAACAGGTAAGGGTCTGGGTCCACCTGTCTACAGTACACTGCAGCAACCACTACACTACTCCAGTGATCTGCATGCTGTTCTAATTCACCTGGCTATAACATCTGAGGCTGGTGAGTAATTTTTCTATCCACATTTTTTGGGGGTGGGAAGGGGTCAGAGATCATTGGGGGAGTAAGGGTGTCATCCCTGATTCCCTCCAGTGATCATCTGGTCATTTAGGGCACCTTTTTGCCCCTAATTCGTTTTAAAAACAGGTCTAGCCTCAAGTGTTTAGATTTTCCCAAAGAACGTTTTTCTTTTGTTCCATTATGGCTTTAAAATGACCGTTTGGAACGCCCTACGCCCAGCCTATTCCTGCCTCCGCAATGCCCCCAACATGCACCCTTGTGATTTGGATGCGTTGCAAAAAAAAAAAAAAAAACGCATAGACAGACATCTGCAAAACAGGTTTTGAAAATACCAATTTGAACGTTTTAAGAAGAAATGCATCCAAATGCTGCTTTATGACACTTTTTGGACGTTTTTCTCTTTTGAAAATGAGCCCCTTAATGACAAAATAATAAAACTATGCAGCACACTTCCTCAGCACAACACTGACATTGAAAACTTCTTTGACGACCTGGACCTAATCTCTGATGGATGTCCAGCTGACCATATCTGGTCAACATTTACTCTCCTCACCGCTGAATCAGTTACAAAAGCAACTCATAGGTTTGCCAACACCCACTGCAAACTGGATATATGTCCCAGTCATCTATTCAAATCCGCCCCCGACCGCTTCATGGCAGACCTCACATCCCACCTAAACTTCAGGCTACAACAAGGTCTCTTTCCCGAGGAATATGGTAGCATCCTACTCACCCAAATACCTAAAGACGCCAAGAAAAACACAAACGACCTAACCAATTACCGCCCAGTTGCGTCTATCTCACTAGTAGTCAAACTGATGGAGAGCTTGGTGACCAAACAGATTACGGAATACATGGACAAGTTCTCAATATTACACGACTCACAGTTAGGATTTCGCCCCCACCATAGTACTGAAACTGTCCTAGTCGTTCTCCTGGCCAAATTCAAGCAAGAAATAGCCACAGGCAAAAGTATACTTCTCCTCCAATTCGACATGTCGAGCGCATTCGACATGGTCAACCACAATATACTACTAAGACTCCTTGGCCACTTCAGGATCGATGGAAATGTACTTAACTGGATAAAGGATTTTCTAACCACTAGAAATTACCAAGTAAAATCAAACTCAAACATATCACCACCGTGGAAAGCTACCTTTGGAGTACCTCAAGGATCACCATTATCACCAATACTCTTCAACATGATGATGGTCCCACTGGCAAAGTCCCTAACCAACCGAGGCCTCAACCTGTTTATCTATGCAGATGACGTCACAATCTACATCCCCTTCAGTCATGACTTAACAGAAATAACCAATGAAATCAATGACAGCCTGAACATCATGGACTCCTTGGCAAACTCATTCCAATTGAAACTGAACACTGAAAAAAACACACTGCCTCATCCTCTCATCTCAACATAACAAGTACAAACCCACATCCATAAACACCCCAGAACACACCCTCCCTACCTCAGACAGCCTAAAAATACTTGGCGTCATAATCGACCGCAAGCTTACCCTTGAGAGCCAAGTAAACTCCGTAATAAAGAAAATGTTCATTTTGAGCAGGGACTGTCTTCTTCATGTTCAATTGTAAAGCGCTACGTACGACTGGTAGCGCTATAGAAGTGATTTATAGTAGTAATAGTAGTAGTAGTAGTAGAATAAAACCTTTTTTCCCGAAGGAAAATTTTTTGAAACCTAATACAATCAATGGTCCTAAGCCATGCAGATTACTGCAATGGAATGTATGCAGGATGTAAAGAACAACTCGCAAAAAAACTCCAGACCGCCCAAAACACAGCTGCCAGGCTGATATTTGGTAAAACATGCTTGAAAGCACCAAATCCCTCCGAGAAAAGCTACACTGGCTCCCAATCAAAGAACGAATCATCTTCAAAATCTGCACCTTGGTCCACAACATTATCTACAGCGTAGTCCCAGGATACATGATAGACCTCACCCAACGTGTAATTAAACTCTGGAATTCATTGCCGGAAAATGTGGTGAAGGCGGTTAGCTTAGCAGAGTTTAAAAAGGGGTTGGACGGTTTCCTAAAGGAGGTGGTGGAAATGAAAACGGTAACGGAATTCAAACATGCGTGGGATAAGCATAAAGGAATCCTGTGCCGAAGGAATGGATCCTCAGGAGCTTAGTCAAGATCGGGAGGCGTGGCTGGAGGTTGGGAGGCGGGGATAGGGCTGGGCAGACTTAAACGGTCTGTGCCAGAGCCGGTGGTGGGAAGCGGGACTGGTGGTTGGGAGGCGGGGATAGTGCTGGACAGACTTGTACGGTCTGTGCCAGAGCCGGGGTTGGGAGGCAGGGCTGGGGAGGTGAGGTTAGTGCTGGGCAGACTTATACGGTCTGTGCCTGTGCCAGAGCCGGTGGTTGGGAGGTGGGGCTGGTGGTTGGGAGGCGGGGATAGTGCGGGGCAGACTTATACAGTCTGTGCCCTAAAGAGCATAGGTACAAATCAAAGTAGGGTATACACAAAAAGCAGCAAATATGAGTTACCTTGTTGGGCAGACTGGATGGACCGTGCAGGTCTTTTTCTGCCGTCATCTACTATGTTACTATGTTACTATGTAAACCGCTACTAAACGGACTTGGAAAAATCTACAATTCCAGGAATAACATGTATAGAATGTTTGTACGTTTGGGAAGCTTGCCAGGTGCCCTTGGCCTGGATTGGCCGCTGTCGTGGACAAGATGCTGGGCTCGATGGACCCTTGGTCTTTTCCCAGTATGGCATTGAAGGAGTGGAACGCCGGTACTACCTGAATACTACTGTGCAACAGGACAACCTCATGTTTTGTGCCTACTGATGGACTTTTACTTATGCACTCTACCTCTGCTTTTGGCTGTTTGGCCACACCTTATTACTGCACTGGACATTTGTGCCTTATCCAGTTTTACTGTTTACTAACAAGACAAGTTTGCTGTTTACTAATGTACAGACAGAATGCAGGGCTATTAGATATATAGCTTGTAACAGTAGTTTGCAAGGCCTATACAAGACCAGCTTGCACGTAGCAACGCCATCTGAATAGGCGGCCTTGGAGGGTGCTGACACCCCCCTGCATTCCTGAGCCGCACCTTATCTCCTGTGCTAGAAAGGAGCATTGTGTGTATACAGAATAAGCTGCTAAGTTTCGTTTTTCTTGCCAGTATCATTTCAGTGTTACGACGTGTGTACGTACTGGGACTACAATTTTGTACTGTAAGAACTACAAATGTTTACTGCGCATGACAGTTATGACGTGTGAGGGGCCAAATGCGCAGGCCCAGTAGGGAAGTATAAATGTAAGCGTCAGATGATTTATGACACACAGTGTCCCGAGGCTACTCGGTGCTGTTCACTTGCTAGCAATAAAGTTGCCTTGTTTGGAACCAAAATTTGCCTTTCGTCTCCTGATTTCCCACCTGTTTCATTGGCGACCCAGATGGGACAGAAGTAGAAAGGGGAATCGGATTATATTCTTCCCCTCCCCCACTGCAGTCGGATCGGGTCATCGATTCCCACCCGAGGAGGTGGTGAGTGGCCACCGCTGATTTCAGCGTCCATCTCCCGGAGGAGGGCCGATCCACTCCGCCTGACTGTAGAGGGGGTTGTGTGGCTCCGACAAGGCACCTTTTTCCATTTCAGGGAGAAGCGCACGACGGCGCGGCCTGCGACCCCGGCGGACAGGCGAGTATACTCTACGTAGTGACCGGCCCAGTAAGGACCGAAGAAGAGGCGTGATCACCCTCTTTTAGCCAGTGACTAATACGGACTATTGGTATCCGACTAGGTCCCGAAACTCACTAGGCTCCGGCGACGAAACCGAGCGGCGAACGAACGGGGGGGTTTCTTGTGGCGTATGAAAGTGTGTGAGTGGGCTTGCAGTTCCAGGCCGGGCGACCGCGTCCTGGTCAGGCCGAGTGTTGACCCTTCTGTGTCTGGTGGAACGAGACCCCTTACTCCTCCACCTCCCCTTTCCCCCTTTGTCCGTCACCTGTCCTTTGGCACTCAGGTTAGGATGGGCGGGGGTGGGTCTTCACCGTTAGATTTAATGACGGAACACTTTAGCGAAGTGTTCGACCTAGATAAATGTAGCAGGGCCGGGATGATACAGAGATGTCAATTTATGTGGCCAGGGCTAGGAATTGCTGGATGGCCCCCGGAAGGGTCATTCGAGTATGAAAAAGTGGCGGCGGTCATGAATATTGTTATAATTGAGGGAAACCCAGGCTGTCCTGAGGACATTCCATACATAGAAGCGTGGTTGGATGTAGTCCGGGATCCGCCAGCTTGGGCCCAACGGAAGGTAGAAAAGGCCGCCCTTATGTTGGTAAAGCAGAGAAAAGGCCGGAAAACCAAGCTTAGAACCCTGCCGACCCATGCCTTCGCTCTTCAAAGCTCGGCAACCGCTGCCGTCCCGAAGGCCGCAGGGACCGCCCCCATACGGCCTACCGCCCCTAGCACTGAAGCCACTGAGACCACGCCCCCTGCTACCAGAGTTAAGGCAGGAACTACGCCCAGTACTACCAACACACTTTCTAGAAAAAAACCCCCAAAGAAGACCGCAGGGAAAGTTCAGGGTTTGGCCGAGAAGAAGCCTCCAAAAGCCCCGATACTTGCTACGGCGGAAGCATACGAAGACGACATCGCGCCGCCGCCCTATGCTCCTATGTACCCTGACCTTACGGGCCTAGCAGAAGGCCCCGCTGACGCCGAGACTTCCGGGTCAGAGTCGGATGCCGGGGAGACGTCCCACCCAGCCTCACCTGAGTCACCTGGCCTCGCAACCACACGGAAGAGTACACGGGTTGTGAAGAACATTACTCGGTTCCCCCAATCGAGTCCGCAACAGGCCCTTCCGTCCAGCCGGAAAGGGGGAACCTCTCACTTATTCCCAGTCCGACAGTCCACCACCTATACCCCTAACCCGGCAGAGGGGGGGGGCCAGCCCATCGAATCAACAGTCTATAGTCACGTTCCCTTCTCAAGTGCCGATTTGTATAACTGGAAATTCCATGGGCCGTCCTACGACCAGAAACCCGAGCAGCTGATAGAGCTGGTGGAAGGCATTATATACAGCTACAATCCAACTTGGGCCGACCTTAGGCAGTTGAGCGCCCACATCCTGACCTCTGAAGAACGCCGCCTTTTACAACAAAATATGGAGCAAGCCGTCCGGGATGCGAATCCGGCCCATGCCAATTTACAGAACCTACTAGAAACGGAGGCGCCCATCGCTGCCCCCACGTGGGACTACCGAACCGCCGAAGGCCAAACCTTTATCCGCCGATACCAACAGGCGTACCTGGCCGCCTTAAAGAAGGGGAAGCAGAAGGTTACCAACATGGGGAAAATCCACAATGTAGTCCAACAAAAGGACGAGAGTCCAGGGGACTTCCTTGAACGACTTATGGAAGCATTCAGAAGGCACAGCCCGATAAATCCCGAAGACCCTAAGAACCTCCCAACCGTGGTTATGAGTTTTGTTAGCCAGTCAGCACCGGATATACGAAGAAAGCTACAGAGAACGGAGGGGTTCGAAGGGATGAGCCTAAGCCAACTGAAAGCTATAGCTGATCGCGTATTCGGATATCGCGACCAGGAGGAGAAGGTGGAGGCCCGGAAGGAATCGACCAGACGGATGCGGGAGAAGGCAGATGTGTTGGCTACGGTGCTGGAAGAACGAATGAGGTCTAGACCAAAGGGGAGGGGCAGGAGAACAAGAGGAACGCGGTCCCCCATAGGGCGTAACCAGTGTGCAAATTGCCGACAAGAAGGACACTGGTGGGCTGATTGTCCAGAGGAGATACGGGACAACCCGAGAGAAGAGGAATCATGGGACCGGCAGAGAGAGGAGGAGACCGGCGACCGTACGGGGGCCCCTAGGCGAGGCCGTGGAAGGGGCCGAAGAGAGAGAGGACGGGATGACCGGAGGGAATGGCAGATGGCTGTGGACGCTACCCGAGACGGCTCAGCATGAAGAAACCGGGAGGGCAGAGTCCCCACTGACCCTCTGGTGGAAATTCGAGTGGGGACAGAATCTATGAAGGCCTTACTAGACACAGGGGCCCAGCGATCTGTTATCACCACTGCCATAGCCCCAGCCACGAAAGAAACTATACCAATTGTGGGAGCCTCCGGGAAATCCCTTGCGGCCCCCCTCCTCAAAGAGCGCCAAGTCCAGATCGGAGGGACGATGGTGTCCCATCAGTTCATACACATCCCTGGATGCCCGGTCCCCTTGATTGGTCGAGACCTACTCTGTAAGCTCCAGGCCACCTTGAAGTTCAAGACTACGGGTGAAGTGGAAGCTCGCTTTGAAGATCGGCCAGTAACACTTATCTGTCCAGTAAGAGAAGAATGGAGACTACATGTTCCCCCAACTGCGGGACCCGGCGACTGCCGTTACGACCAGAACACCCCTTTCGCCCAGCAGAGGCGGGCCATAATGGATGAAGTGCCTGATGTATGGGCAGAATTGAACCCCGGCGGACTGGCCGTAAACGCTATCCCCATCTGGATTGAGCTCAAACCGAATGCTCAAGTTGTTAACCAAGGACAATACCACATCCCCTATGCAGCCCGGCATAGTATGCACATACATCTACAGAAACTCCTTCAACAGGGAGTCCTTAAGCCAATCAGATCCGCATGGAACACCCCATTGTTGCCCGTTAAGAAGCCAGGAACATCCGAGTACAGACCCGTCCAGGACCTGAGGAAAGTCAACAACCAGGTAGCCGACATCGTTGCCCTCGTACCGAACCCATACTCCATCCTGGCCCAAGTGCCATCTCAGACCAAGTGGTACAGTGTCATTGATTTGAAGGACGCCTTCTTCTCCATCCCTCTTGCTGTTGACAGCCAAAAGTTGTTTGCCTTCACGTGGGAAGACTTACAGACGGGAACCAAGCAGCAATATACATGGACCCGGCTTCCCCAGGGGTTCAAGAACTCCCCCACCCTCTTTGGTGACCAGCTTGCCCAGGACCTGAAAACGTACCAAGACGAGTACGGGCCGGTCGTCCAATACGTGGATGACCTGTTGGTGGCCCGTGAGACGTACACGGACTGTGCAGAAGCCACCCTTTACCTCTTGAAAACCCTGGAAGCCCAGGGGTACCGGGCCAGTCGCAAGAAGGCGCAGATATGCGAGATCGAAGTCGAGTATCTGGGGTTTCGCCTCCGAGAAGGAACCCGAAGGCTCGGTATCCCCCGAACCCAAGCCATCCGCAACCAACCCACTCCTGCAAATAAGAAGGAACTACGGGCACTCCTCGGAGCCGCTGGATATTGCCGCATTTGGATTATCAATTTTGCCATCCTGACCCACAGTTTGTACGCCAAACTGAAAGGACCTGAACTCGAGGGCCAAAATCTCCAGTGGGAGAAACACGAACTGAAAGCCCTTCAGGACCTTAAGGATGCCCTTGCGGCCCCACCAGCGCTCGGACTGCCAGATGTGACTAAGCCGTTCCACTTGTTCATCGACGAAAAGAAGGGATTGGCACTTGGAGTCCTCACCCAACTGGTCGGCACCTGGCAACGCCCTGTAGCATACCTCTCCAAGAGCATGGACAACGTGGCACGAGGATGGCCGGGCTGTCTCCGAAGCATTGCAGCGGCCTGTCTCCTGATACACGAGGCCAATAAACTCACATTCGGCCAAACACTTTTTGTGACCACACCCCACACCATCCGCGGCCTACTCGAGAGCCACGGACCCAGATGGATGACCAACTCCCGATTGGTCAAATACCAAGCCCTCCTGTGCGAAAATCCGGAGGTGCGGATCCTGGACACGACCAACCTCAATCCTGCCACCCTCCTTCCGGCCCCTGAACCACCACTCCACGACTGTGAAGAGGTAATGGCCACTGTGCACTCGAGCAGACCTGACCTGAAGGATCAACCCTGGCAAGGGGGTATCACCCTTTTTACCGATGGAAGCAGCCAGGTGATAGAGGGAATTCGAAGAGCTGGCTATGCGGTGGTATCTGAGGACCATGTGATCGAGGCTATGGCTCTGACACCCGGAACATCAGCCCAGAAAGCGGAGCTAATCGCCCTCACCAGAGCCCTCCTGTGGGCTGAAGGAAAAGTTGTTAACATTTACACCGACTCCAAATACGCTTTCCTCACCCTCCAGGTGCACGGAGCCTTGTACAAGGAGAGGGGATTTTTGACAGCAGAAGGGAAAGGACTTGCAAATGCCGCTGAGATCTGCCAATTACTCGAATCGGTATGGAAGCCGAAGAAGGTGGCTGTGATGCATTGCAGGGCCCACACGGGAAGAACGGACCCTATCGCCCGGGGAAATCAGCGGGCAGACGACGCTGCAAAAAGGGCAAGTCAGCTCCCCTACTCCTCTCACCCTCCTGACCCCGTACTCGTCGTCCAGCTCCCTACGGAGACCCCTATTTACACCCCCCAAGAAACGGAATGGGCCCAACAAGAGGGTCTACAGTCACGCAATGGCTGGTGGATACTACAGGATGGGCGCATATGGATACCCGAAGCCTTGGCCTGGACGGTGGCCAAGGAGGCTCACGACCGCACCCACCTGGGAAGGGACGCCCTGGGGCGCTTACTTGAGAAGACCTACTACATCAACAAACTATCCCTGTGGACCAAAAACGCTTCCAGCCGATGCGCGACTTGTGCCCGGAACAACCCTCGAACGGGGCCCGGCCCTATGCCAGGACATGTTCTCCGAGGCACCAGCCCTTTCCACGTGTGCCAGATTGACTTCACACACATGCCCCCGGCGCGCGGCTACAAAGCTATCCTCGTCGCCGTGTGTACCTACACCGGATGGATTGAAGCCCAGCCTACTAGAACGGAAATGGCTAAAGAAGTTACCTCCCTACTGCTTCATCAAATCCTACCCAGATACGGCCTCCCCAAGCAAATAAATTCTGACAACGGCCCCGCCTTCGCCAGTGAAGTAACACAACAGCTCAGTACCAGACTGGGCCTCGATTGGAAGTTGCATTGTGCCTGGAGACCCCAAAGCAGTGGAGTAGTAGAGAGGGCTAACCGATCCCTGAAGAACCAGCTTGCCAAGTTATGCCAAGAAGCAAAAGCCAAGTGGCCCGACCTGCTCCCCCTGGCCTTGCTGCATCTTAGGTGTACCCCCAAGGCTACAGGCCTTACTCCTTACGAGATGATGTACGCTAGGCCACCACCACTGCCCTCCTTTCCCGACTCCTTGCAGATACAGGGTGAGAGTTCCTTAGTAAAACAGATGAGAGCCTTACACCAGGTAGTGCAAGACATCCAGCAGTACACTGAAAGAGTAGCTCCCTTGGTCCTCACCAATCCGACGCACAGGTTCAGGGTGGGAGACGAGGTATGGGTAAAAGAGTGGGATGAATCTGACTGCCTAAAGCCAAAATGGAAGGGGCCCTCCCTTGTTCTCCTAACGACCTCCACCGCTGTTAAAATTGCAGGAAGCCCAGTGTGGATACATTGGACCCGATTGAAGCCTGCTGCTCCCACTAGCGGCTCCCTGAAGCGTTGGACTGCGCACCAACATCCTGACGCTCCATTACGGCTGACTCTAAGAAAGACGTGAACCACCAGATCCATGCCTGCCCAGCAACAGGAACTCAGTTTCTGGACCCACTGCGTTTTTGGCTCTCTCTTTATCGCAGCCATAATCGTGGGCCTTATCATTTTCTTGCTGCAAAGGCTCGGATACCTCCCACCGCATATATGATGCTGAGCCTACTACTCCTCCTCTGCTCAGTCCCGAGCTATTACCCCTTGAGCCAGAACTGTACTGAATGTTTGCGCCTCGTGCGCCACCGTATAGAGGGAGGATATCACCTAGTCACTACCCTCATTCACCAGACGCAGCCCCCGGAAGGCGGTTGCCAGTTTCTCCCGACTTGTGCCCTCATCACTCCGAATGGCCTCCAACAGTTCCACAGATGCCTCCAAGGAAATCTCACTATCTGTCACAGCCCCACCAAACCAAGATACTACAATGTCACCCTCAGCGTAGGACTCCCTGCGTATGTGGCCGGACCTCCGGGAGTCGAGGGAGATGGCATTCTGTATTACATTAATTCCACTCGTATCCTTGTCGGTGGCATCCAAACTGTAGCAACCCTCACCTTCGACGTCTGTGCCGCCATGGACAAGCACCCTTGGTCTCGCAAGTGTGGTAGCCAGAGTTGGCGAGAGGCATACGTTAAGGACCACAAGTATGTCTGCCCCTTCAGTCCAGACATGAGATGCTGCTCCCCGTGGGTGTGGCTCCCATGCGCCGGCGATACTCGAGCCTCGGGCTGGGACCGAGTATGTGCTTATACGGGAGGAGGATATGCCGGATGCGCCGGCCTGGGCGAATTTCGTCGAGGTTCTGGTAACTATGTGTCCCTAGACTGGCCCATCCGAGGTTACGACATGCCCTGGAGAGGAACGTGGGGCCTCGGCATTGACGGCGGAGGAATGGATCCGTTGACATATATTACCATATATCAGAGTCTCGAAACGAAGCCTCCTACGCACTACCAGACTACTGTTGTCGGCTACCAAGACGTATTTGATGAAATTGCTCGTGCTGAGCAGACCGAGACTAAATTCCCCATTTCCCCAGAAGCCCGAAATATGTTCCTCAATTTGGCTGAAAACATCGCCCTCTCCCTCGGAATTGCCAACTGTTTCGTCTGTGGAGGCACCGACATGGGTGAACAATGGCCCTGGGAAGCGAGAGAGATCCGACAACACACATGGGATGCACTCAACACCACTAACATTACCTTTCCCCAACGGCCGAAGCCGTACGAATGGGCCCTGAGAACAAACATCATAGGTACCCTCTGCGCTAGTCGAGCGCCATCGAAGCGTTACTCTGTACCAGTGGGAGACTCTGCTTGTACGGGGGTTCTTCACTACAATGGCAGCCGGACGACCTGGTGGCAAACGGACAACCTGCCCGCCCCGGAGCCTATCTGGACAGAACCCACCTTGAACATGACATGGACCCACGGAGGGAACGCTTCCCTCAAGTGGGTAGCCCCGGCGGGCTACTACTATATCTGCGGACGCAGGGCCTATGAACAGCTCCCGACCCGCTGGTACGGTACCTGCCTCTTGGGCACGGTCCGACCTAGTTTTTTCCTTCTGCCCATACAAGTTGGCGAAACTTTGGGTATCCCCCTTTACGTGGAAAAGGGGCCTGATAATCCTACCCGACGACGACGGTCTTTCCCACCCGTCAAGCCCAAGGTCCAAATTGGAGACTGGAGAGACAATGAGTGGCCGCCTGAACGCATCATTCATTACTATGGACCGGCCACGTGGGCTGAAGATGGTACATGGGGGTACCGCACCCCTATCTACATGCTAAATCGCATTATTCGCCTACAGGCCGTACTCGAAATCCTCACTAACGATTCTGCCCTGGCCCTCAATATCCTAGCTCGACAGAACACTAAGCTCATTACCGCCGTCTATCAAAATCGCTTGGCTCTTGACTACCTCTTAGCCCAGGAGGGCGGGGTGTGTGGCAAGTTTAACCTCAGTAATTGCTGCTTACAGATTGATGACCAGAGCCATGTCATCAGGGAGATAACTGACCGGATGGTCAAGCTAGCCCACGTCCCCGTCCAGACCTGGAACAGTGCCTGGGATTGGACTTCCTCCCTCACCAGCTGGCTCCCAACCTCCGGGAGCCTGCACGGCCTCCTCGTCATGGGTGGCCTGTTCTTGCTGTCTTGCCTAATAATACCTTTGTCTCTCCCCTTAGTTTTCAGGTGTCTCCGCTCCACCATGGAAAGCATCGCTGACCGCCGTGCTGCTGCCCAACTTATGGCTCTCCAGATGTACTCCCCCATCCCCCAGTCTGATGAAGCTGACGATGAAGCACCTTGTGGCTGATGTGCACTTTGAACCCCCTGAGTCACTCAATGGACCATCACCCTTGTGCCAGCAAAAGACCGGCTACAAAGGGGGGGGGATTCCACTAGGGGCCCTCCGTCTCAACCCCGGCGAAGCAACCAACGGCTGCGCAAGGGCTTAGGGCTCGCTTGTTGCCTCCCTCGCTAACTATCCTTGTCCTTTCTTTCCGTTTCAGGGTTCGTGGAGGTGATACTCTCCACCAGAATGGATGTTCAAGTATCAAAAGGGGGGAATGAAGGAGTGGAACGCCGGTACTACCTGAATACTACTGTGCAACAGGACAACCTCATGTTTTGTGCCTACTGATGGACTTTTACTTATGCACTCTACCTCTGCTTTTGGCTGTTTGGCCACACCTTATTACTGCACTGGACATTTGTGCCTTATCCAGTTTTACTGTTTACTAACAAGACAAGTTTGCTGTTTACTAATGTACAGACAGAATGCAGGGCTATTAGATATATAGCTTGTAACAGTAGTTTGCAAGGCCTATACAAGACCAGCTTGCACGTAGCAACGCCATCTGAATAGGCGGCCTTGGAGGGTGCTGACACCCCCCTGCATTCCTGAGCCGCACCTTATCTCCTGTGCTAGAAAGGAGCATTGTGTGTATACAGAATAAGCTGCTAAGTTTCGTTTTTCTTGCCAGTATCATTTCAGTGTTACGACGTGTGTACGTACTGGGACTACAATTTTGTACTGTAAGAACTACAAATGTTTACTGCGCATGACAGTTATGACGTGTGAGGGGCCAAATGCGCAGGCCCAGTAGGGAAGTATAAATGTAAGCGTCAGATGATTTATGACACACAGTGTCCCGAGGCTACTCGGTGCTGTTCACTTGCTAGCAATAAAGTTGCCTTGTTTGGAACCAAAATTTGCCTTTCGTCTCCTGATTTCCCACCTGTTTCAGCATTACTTATGTACTTATGATCTACCAACCAGAAACAGAATCAGATCATCACGATCATACCTAAACCTCCACTACCCAAATTGCAAACGACTAACATACAAAACAACGTATTTATTTGTTACATTTATACCCCGCTCTTTCCCGCTCGATAGCAGGTTCAGTGCGGGCGGCTTACATAGTACGGGTTACAAAGTATCATAGAAAGAACACAGCTGTAGAATGATAGGGGTAAGATGTGGTTGCTTATGCATCCAGCTTCTCCTACCTAAGCGCACAACTATGGAATGGACTCCCAAAAGCTGTGAAAATAATCCATGACCATTTAAACTTACTACTACTTAACATTTCTAGAGCGCTACTAGGGTTACGCAGCGCTGTACAGTTTAACAAAGAAGGACAGACCCTGCTTGAAGGAGCTTACAATCTAAACTTCAGAAAATCACTAGAAACCAAGCTCTTCAAAAAGGCCTACCCCACCGATCCAAGGTAAATCCCCACACAGCACAACCAATGATCGTACTGGACAATATACAATCTTCATCCCTTCCATCCTCATGGTGCCTGATACACACCTACCTCATTTCGAACACAATATAACCTGTATCTGTTATCCATCGTGGGAAAATGTGGGGTACTACTACTACTTATCACTTCTACAGCGCTGTACACCAAACATAAAAAGCCAGTCCCTGCTCAAAGAGCTTACAATCTACAAATGTAACAAATAATAATAATCAGGGCTTTTTTGAGGGGGTACTTGGGGGTACTGAGTACAGGCACCTTTTCCATTGTCTGCTAAAATTGACCCATGGACCCCTATGTTCTAATGAAAGAGCTCAGGCTCTACACACCAATTCTGCCTCGTCATAGATTCTGTGACTGGTTGCAGGAGACATGGCTATTGTGGGGTGGGTCCCTCTGTGATCACCCCACCCCTGAAGGGTGGCCTGGCATTTGAGTACCAGCACCTTTTTTGCTAGAAAAAAACATACTGTTCTTTAGGATTCCAGAATCTTGCTATTCTTTGGGGTTCTATATGGAATGTTGCTACTCTTTGGAATTCTGCGTGGAATCTTGTTACTCTTTAGAAGGGCTTTTTTTTGAGGGGGTACTTGGGGGTGCTGAGTACCTCCACCTTTTCCATTGTCTGCTAAAATTGACCCATGGACCCCTATGTTCTAATGAAAGAGCTCAGGCTCTACACACCAATTCTGCCTCGTCATAGATTCTGTGACTGGTTGCAGGGGACATGGCTATTGTGGGGTGGGTCCCACAGTGATCACCTCACTCCTGGAGAGTGGCCTGGCATTTGAGTACCGGCACCTTTTTCGCTAGAAAAACTGCACTGATAATAATACTCTGACCGATTAAACCAATATTTCTTCTGTGTACATCCGTATGCTGCACAAGTCGCTATGTTTAAAAATATAAGTGAGATGATGAAATCAAAACACAATATAGAACGACAACGAGGATGCGGCAACTCATAGGTTTTGCTTGCTTTGTTTTGAGTGTACTAGATGACGGCTGCGCGAGGGGGGAGGGGAAGGGAAACAGCGACCAACCAAATGGGCTTCAACATTTTGACGTCATCCCGCTCCTGCTTTCTTCGCCCTCCTTGGCGCCCGCCACTGGGCGAGACAAGGACAGAATTTCCGGCTTCCATCCAGGCAGCGCCTGCGCACATTCTATTCTGATCCCCGGCACGCGCAGGGAGGAGGGTAGCCGTGCGCGCGCGTTTGTTTTCCGTTAGAAGTGCAGGCTCTGTGTCCCGGGGGCGGAAGCGGGGAGGGGGCAGCGACTGCCCGTCCATGCCGCGCAGGCCCCCTCATGCAGCCGCCCCCGCAGGCCCCCGGCCTTGGTGTCATGCAGGACTGGCAACTCCGGCCACAGCACAACAACGCCGTCGGGCCCCGCAAGAATCGCAGCTGGTACCTGGCCTGCAAGTACAAACTCAGCAACCAGAGGGCGCTCAGGAGACTGTGCCAGGTCAGGACCCCCCCCCCCCCCCCTGAACGTTCTGCCCAAAACGAAGTGGAAAAACCAGACTGGACAAATACAAATGCTTTCTTTCATTGCACTGTGCATGTTTCCCACCCTCTGTGGGGTGGGTTTATTGAGATTCAAGGGGGGGATCTTGGTGCAGGGCTTTAAAAAAGAAACATCCTGAGTTCATAGCTGTCAATTTTGGCATGTCTTAATATGAACTTAAGCTGTTTTTCACTCCTAACCTTTACTCACTTGCCCTGTACCCCACCTCTTTAATTCCCATGCCTCTTAATTGTTCTGTCTCTTTGCCTGTCTTATTTAGATTGTGAGCTCTTGAGCAGAGACTGTCTTTTCGTGTATGGCGTACAGCGCTGCATATGCCTAGCGCTATAGAAGTGATAAATAGTAGTAGTAGTAGTTACATTGCATGGAGGGGAGGGGGTGAGCCCCACAGCTCTGCTTGCATGCAAGCAAATGGTAGCAGACAGAGACATGCTAGTGGGAGTACTTTCACCCATTTTGAGGGGATTAATTTAATGAAGGGAATAAAGCTTGTTGGAGAAATGATGCACTGATCTAAGTGGAAAGAGCTGGATTAGAATAAGGGAATTAGAAATCTATTTCCCTTGAGTTCTGGGGAGAGGGAGACTGGTGGCCTTCCTAGAGAGCTGGGGGGGGGGGGGGGGGGTTGTTCGATGGGAGAGAGCCTCTAGAGGGGACATCCTGTTATTGGTGGTTGCAGAGCTGGTAATTCAGAACCCTAGCAGGCAAGTAGTTTTACATGCTGTCCTGAAGACGAGGAAGAGCAGTAGCCCTTGGATGCGTTACTTAAGGCACAGAGGACTTTGGGAGCAGTTCAGAGGAGAAGGAACACCAGCCTTTGGGAGCAACTCAGGGCAGAATAAAGTGGCCTTTGGTGGTACACTATCGATGCCTATGGCCAAGAAGAGCAGAGGTAGCCTTCTAGTGGGGAACCCTAGTACTGGTGCACCCTAGCACTAGGGGTCCAGCGGAGGAGGATAGCTTTTTGGAGGACAACGGGTTCTTAGCTCCCAGGAAGAGCTTCCAAGAAGCTGCAGCAGGGACAGACCTAGCCAGCCTGGAAGTCCACAGCTATTGGCCCATGAAGTTTCCAGCGGATGGGCGAGATCTGAGGGGACTGGGAGAGGGTTGACTTGCAAGGAAGAGGAGGGGACGGACGGACGGACCTAGACAATATAGCCATGTCCACACACAGACTTAACTAAGAAACTGGGAAGGGCTTACAAGCTACTCTCTTGGTAATCAAGGGATTTCAAAAGGTGTAAAAGACTGCAAGTTACTGGTTCTGAAAATCTGAGCTAAAGACTAATGCTATTGGTTCAAGCGCATAAGTTAGAAGGTTATTTAGAAGTTAAATAACAAGACTGTTGGTTTTTGCTTGTGGTAATTGCATTAATATGCACTTAAAGAGGTTTTCTTATCACAAAAGGTATATAGAGGCCTATGTATATACAGTGGGGGAAATAAGTATTTGATCCCTTGCTGATTTTGTAAGTTTGCCCACTGACAAAGACATGAGCAGCCCATAATTGAAGGGTAGGTTATTGGTAACAGTGAGAGATAGCACATCACAAATTAAATCCGGAAAATCACATTGTGGAAAGTATATGAATTTATTTGCATTCTGCAGAGGGAAATAAGTATTTGATCCCCCACCAACCAGTAAGAGATCTGGCCCCTACAGACCAGGTAGATGCTCCAAATCAACTCGTTACCTGCATGACAGACAGCTGTCGGCAATGGTCACCTGTATGAAAGACACCTGTCCACAGACTCAGTGAATCAGTCAGACTCTAACCTCTACAAAATGGCCAAGAGCAAGGAGCTGTCTAAGGATGTCAGGGACAAGATCATACACCTGCACAAGGCTGGAATGGGCTACAAAACCATCAGTAAGACGCTGGGCGAGAAGGAGACAACTGTTGGTGCCATAGTAAGAAAATGGAAGAAGTACAAAATGACTGTCAATCGACAAAGATCTGGGGCTCCACGCAAAATCTCACCTCGAGGGGTATCCTTGATCATGAGGAAGGTTAGAAATCAGCCTACAACTACAAGGGGGGAACTTGTCAATGATCTCAAGGCAGCTGGGACCACTGTCACCACGAAAACCATTGGTAACACATTACGACATAACGGATTGCAATCCTGCAGTGCCCGCAAGGTCCCCCTGCTCCGGAAGGCACATGTGACGGCCCGTCTGAAGTTTGCCAGTGAACACCTGGATGATGCCGAGAGTGATTGGGAGAAGGTGCTGTGGTCAGATGAGACAAAAATTGAGCTCTTTGGCATGAACTCAACTCGCCGTGTTTGGAGGAAGAGAAATGCTGCCTATGACCCAAAGAACACCGTCCCCACTGTCAAGCATGGAGGTGGAAATGTTATGTTTTGGGGGTGTTTCTCTGCTAAGGGCACAGGACTACTTCACCGCATCAATGGGAGAATGGATGGGGCCATGTACCGTACAATTCTGAGTGACAACCTCCTTCCCTCCGCCAGGGCCTTAAAAATGGGTCGTGGCTGGGTCTTCCAGCACGACAATGACCCAAAACATACAGCCAAGGCAACAAAGGAGTGGCTCAGGAAGAAGCACATTAGGGTCATGGAGTGGCCTAGCCAGTCACCAGACCTTAATCCCATTGAAAACTTATGGAGGGAGCTGAAGCTGCGAGTTGCCAAGCGACAGCCCAGAACTCTTAATGATTTAGAGATGATCTGCAAAGAGGAGTGGACCAAAATTCCTCCTGACATGTGTGCAAACCTCATCATCAACTACAGAAGACGTCTGACCGCTGTGCTTGCCAACAAGGGTTTTGCCACCAAGTATTAGGTCTTGTTTGCCAGAGGGATCAAATACTTATTTCCCTCTGCAGAATGCAAATAAATTCATATACTTTCCACAATGTGATTTTCCGGATTTAATTTGTGATGTGCTATCTCTCACTGTTACCAATAACCTACCCTTCAATTATGGGCTGCTCATGTCTTTGTCAGTGGGCAAACTTACAAAATCAGCAAGGGATCAAATACTTATTTCCCCCACTGTAGTTCAGTAAAACCTGTACTTTCATAGCCAGCCCTGGTAGTCATTTTTTGGATCTTTCCTGGGGTGAAGAGGGTAATCCCACCCGGTAATGCTTTTCATCCCCAGGTGGAGGCACAAAGCACCAAGTGAGTAAGGGAGCTGACAGACTGCTATCGGGAGGCTCCAGCTAAGTCAGGCCCTGGATCTAGGAGTGCCCTGAAGGGGGCGCTACACTAACAGAGAAAATCAAAGGCTTCCCAGAAAAGAATGAGCAGGAAGTGTTTTGTATAATCCTGAGGAAATGCAGAGAGACAGTTGCTCTGGATGCGAAAAATGTATTCTACCACCAGGATAGAAATGTAAACTTAAGAACAATACCAACCAGTACCAGGGATGGCTGTTGTTAATGATCTCTCAGTACATTGTAACTTTTATCTAGCTGTTACCATTACTTTGCAAAGTATTTATTTTTTAACCTTAACTGCATTACCTGGGAAGCACATGTAAAACTGTTCTCCTGCCAATAAGGTCATCTGAACTTTGGGGGCTGGTGTAGGGTGAGAACTTCTCCCACCATCCTTGGAGAGCATCACCTAGCACAACCTACATCTCAATCGCTACCATACATGCCTCTCCTTTGGAGGCCATGCAGGGTTAGACCCTCCACTGCCTTTGGGAGAGGAGAGGGTGTCTGATGAGCAGGGCTTTTTTTGAGGGGGTACTGAGTACCGGCACCTTTTCTGTTGTCTGCTAAAATTGATCCATGGACCCCAAGTTTTAATGAAAGAGCTCAGGCTCTACACACCAGTTCTAATAGATTCTGTGATCGGTTGCAGGGGGCTTGGCTATTGTGGGATGGGTCCCTCAGTGATTATCCCACCCCTGAAGAGTGGCCTAGCATAGAGTACCAGCACCTTTTTTACCGGGAAATACGCACTGCTGATGAGACCTTTCTTGCGTGTCTGCTCTGGAAGTGGTGCTTGTGTGGTTAAGTTTTATTACTAACAATGCAGTTAACCCTAGGCTCTATAATCTTCTCACACATCCCTTTAGTTAGCTAGGTGTTTATTTTTTTTTTGTCTTTGAGGAAGCTTCAGGCATTTCACAGAGGTAGTTGCTATATATGCCTGAAGATCTGAATCCTCTTTGAATGTTTTTTTTAGACAGGTGCAGTCCTCTTTCTGCTCATAACAGTGATTGTAAATATCAAGTTGATCTTGGATACGAGGAGAGCTGCAAGTGAGGAAGAATCGGTACAAGACTACGGTGAGTATTTCTGTAGAAGGAGACGCGAGCTCCTGCGTCTCACTTCTTTCTGATTGTACTCCTTGTGTCTGTTGTAAGCAGTGCTGTAGATTGGTACTGGAACTCCAGTACAAAAATGACTTGACTCGTGGAGGAATAATGCACGCAATGCAAAATTCTGCATACTTTACCAAAAGAATATGCTCACTGTCTTCCAGAAGTAATTTAAATTTCAAAATTGAACAAAGGGTTCTCAGATGCAAAACTGTGTGTGTGTGTGTGGGGGGGGGGGGGGGGGGGGAGGGGGGGGGGAGGGTTGTTTGCAGAATTATCCAAAGGGTACAATTTAAGTTATTGTTAATGCATACTTCATCTTTTACAGGTGCCACCCTATTTGGCTGACTCTTTTTTCAACTCATATTATTGACAAAAAGAAAAATAAATTATCTAAAGAGTACATTATGAATCAGTATACATGGTTCACAGATATACGGTAAAAAGAACAATTGAGTCCCCAGGACCAAAGTCCACAACCCTAACCACTAGGCCACTCCTCCACTGTTGCTACTATTTGAGATTCGGCCCTTGCAGATCACCAATGTGGCCGTGCAGGCTTCTGCTTCTGTGAGTCTGACGTCCTGCAGGACGTCAGACTCACAGAAACAGAAGCCTGCGCAGCCTTCTACATGGAATGTTGCTAGTGGAATAGCAACATTCCATGTAGAATCTCCAATAGTAGCAACATTCCATGTAGAATCTCCAATAGTAGCAACATTCCATGTAGAATCTCCAATAGTAGCAACATTCCATGTAGAAGTCGGCCCTTGCAGATCACCAATGTGGCCGCGCAGGCTTCTGCTTTATATTCCTGTTCCTATCCGCTTTCCTACTCATTCTCAATAAACAAGTTGTGTAACCATTCTCCCACCGTCCCATTACCATTGGCGGTCTCTTGCTTTGGGCCTTCAGTATGGAATTCGCTTCCCCCAGCCTCTCCATGCTGAAACCCATTGTGTTTGTTTTAAGACCACACTAAGAACTCACCTATTTTTAAATGCCTATGAAGGCACGGAGACTATAAGAAGGACATGGTGACAAACTACAAATGCATTTTGCAATGTGTCTTTGGTCCCTCGTATTTTTTTTCTTCTTCTTCTTCTATTGAGATTATTGTAACTATTTCTTCCATCTATTGTTGTATTATCCTGTCTTAGGACGTAATGACAGAACAGTAAATTCTCTAATAAACTAAATTAAGCTACAGCATGCAAGGGAGGCTCTGAGCTGTAAGCAGTGCTGACTTTTCAGCTGCCAGTACTTGCAGCAATAGTAGTGTTCATAGTTGTTTTTAAAAATGTCAGGATTAAAAAAAAAAATAATTGTGTTGCTTTGAAAACTCTTGGGCTATAGAAATCATCACATCAAAATCCCTGAAAACCAGAAGCCTTAGGCAGTGTGCTGCTCTTCCCCTGCACCTGCTCTCTGCTGCCCATCTCATCCCTTCCAGTGCACTCTCTCCCATTCCTCCCAACCCTAACTCTATCTCCTACAGTTCTTTCTGAACTGTTGCTGTCTTCTTTCAGCTGGCAGCCTCCACCGGCCATTCAGCTGTTCTCTCCTGCTCATTGACACGTGCTGTAGGCACATCCCCTGGAACAGCTGTTATTTTCTTATGCCTTACATCATGCACTGTTTTAATTGTCTCATCGTAATAACGGTACAGGACTTGGACACCGCAAGGCTCACACTGTGAGAGCCACACAGTGCAGGAAGATGAGAACGATGGCTTTTTGTTCTGGGCTTGTGGAACCTCTTTCTTCAAGCAGATGAGGCTACGTGTCTCCTCCCTGTCACCTGGTAGAGCCACCTTCTGTACTTTTGCTGCACTTGAGTGAGCCAGCCGGCTGTTGAAAAATTTATGTGGAAAGTGGTAAATTCTGCGCTCAAGAATTGCTGAAATTTCCATGCAAGTTCTGTATTGTTCAAAACTCTCCCCAGGAGTAATGGTTTCTCATATTCCTGTCCTTGTAGCACTCTAATGTGATGCATTGAGACCCAGGAGAAATTTGAGGTGGGACCTAGGTTTAAAGAAAACACATTTTCCCTATCCCTAATTCTTGTATCTTTTTTACTGTCTACTGTTAAGAGATTTTGAGGAAAGGGTTGTGGAACTGAGTGTTAGCTGGAAAGCTACCTAACGTTTGGGCATGCCACATTAGACACACACATTTGTCAGTGACACACACACGTGCCAATATTTGAAAGCCCCAGAAAAGAAGAATTTCATACCTCACTATCACTGATGCTCGAAGTATTGCAATATAAATCATATACTATTGGTAACGTTGAGACCCGGCGGTAAAGCGGAGTGGTGCCGTTCAATATAAAGTGAATGTGCACCGAGTATCTGAAGTCATTTACCTCTTTACAGAAACCTGTGTGACATTTAATGGTGTGCATTGGGAATAATAGAATTTGAGTTCATTAAGCATACCAAAAACAGACTTACCATATAAATCATATACAAATTCATTCAATATTATAAACCAACAAAACAATGTAACAGCCCTCGTCCCTCCCAAAAAGTGTTCAACAGAAAAACAGTAATTTGGCACTCAACCCACTCTCTCTATCACTACCCTTCTATAAATGGGTTAACCCACCTTGTTTTTCCATAGGTTGAAAATCCCATTCCAATAACAGTAGATGGTAAATGTTGCTATTCAGCTCCTCAGTCCCAGCAGCTATTATTACTACTACTACTACTACTTAACATTTCTATAGCGCTACTAGGGTTACGCAGCATTGTACAGTTTATTATCCTCGGAATGCCTTTCTAAATAACATTTTTAGATCATTGTGAAATACCCAAAGCTTGCCTAAGGCTGAAGTGCTTGCAGTATTGAGTTCCAAATAAAAGGCATAGGGACTGCCAGAGTGGTCTAATTTTGAACAGGAATGTATCAAATAGACTGTTCCCACAAATAATTTGGGTGCTGAATGTTCAAGAGCATTAAGTGCTATCCAAACAGCTTTAAAAATAATCCTAAACGCAGCAGGTGGTCAGTGCAGCTGTTGCAGCACTGGGGTGGATGTGATCTCGGTGTCTGCAACCCCCACTAATAGCCTGGCTGCTATGTTCTGGTTAAGCTGTAGTTTTCCAGTGACTTTATGGATGGCCCAAATGCAACCTGTTATAGTTCAACATAATGCATGGATTCAGGTTGCCAAGTGGATGTTTAACTGGAAAAAGTAGAGTTGCCAGATAAACTGAAAGTGGAAAACATCTGCTTTTATCACAACTGGACTCATGTAGTCCTTATTAAAGTGAGACCCCCCAGACCTTTCACTCAGTTTTTGACATCTATAGGAAATACATCCAAATACTGAGCTTAATCAGTTTTTCCTGCAGTTTCAGCAAAAATAGAGATGAGAGAATAGGGAGTTATTTTGATTTTCCACTTAAATGTGGCAAAGTCCAGGAACGTTCAGGAAAGAAACAACAGAAGAATGATCTTGTTATGGCAGTAGAGACTGAACTGAACCAGTGTTAGTGTTTTATGCAGGCACATCAAACACTACAGTCTTGCTGTACTCCCAGTGCTCAAGGGCTGCCAGCAGGTCGGGTTTTCAGGATATCTCTAACGAATATGCATGCAAGAGATTTGCGTACTGTGGAGGTAGTGGACCTGTAAATCTGTCATGGCATGTTCATTAGGGATGTCATGAAAACCTGCTCTGTTGCTGGTCCTCTGATTGGAAGTGAAGACCAATGCTGCAGTGCAAGGTTTCACAATGAAAAACTTGAGAGAGCAAATTCAAGTATCTGTAGCATTTTCATCTTCTTGAGGTCCAGTATAAGAGTGAAAAAACAGTGCCTGTCCTTCATAGGATTATGTTTCATCAACTAGAGAAGACCTTACAGCTAGGTTAGTTTTGTTTACTCAGCCTGTTTTGAATGAAGTACTTTAGTGAGCAAGTATGATATTGGACTTCTTTGCTTTTATTAGGATACTAGTAAAACAGGCCCGTTTCTGACACAAATGAAACGGGCGCTAGCAAGGTTTTCCTCGGAGTATATATGTTTGAGAGAGTGACTGTGTGTGAGAGAGAGAGTGAATCCACGTGCGTGTGTGTGTGTGACAGAGAGAGTGACACTAGGTGCGAGTGTGTCTGTGAGAGAGAGTGTGTGCGCCTTGGGCCCCTCCCTCCCACCCAGTTCGTGTCCCCCCCCCCCCTCTCGTCCCCTCCTCCAAGTTCCAGACCCACCTCCCTCCGGATTCCAGACCCCACCTCCCTCCCTCCGATTTGCAGACCCCCTCTTCCTCCGATTTCCCGACCCCCCCCCCTCGGAGTTCCTGACCCCTGGACCCCCCTGCTGCGACCCTCTCGAGCCCGCCTTCCTGCCGCCAACCCTCCGGGCTTAGGAGCCCATCTGTGAATAAAGTTACGGACAAAGGCAGGCAGATGCATAGAATGTTGGAGGTGACAATTATAGGATTTAGCTATACTTATTTTGATGAACACCTTTTCATGTTGTACTTGGCCTCTTCTTTATCTCCTTCCTTTTCCTTTATCTCTTTGGGTATCCTGCACATGTTTTCTAAAGAGTTAATGGTGTGGTTACTGTTTGACTATGCTAGAAGGTGACATTTAAGTATGAATTACCCATGGGAACCAAGCCAGAAGTGTCAGCCTTCTCCCAAAGGCAGACTGGTCAAGCTGATAATGAAATATAGGTCACTGTTACATATTTGTTTTTGCAGGACACATTAAGTGTGTGTGAGGGATATTTCCTCTGCTCTTGTGTCTGCTTCTCTTCCCTTCTAACTGCGTTATAGACCAGGCTTTTTCCTATTGTGTCTGTGGCATGACCATTTTGTTAATGGAAAATAGTAAGGTGAATGTTAGCAGTAAACTTGAGAGGCTGAGATTAGATCAAGCATACTGTGGCTTAGGAGTGGTCTTTATTTGTCATGGTATATACAAGACAGTCCTCTGAGAGATCTAAAAATTCCCGCAAGCATGGAGAATTACACAAGCAAATACCAGAGAAGAGTATCGTACATTTTTCTAACGTTCTTGTTCAGTTACATTTTAGGCAAACTAGTAAATTAGTGGTTTTGTAATGGCTAATTTAGTGAGTACCTTCTCTAGCACTTTGTATAGTACTTCATGGTGGTAGCAGTGAACTACTCTGTTGTGTATCTCTTAATAGAATCTTACTGTTTAATGCAATGCTAATTTTAGTCAGTCCTAACTCTAAAATTAAATGTCAGACCAGTGTGCACCAGATTAGAGTTGGGGAAGTATTGATAAAGTACCTCTGGTTGACGAGAGAGAGGGATTGGCTGAAGAGGAGAGGATACTGGCCAACTTCTGTTTTTCTGTTTTGTACTTATTTTTAGACTTGTTTTAGTTTGTATTATGCAGTAATCATTTTCTTTAGTACGTTATATGTTGGAAGAAACATTGAACAGGATGGTGTCTATGTGATATTTAAAGTTTTAAATAAAAATAAGCAGTTGAAAACTCTTTGCTTTTCTCTGTTCAGATCTCTGAAGTGAAGTTTGTAGATTCAGTAGAATTGACTGGACCTTGTGATTTCGACTGTAAATGCATTGTTTCCAGTAGGCTATTAGCTGACGTATTCGGGTCAAGGATACAGAATACCTCGCCCAGGCCAACTATTTCCCTGTACTTAGGCAGATCTTTTCTGAAGGATTTTGTTGGAAAAAGTCACGGCTAAGCAACCTGTCTAATTTATGGCATAAAAATCAAAACGGTCAGCACTCTAGAAGGTTTAATATTGAAGTTACACTTGGATAACAGAGGACTTAAATTGTAATATTTTAAGGAGAGCATTTGATACCCCACTGTATTTTGCTGCTCCTGTAGTTTGTGTCTCCTAGATGCTTGCATGAACAATTTTTTTTACTCTCTGAAAGTTTTTGTTGGCCTGTTTGTTAAACTCTTGTGAAGGCGCAATCATAACTAGATTCCTATGAAAGATGTGGAAAGAAATTTTTTTTTTTTTTGGGGGGGGGGGGGGGGCTTTAAGACATCTGTCAAAATAGATAAAGGATGCATTATATGTACCAGCTTCATAACAATGCAAAAAATATTCAAAAGCACAGGTTAATGAGACAAAGTCAACATGGATTTCGTGAAGGGAAATCTTGCCTTACCAATCTCCTACATTTCTTTAAAGGGGTGAACAAACATGTGGATAAAGGTGAGCCGGTTGATATTGTGTATCTGGATTTTCAGAAGGCGTTTGACAGAGTACATCATGAAAGACTCCAGAGGAAATTGGAGAGTCATGGGATAGGGGGTAGTGGATTAAAAACTGGTTAAAAGATAGAAAACAGAGAGTATGGTTAAATGGTCAGTATTCTCAATGGAAAAAGGTAGTTAGTGGGGTTCCCCAGGGGTCTGTGCTGGGACCACTGCTTTTTAACGTATTTATAAATGACCTAGAGATGGGAGTAACTAGTGAGGTAATTAAATTTGCTGATGACACAAAGTTATTCAAAGTCGTTAAATCGTGGGAGGATTGTAAAAAATTACAAGAGGACCTTACGAGACTGGGAGACTGGGCGTCTAAATGGCTGATGACGTTTAATGTGAGCAAGTGCAAGGTGATGCATGTGGGAAAAAAGAACCCGAATTATAGCTACGTCGTGCAAGGTTCCACATTAGGAGTCACAGACCAAGAAAGGGATCTAGGTGTCGTCATTGTCTGATAAGGTGAAACCTTCTGCTCAGTGTGCTCCTGCGGCTAAGAAAGCAAATAGAATGTTAGGTATTATTAGGAAAGGAATGGAAAACAAAAATGAGGGTGTTATAATGCCTTTGTATTGCTCCATGGTGCAACTGCACCTCAAATGTTGTGTTCAATTCTGGTCGCCGCATATCAAAAAAGATATAGTGGAATTAGAAAAGGTGCAGCGAAGGGCGACGAAAATGATAAAGGGATGGGACGGCTTCCCTATGAGGAAAGGCTAAAGTGGCTAGGGCTCTTCAGCTTGGAGAAAAGGCGGCTGAGGGGAGATATGATAGAGATCTATAAAATAATGAATGGAGTTGAACGGGTAGATGTGAAGCGTCTGTTTACGCTTTCCAAAAATACTAGGACTAGGGGGCATGCGATGAAGCTACAATGTAGTAAATTTAAAACTAATTGGAGAAAAGTTTTTTTTTTTTTTTTACTCAACGTGTAATTAAACTCTGGAATTCGTTGCCAGAGAATGTGGTAAAGGCGGTTAGCTTAGCGGAGCTTAAAAAAGGTTTGGGCGGCTTCCTAAAGCAAAAGTCCACAGACCATTATTAAATGGACTTGGGGAAAATCGAATATTTCTGGGATAAACAGTATAAAAGTTTTTGTACTTTTTTGGGATCTTGCCAGGTATTTGTGACCTGGATTGGCCACTGTTTAAATCATGAGGACATATTGGACTACATTCAGCAAATTGTGCTGAAAAATTAGCACAGAAAAAATTATGCAGCGAGTGCTATTCTATATAGGGTAGCTGCACGTCATAAAATAGTGCCTAATCCATGCCTGAATTAAGGTGCCTGAATTTTCGCCTGCTGAAACCAGATGTAAATTCTGGCACCTAAATTAGGCTTGGGTCAGGCGTGTTCTATAAAAATGTGTGTAACTCATAGGAATGCTCCCGAAATGACCCTAATCTCTCCCCCTTGAAATTACACACATAGTTATAGAATATAACTCCTAATTAAGGCTAATGATTGGTGGTTAGCCAATTATTAAGTTGCACGTACAAATCGGATGTACATGCTGATGTGCAAGCATAACTTCAGTCACCATATGTAGAATCCTGAGGATTTCCCAAAAATGATTAGAATTTTCAGCTTCCTCAGTCCATATTTACAAAATATTTTATGACAAAACCCAAGTGTTCATTAGCATCATTTATTAAGAAAAGTTGAAGATGCTATTTAATAAGTATTTTACTTCCAAATATGTATAATGACTGGAAACCTATCTGTAGAATGACCCGGGGGCCAACTATGGACATTAATTCACTTTTTGATATCTGCATCAGAGTAGGTGGTCTCTTGCAGAATAAAACAATCTAGTTATGTCCCGTGTATCTTCTGGAAATATCCATATCCAGAGGTTAAGATCTATACCAAAACTTTAACATTCTCTTCACTCTTTCATAATTGCAGCATTTTTCTTAGATCATCTGACTCAATAACCAGTCATCAAGGGACTTTCACTACAATGACATCTGATCAAGGATTAAATGCAGAGCTTGATTGGATGACATTGTAGTGAAACTCTGATGGAAAAGACCTTTTTTGGAAACTGGCTGAGCCCTCTGTTTCATTCTGTAGCTTCAGCAGGGGTAACTTATATACAGTATATTAAGTTGCTATGACATTAGGACTTTAACTCCATTTTTTGCATTTGCTCTTCAAATTATGTGCATAATCCAAAAAACAACAAAACAAGGGTTCACAAAATTTGTTATCTTGCTGAAGAACTTAGTTAATCCTGGTGTCATTCAATTTATACAACTCAATCTCTTACTTCTCCCCACACACTTTTAGCTTTTAATGCACTGTGGTTTCAAAGATGGCACCTTTAGCTTAAATCAGCAACAAAAATGAGCCAATGTTCTTACAAGTCACATAATACAACTCAGAACCCCCACCTACCACCAGATAAGCGCTTTTTCATCAGCGTTGCCTTTTTGAAGATGTTACTTTTTGCCCATGTATATTTCCAGAGTTTGCTGCACCTCACGCCTGGAATAGACTTCCTGAGCCTGTACGTCTTGCCCCGTCTTTAGCCGTTTTCAAGTCCAAACTCAAAACCCACCTCTTTACCACTGCTTTCGACTCCTAACTCACTTGCCCTGTCCTTTGTCCTCACCACTTTATTCCCTTACCCTTAATTGTTCTGTCTGTATTCCCTTACCCTTAATTGTTTTGTCTGTTTACCTGTCTTATCTAGATTGTAAGCTCTTTGAGCAGGGACTGTCTTTTCATGTATGGTGTACAGCGCTGCGTATGCCTTGTAGTGCTATAGAAATGATAAGTAGATAGATATTAAAGTAGTTTTGTATTGTATGTGAAGTATCCTGCTTGACTTATTTTTGATATTGTTGTGCGTACAGTGAATAAATAGTCAAGAATTATCTCTACACTGGATTAGTTCGTTCTATACCTACTAGCTTGCCATAACACTTTTTTAATTTTAGATGAAGTGGTACAAAACTTGGAGCCTCCCCGGCGTTCAGTCAGTGGAAAGAAGGTCTTGGATGTGGAAGTCTATTCAAGTCGATCAAAGGTCTACGTCGCTGTGGATGGTACAACGGTGAGTGGTGGTGTTAAGTCATAAATCAGTAGGCCATGCCAACTTACGCTGTTCAGTCCTGCTTGATTAAGGGTACAAGTAAATGATCAAAAATCTGCTTTAAAGATAAGTTATTTATTTATACATTCTTGTATCCCATTATTATCCAAAAACAAATTTCAGTTCAAAGTGTCTTACAGTTTACATTTTGGTGGAGTTACAATAGTGTTGTCAATGTGGAGAGGGCATCTATAGTTCTTGTGGTTATTTTTTTGAAGAGAGATTTCAAGAGGAAAAGGTAACGGTAGCTTTTATGGGGAAATAAAGCACATAAGATGTAAAAAGAATTAAAAACTCATTGTTTTGTAGCTGTCTGTTGGTTTATTTATTACATTTGTATCCCACCTTTTCCCACTTATTAGTAGGCTCAAAGGGGCTTACATAGTTCCGGAGAGGTGGTTACAGAGTCCGGTGTGAACAAATACAGTGAAGAAATACCAGTAAATAGATTGGGGTGGTTCATCTCAGTCGAAATGCTAGGGAGTGATCATGTGTCGAGGTTGAGCACTGTCCATTCCCTGATTAAATTGCCATATAATTGTTAATTATATCCTACTTCAATACCCATCGCTGTTCAACTGTTATTTCTATTCTGCTCAATTTGAAAAAAATTGTATTTCTTGCATTGTAACTTACTACAGTATTATTGTAAACCACTGTGAGCCTGCAGTCAGTGGGAAAAGGTGGGATACAAATGTGATAAATATTACATTATTCGGTATTTATGTCAGATCTGTGGGGTATGCCTGCTTTGAGCAGTTATGTCCCTTTAAAGCCTGAAGAAAACAGAGTTGTTGTTATGTTCTTAGACTAACCTTTCTGATCTTTACATGGGGCTACATTTCCACTGGTACCATCCACAAGTAGCAATGTGAAATCCCAATCCCAGGGGTACCCCTTTGGCGTTTTCATTGTTTTCTGCCACATGCATGTAAACAGGGACGTATTGGTTGATGTATTAGTGCCATAGAGACTGTTGGGGAAAATTATAGTTGGCATGGAGCAATGCATTATTCCTTCCATCTGCTAAGGCTTTGCATCCGTAGTTTGAGAGAGAGCTTTTTCAGTGTTAGGTCTGAACTAAGCTGCCAGAGAGTTCGACAAGAGCTGAACTGTTTAGATTTATCTAAAACAGTGAAGATGCGACTTTGGAGCAAGTATTTGCAGAGGGGGCACTGAGGAAGGTGGGCTCCCCTTTGAGGAGGTTGGTATATTTGCTATAGTAAGTCAGGGCTAATGGGAATTGGACTGTTATATAATATGCTGGGATCTGTGTTTATAACAGTAAAATACACACATTCAAATTTTCTCTTTTCAGTCACTTCAGGCATTTATATATATATATATGTGACTAATACCTATAAATAAATTAACTATTTTTGGCAGCCATAGTTGCTGAGGGCAGCATCGCCGCACTGAATCTTCCAGTCTTCTACAAGTGTTCTGCCTCCAGTAAGGCTTTTTTCCCATTGCCACTCATAGCTCATGGCTCAGGTGGATTGTAGCACATTCCACTTGGTGCTTGCGATTCTGCTCTGTCATTGCCTCAAGTTTTCATTCATACAGTAAGTGATGGGTAGTGGGGCTACTGATAGATGTAGCACATGGCTCAGGCATCCATTTCTCACCGTGACTCAAAGACTCTGCCTTGGAAGAAACTTTTGTACAATCCTTAGAACCAGGATAAAGGCAGAAAAGTCCACACGTGACTATTGTGGGTCTCCAAAGATGGGGAAAAAAATCCTATGAATGCAGGACTATGCAACATTTATTTTCAAAATTTTTATACCGTCTACACCTAAGTGATCATTCACAAACCCGCTGTCTTGGATTTGTGCCTCAGTTTTTTTACTCTTGTTCCTAGTTCTCGCTTGCGCTGTGATCTCCACAGTCAAACTGAAATCATAAACTTGTTTCTTGGTGGGGGGGGGGGGGGGGGTTGTGCATAGTAAGGGTACCTGGGTTGTGTTGTAAATTGTATAACAATTAGAAATGTACATTAAAACTAAAGCCAGTATAATATTGTCAGAACTGTCTGGTGTGTGAATTGATTTTTTTTCATATTTTTCAGGTCCTGGAAGATGAGGTTCAGGAACAGGGGCGAGGAATCCATGTCATAGTGCTAAACCAGGCCACAGTATGTTTTCTTGCTGCTTTTTGTTTTTTCTGCGACGTTGACATATAAAACCAAAGCCATGTGAACAGAAGTTCTATCTCTTAGTAGTAATTCATATGTGTAAATTGCAGAATCTGGGACTGTTTACAAGGCTGCTTCTCTGATCATGAGGAAATGATCTGCTTTATAGCAATTATTTTCTTTATTAAGGATTTATCATTTACAGTGAATTACAGAAAGAAAGGAAAGAGTTCTAATTTGTTTTCTATACTGTGGAGGCGATTCTTCTATAACACGGCACTGACATTTAGGTGCTATGTTTGCTCTGTTAGTGAGCTTATTCTAAGAGCACTTATGTGCGTGAGTGTTTGTATAGGATACTAGCATAAAGAGGCTTTGCTGTGTCTAAATACAGGTGCACACATTTTACACCAGGTCAGTGCAGCAGTTACTTGTGTAACTTAGTGTTCTGTAAGTAGCCCATGTAAATATTGGCCCCGCCCATGTCATGCCCCTCCCCTTTGAACACCCCCTAACAATTATGCTAAAACATTTTAGCGCATAATTACAGATGGACTGCAAGTCCTCTACAGTACCTGGAAGGCAGCTGGTGGGAGCGCTGGGCACCTGGAGCAGAGGCCCTGGGTGGGTCCGAGTGGACCTGGAAGTTGCCCCAGAGAAGGCTGTGAAGATATGCAGATGGGCAGCGAGCTCTGAGCGTCGCTTTTTTCCTCTCCTACTGTCCTGAACCCTACTTCAATATGGGGAAGAAGAGAAATGGGGGGGGTCCCTGTCAAATCCATCCAGTTTCTAGGGCTCCCTCGACAGTTGAGCAGACTACATTGGAGCATTTTGGGGTTACACTTGGTTCCACAGCAGGTGCTTCTTTCTGCTCTGCCGGAACAGATTTTTGACAGCAGTGCTGAAGGGGTTTCTCTTACTCCTGAGCAGAGGTTTCACCCGCCACAACTTGGATGTGATAGCAGTCTTGTTGAGAATTGTCAAGCTGGGGAAATGGTTAGTCCACCCTCAGAGTCACGGGGGTGGGGGTCTTCCACTGCCTCCTCTCCAGCACTTGGAGCAGCATGTGCAACTTGGGGACCTTATGCAGCACTTGGTGAGCAAGGAAGCACAGCAGTTTTTATGGTACAGAAGCTGCAGAAACTTGAAGTGGTGAGGATGGAACCACTTTGAGACACCATCCGGGTACTCAACTTATCTTTGCTTAAATTTACTACAAAACTCACTAAGTGCCACAGATCTTTTAATAAACATGTGAGCATTATCTGCACGTCTGACAATTAACTAAAGTGAAGGAAAATAAAACAGAGTAAATCTCTTATGATGAGGTCACAGAATGTCATTAATGGGATGCCACAAGTTGTTTTTCTTTTTTTTTTCCCAGTAAATAAACATGACCAAATATTTAGGTTCTTCAAGAATCACATTTCTAAACGGCAAATTGACGTTCCCATTCAAGTAATGAGTAATGTTTTCTGTTACCAGTGTTTTCAAAAGAATCTTATGCTTGTAGAGAAATTGTTTGATTTCAAAAGTTTCAAAAGTAGTGGTTGTACATGAGTGACTTTGTTATACCACTGTTTGTCAGTAACTAAATTATATATCTGTCTATCTCTGTCCAGTAACAGAATGACAGTTCGCCAAGTAGTTTCACACCAATCTTAACCGTAGAATAAATATCAGCTTACACACTCATTTTTGCCTACGGATGCACAATTTCCTGGAGTCCATAGTCTGCTATTGAGACAGATGTGGGGAAGCCACTGCTTGCCCTGGGATTGGTAGCATAGAATGTTGCTACTCTTTGAGATAATGAATGGACTATTGCTATTATTTGAGACTATGAATGGAATCTTGCTACTCTTTGGGGTTCTATGTGGAATGTTGCTACTCTTTGAGATTCTGAATGGAATGTTGCTACTCTTTGGGGTTCTACGTGGAATGTTGCTACTATTTAAGTTTCTGCCAGGTACTCGTGACCTGGATTGGCTACTGTTGGAAACAGGTTACTGGGCTAGATGAAGCATTGTTGACCCAGTATGACTATATTCTTACGTTCTAACTAATGTATGTTCAAAGTGGCAAAATAATTCAGAGATGTCGGATAACAAGTCTCGTTTACGCACCTGAAAAAAAATTACCTAATCACTTTTTCTCAAACTACATTCTACTTTAACAATTTTGTGGCTACCAGAAGAGCCATAACTACAGAATTCTTATAGTGTTGTAAATGTCAATTCTTCGTCTTTCATTTGCTATACAGCTTTGTCAGAAATTGTAATATTTGTTGTCCATTTTCTTGTTGAATTGCCCTTCCTTCACATCTTCAAATTCAAGTCAATTCTTGTATACCACTAATATCCCCTTTCCGGGGTTCAGTGCAGTTTACATTCTAGGTTAGACAAAAGCAAATAGTGTTAGTGTGAGGTTTGAAAAACATTACTGACCATTGCATTAACGCAAGAGACTAAAAACATTAAGGAAAGGATAATGGATTATACTAGGAGGTAGAAGTCATGGATTGTTATGGTTTTTAGCCTCTTTCTGAAGTTGTTAGCTGTTTTCTGATGGGAATATGTAGAGAGTTCCATATTTTGATTCGAAGAACGGGGAATAGAGAGCTGAAAATCTTCCGATTTTTAATTGTCTTTTGGAACGGTGATCCTAGCATCATTTGTTGTTTGTCTGTTAGACTGGACCAGACATGGCGAAGCGGTCTTAGCAGTTCAGAGGTGAAGCCCTGTAGGATTTGAAAAACTAAGCAGGCAGCTTTGAACCCGAGTCTTTCTGCTATGGGAAGCCAGTGCAGTTTGTTTTAGATTAGTTGAAACACTAGTATATCTATTCAGTCTGTATATTAGTCTAGCAGCTACGTTCTGTATGATTTGCAGTTTTTTTTTCTGACACTTAATACCAAGAAATAGAACGTTACAGTAATCCAAGTGAGGTAGGACTAACATTTGGACAAGTAGTGCGAAGGCTTTTTGATTGAAGAATGATCTGACTAGATGATGTTGTCTCATTTTGAATAGTGTTTTCTTCCATAACTGCTTAATATGGGAAGAGAAAGTGAATGAAGAGTCAAGCAAGACCCCTAATACTCTGGTTTCAGATTTGACTGTAAAGATTTGACCATTGGTCAAGGATGTTGATGATGGGACCTCAACTCCCTGATTTTGGAACCACAGGACCTTGTTTTTTTGCGCATTCAATTTCAGTTTATTGGTCAGGGCCCAGGTGCTGACACCAGTCATACTATTCGCTACAGACTGAGTTGGATCTGTGTTTGATGCGGTCATAATTGGTAAGAGAAGCAGGTCGTCATCTGCATAGAAGGAGGAGTGGCCAAGTGGTTAGGGTGGTGGACTTTGGTCCTGAGGAACTGAGTTTGATTCCCACTTCAGGCACAGGCAGCTCCTTGTGACTCTGGGCAAGTCACTTAACCCTCCATTGCCCCATGTAAGCCGCATTGAGCCTGCCATGAGTGGGAAAGCGCAGGGTACAAATGTAACAAAAATAAAATAGATACTATTGGAGATTCTACATGGAATGTTGCTACTATTGGAGATTCTTCATGGAATGTTGCTACTACTGAGATTCTGTTGCTACTATTTGAGATTCTACATGGAATGTTGCTACTATCGGAGATTCTTCATGGAATGTTGCTACTACTGAGATTCTGTTGCTACTATTTGAGATTCTACATGGAATGTTGCTACTATTGGAGATTCTTCATGGAATGTTGCTACTACTGAGATTCTGTTGCTACTATTTGAGATTCTACATGGAATGTTGCTACTATTGGAGATTCTTCATGGAATGTTGCTACTACTGAGATTCTGTTGCTACTATTTGAGATTCTACATGGAATGTTGCTATTCCACTAGCAACATTCCATGTAGAATCTCCAATAGTAGCAACAGTGGAGGAGTGGCCAAGTGGTTAGGGTGGTGGACTTTGGTCCTGGGGAACTGAGTTCAATTCCCACTTCAGGCACAGGCAGCTCCTTGTGACTCTGGGCAAAGTCACTTAACTCTCCATTGCCCCATGTAAGCCGCATTGAGCCTGCCATGAGTGGGAAAGCGCGGGGTACAAATGTAACAAAAATAAAATAGATACTATTGGAGATTCTACATGGAATGTTGCTATTCCACTAGCAACATTCCATGTAGAAGGCTGCGCAGGCTTCTGTTTCTGTGAGTCTGACGTCCTGCACGTACGTGCAGGACGTCAGACTCACAGAAGCAGAAGCCTGCGCGGCCACATAGGTGATCTGCAAGGGCCGACTTCTAGTGGAATAGCAACATTCCATGTAGAATCTCAAATAGTAGCAACAGTGGAGGAGTGGCCTAGTGGTTAGGGTGGTGGACTTTGGTCCTGGGGAACGGAGGAACTGAGTTTGATTCCCACTTCAGGCACAGGCAGCTCCTTGTGACTCTGGGCAAAGTCACTTAACCCTGCATTGCCCCATGTAAGCCGCATTGAGCCTGCCATAAGTGGGAAAGCGCGGGGTACAAATGTAACAAAAATAAAAGAGATACTATTGGAGATTCTACATGGAATGTTGCTCCTATTGGAGATTCTACATGGAATGTTGCTATTCCATTAGCAACATTCCATGTAGAAGGCTGCGCAGGCTTCTGTTTCTGTGAGTCTGACGTCCTGCAAGTATGTGCAGGACGTCAGACTCACAGAAGCAGAAGCCTGCGCGGCCACATTGGTGATCTGCAAGGGCCGACTTCTACATGGAATGTTGCTAGTGGAATAGCAACATTCCATGTAGAATCTCAAATAGTAGCAACAGTGGAGGAGTGGCCTAGTGGTGGACTTTGGTCCTGAGGAACTGAGTTCGATTCCTGGCACAGGCAGCTCCTTGTGACTCTGGGCAAGTCACTTAACCCTCCATTGCCCCATGTAAGCCGCATTGAGCCTGCCATGAGTGGGAAAGCGCAGGGTACAAATGTAACAAAAAAAAAAAAACATAGGATAATAGTAGTTCATTAAGTCCCAGGTGTATTGAGGCAAGGGATGATATAAAGAAATTGAACAGGAGAAGGGAAGATCCCTGCGGGACCCCACAGGAGACCAGCGGTTGGAAAGTTGGTTGTTTTGCTTGGCAGAATAGCTTTGATTTGAAAGGAATTCGCTGAATTATTTGAACACAGTCCCTGTTATTCCTATCTGATCCAGGCATTCGAGTTTCAGTGTGTGATCAACTGCATCGAATGTCGTCGATATGTCAAATTGGAGAAGAATTACTTGGTCGCCTTTACATAGGTGGTGTTTGACATATGTAGTTGGAACTAGCAGCAATGTTTCCGTACTATGTGACGATCTGAAGCCAAATTTAAAACACATGGCTGTATGGTGGCATAACGGAGCATATAATCATGTCCGTGCTCAGTGCAGGAGGAAATAGACTGCATTAATATCCTAAGAGGACACCTACTTAAAAGGGGTTCAAAAACAATATACCCCTAATAGTCAATCTATTACAACCACCTATAAATACAAAACAAGTGTTATGGTCCTGTTGTGACTTGAGCAGTGAGCTCTTCTGCCCCGACTGAGCACGGTGGGTAGAGTTGCGCCGCGCTCGATCAGGCAGCCGGACAACCCCTAGCTTCACTTGGGAAGCGACCACTGTTCCCCAGGGGTTAAGCCCCCAGGTGCAGGTGGCCACCAGGACTTCAGGAACCGGACGGGGTTGGGCCGCCCAGACCAGGCGAGAAGCAAGGCGGGTGAAAACTCAAAGGGTGAGCCAGTACAGTCCAAGGGTCAGGGCAGGCAGCAAAGCAACAGGTAACAGGTTCAGTCCAAGGGTCAGGGCAGGCAGCAAAGCAACAAGTATCGGGTCCAGTCCAAGGGTCAGGTAATGGTAGGCAAGTAAAGCAATGGAGCGCACGAGATGAGCACCAAACCTTTATAAGCATAGAAGCCGAAGCAAGGTGTACAGGGAACTGCCGGCCTTAAGTAGTCCCCGCATCAGCAGTAACCATGGGCAGCTGCAGAGAACGCTCCAGGTTGGTGCCAACAAGGGAAAAGGTGGAACCTCGGGAAAGGCGCCCAATCCTGTGCAACCAGGCCCTGCGAGTTACCCGCACTGGAAACCGGCGTGGCTTCCAGAATGCCGCCAGACCGCATGGCCGGCTTGGCCGGCCACCGCACGATGGCCATCCATGGACCCACGGCCAGAGCGACATAGACGGCCATCGGAACCGGACCCCACAAGACTGCCGCCGACAGCCTGTATGGCCGGCTATCGCCGCCGGGGTAAGGCTTGGCGGCGAATTGGCCGTGCGGACCGCAATTCAGGTGAGGGACGTAACAACAAGATTTCAAAAACAAGGAGATGTAGAACATTTGAACTCTTTACTCTAAACAGAGAGCCCGAAAAACAGCACTCCCGCTCAACAAGTAAAGCAGTGCAGCTCTACCATACTCACTTCTGCTGCCTGCTTTATAATGCATTCATTAGAATAAAGGTCAAAGTGTGATAATATACTTAAAAACAACTGAGCTTTTTCTATGTAAAGTCGATATATCAAGTTATAAATAAACCATAAAACTAGTAGAAAATAATGCCAAACATCTAGAAAAGGTGCCAAAACCTGTTTAGAAGCTCATAAGAGCTAAAAATAACTTGTGGCATTCTTGCTAGAATAGCCAAAATGGCTAAAAACCAAAAATAGAACAAATTGCAAACGGCCCCACCACTGTATAAAGCAGACTGACAAGGCTGAAATTGCTAAAAATCTACTAAAATCACTTCTGGAATTTGAAAATGAGGTAAACATGTCTTGTGACGACAGCACTTTGAACATTGCCTATTTTGGGCGGGATTCTACGCCTCTTGGCAGTGTTGCACAATATATACCACACACAGACAAGTGCACTCCAAGTCTTGTGACCCCTGAGGCAGGCGACCTTCCGCCAAAACACAGGCCCGTATTGGGTCCTTCATCTTGGTGTCTAATAGAATTTATATTTGAATTCTCCCGGCTTGAGAGTCTTGTCACCCCTTTGGTTCTGGTTTTCTAGTATATCCAGGGGGGCAGCAGTACCAGCCACCTAGTAACCAACTGCCAAAAGCATAACTATACAACACATTTGTAACTAAAACCTTAAACTCCAAGATGACAAATACTACCTATCTCTTAGAATTTTTTTTTTAAATCTTAGGTCTCCCCTCTGCAGACCCCTTCAACCCTGGAAGATCAGCCTCTCAAGCGTGGGGGGAGGAGGTACCAAAAGTGTTTAGATGTCCTCCACCCCTATACCAGCTCTCCCTCTCATCTGGGTCAGACCTCTAGAACCGACACAACTGTCATGCTCCATTCTTCCCTTAGACTTTTCAAATGGGTCCTGGACTAGTCTGGTGGGATTCAGGGGAAGGGAATTAATGATAAGACTAAATTTCACCTTCCTGCCAAACCAGTCAGACGATCAAGATGTACCCTAGTACTCTCAACCCGGATGAAAGGAAGTCAAAGCAGCCTGGATCACTGCAATCCCAAAGGCAGCATTGTCTCTTGATTATGAGCTAGATGTACAATTTTTGACAGAGGAGTAGAGAGAAGACCATTCTGCTACCTCGTATATATGGCCTCGTGTAATACTAATTGGTTTTCCACCCAGGAAGCTGCTTGCATTCTGGTTAAATATACCTGAAACTTCTTTGGAACCTGACATCCTTTCTCAATATATGCAGCCATGGTAACCTGCCGACTCCAGCTGCTTAGTCAGTTTGAAGTACAGTGTAGTCTTGAACTCACTAATATACTATTGCCAAAACAGATTTGAAAAACTCAAGTATACTACTACTACTACTATTTAGCATTTCTATAGCGCTACAAGGCATACGCAGCGCTGCACAAACATAGAAGAAAGACAGTCCCTGCTCAAAGAGCTTACAATCTAATAGACAAAAAATAAATAAAGTAAGCAGATCAAATCAATTAATGTGAACGGGAAGGAAGAGAGGAGGGTAGGTGGAGGCGAGTGGTTACGAGTCAAAAGCAATGTTAAAGAGGTGGGCTTTCAGTCTAGATTTAAAGGTGGCCAAGGATGGGGCAAGACGTAGGGGCTCAGGAAGTTTATTCCAGGCGTAGGGTGCAGCGAGACAGAAGGCGCGAAGTCTGGAGTTGGCAGTAGTGGAGAAGGGAACAGATAAGAAGGATTTATCCATGGAGCGGAGTGCACGGGAAGGGGTAATGTAATCCATCTCTAAACCCTAACCCCACTCTGACGGTGTATATTCTGACACCAACAGGACTCGAGGAAAGGAAATCAGTAGGTAGAACAAATTTCAAGTTGTTTTTTATTTTAATTTTGTTTACTATTTCATGTAATATCTTTTTTATAAACTATTATGGGCTTTTCTGTAACAGCCTCTCAGATGAAAATAGCAGCTTATAAATGCTATTTAAGTCTAAATATCCTCTTATAAATTTGGCTTAAAACTATATCAGGTTTGAAAACAGTTGATTCTAGTATGCATAAGGATTGTTTTGCTTTGCACATTTTATAGCTGTCTTTGTTTAGCTAGTCCAGAAGGTTGGCCCATAATGTTTCAGGGTATTGGCAATAATTTTCCATCTAGACTAGCAGAGGTCTGTGCTGATATCATTTCTGTACTGTAGACGCAATACACCACTTTTGGGGTGTTATTGGGGTGCCTGACACTTGGTATGAATTCTGAAAGAAATGAATCCCAAACAAGATTAACATTAGTGAGTGAAGTATCAGAAGCAAATCTGTGCCCCCTTAGCCTTAGATCCAAGCTCATTGTGCTCAAAATATTACAAAGAAGTAACTCCACACCCAAGTATTATAAAAATAGGGTAATTAAAATAGCAGCAGATATAAGAAGGGCGGGAATGAAAACAAAGCCAATCTCTTCACAGAAATAGGTAAGAGTAAACACAACCAAATCCCTAGATGGAATTCTAATCCAGTCGGGCTACTCTACCCCCACAGAGCACCAATAGAAAGATGCATGGCACATATACAACCTGATGCAGACCTCTAGATAGCAGGGTTCATCAGATGGTCAGTCTAGTCCAGGACACAGGCTTGCTCCTTGGGCGGGATGTTGATACAGCAGCCTTTTATCTCTGATAAGAGCTCCTATGTATGGAGAAATCACGGACTTCAGCTGTACTGATGACGCACGTTCTGACTTTGTGGGTGATGTCCACATAATGTTGTTGTTCCCCTTGTTGTGACTTCAGGGGCCACATGATTGTCTCACTGGCACCACATTGAGGGGGGATAAACAATGTGCGGTTTTGCCAGCCACAGCATCTCTCCAGTTGAGAGGGTAATTCCAAAAGTCCTTGGCTGCTCTAGCCATGACGTTTGATTTAGAGTAACAACCTTGTTATTCTAGTACCCTGAGAATCTTGTCATTGGTCTTTGTATGCAAGGTCGAAGCTTTAGAGATGGAAAGTCTGGGTCTGCATATGAAAGTTAGGTTATTGATTCTGGATAGTGCCAGGAAATATATCGGTTATATAGGAACATAGATATATGGTACTTCATAGTTCTGGTTTTGTTCCTACAGTACTCTCAGCAAGAAGTAGACATAAGGGCCTATAGATACTCAGACCTCAGTCCTGCTTCATAATGGGGGGCAGTCTGTGGTTAGTTATGTTTAGGGCTATCTTTGTTTGCTCTAGCTCTGTGTTCACAATTCATCCAGAGCCAGCAACCAACATATAGGAGATTTGTCTTAATTGCTATTTCCCTTATGACTGTGCTCAGAGCCGTAACGAGGGGAGCTGACACCCGGGGCGGGTCGCCACTGCGCACCCCCCCCCCCCCCCCGGGTGCAGCACGGTGCACCCCCCCCCCCCCCCCCCAGAACGCATACCTGCGGCAAGGGACGGGCGGGAGGGCCGATCCGCCCCGACTGCACGTTGCTGGGGTGTGTCGGCTCCGCGCTGATTCACTGCTCTCTCTGTCCCGGAACAGGAAGTAACCTGTTCCGGGGCAGAGCGGGCAGTGCACCAGCGTAGAGCCGACACCCCCCAGCGGCGTGCACCCGGGGCGGACCGCCCCCCCACCCCCCCTTCCTACGCCACTGACTGCTTTCTCAAGGGCTGTGTGGTTGAAAGAAACGTGCTATAGTGTGGAAATATGCAAGGCCATGTAGGAATCATTCTACTGACTTCCCCGTTGTCTCAGATTTTTGCAGTGCAAGCTACAGTGAAAGGAAACCTGTAATTGTCAATGCTCAGTCAAGATTTGCTGGGTTTTTTTTTCTTGTTATAATGCAAAGCAAAAATAGAAGACAATACACCATATGCATTTTATCACTATTTTTTTAAATCTTAGGGTCATGTGATGGCAAAGAGGGTTTTCGATACTTACTCTCCTCATGAGGACGAAGCCCTTGTTCTCTTTCTCAACATGGTGGCCCGAGGCCGGGTTCTGATTTTTACTGTGAAGGTAAGCTGAGGTCTGGCATTCTTGTTTTTATACGCGCTACTTTTACCTGTTACATCTTTTGGCTACCATGAGCCACAATAGAATCCCTATTTGCAAAGAAGTGCCTTGATTAGGTAAATGTCTTTGGAGACACTAGAGAGAGACAATTTGTAGAGCTCATGAATGACTGCTTCATGGAGCAGCTAGTCTCAAACAGTGTATGGGGGAACTACTTTAGACCTGGTTCTTACTGCATTGTAGGACCTGGTGCAAGGGATGATGATGACCTGTAATCACCAGAGGAGGACATTAAGGATAAAAAGGGGACCTATGATATAATGAATAAATCAGAAACTAAAAGGAGTGGTTGCAAAGGTTAAACGTTTGCATTTGGCATAGACACTCTTTAAAAATACCTTTTTAGAAGCCCAGACCAAATGTATTCTATACTTTAGAAAAGGTCACGAAAAGCATGGTTAAATGGAAACATAAAAGAGGCTGTCTAGTTTAAAGCAATTTTTATTGGTGAACAAACAGAAAACAGAGCAATGTATACAGGGTTCAAGTACATTAGGAAAACAAAAAGTGCTGTAAACAGCTATATACATCTAATGGCCAAATCTTTCTGTTGCACAAACCCTTCACCCTCCAGTCCTCAGAGAGACTATTTATAATGTATTTGCTGGTAAAACTTTTATTCTACTAACTCTAAAAAATATATATATATATATATATATATATATATATATATATATATATATATATATATATATATATGTCATATAGATATAGTCAAGTGGGTTACAGTAATAAACATAAAACATATTTTCTATTGGTATTTTAAATGCAAACTTGTCTTACATCTGTGCAAAATTCTTTCCAAAACCTTAAGTACCGTATTTTTCGGACCATAAGACGCACCGGACCATAAGACGCACCTAGGTTTTAGAGGAGGGAAAAAGGAAAAAAATTTTTTTCCTTTTTCCCTCCTCTAAAACCTAGGTGCTCCGGTGCGTCTTGTCCGAGTTCGGGATCGCCCTCCCCTACTTACGTGACGCAATGTTCCCTGGTGGTCTAGTGACGTCGGGGCAGGAAAGAGCTGGCTCTTTCCTGCCCCGACGTCACTAGACCACCAGGGAACATCGCGTCACGTAAGTAGGGGAGGGCGATCCCGAACTCGCTACCTTCGGACTAAAAGACGCACCTCCCATTTTCCTCCCAAATTTTGGGGGAAAAAAGTGCGTCTTATAGTCCGAAAAATACGGTATACTTATTTTGCCTGTGCAGCCACCAAGCTGCCATTTTAAATTTCTCATTCCCGCACTTCAAACAAGTTGCCATGGTGACAGTGTAATCCTTTCCAATACAAAAGACGCATTCACGTATTCAATCTTTTCTTTTTAATAAAAAAAAAAGTGATATTCTATTAATGACTAACTCACTTATGCTGTACTTAGAGACAAAAAGCAAAATGTGTTCCTCAAGGTCTTATCAATCTTATTGACAATAAAACTGTCTATTACAGTGGAAATAGTTTAGTACATTAAGCTAAGCATTCTTCATTTAAAATGATTTGCATACATTGTAAAATGATGTCTTCATTTCAGATAGTATTGAATAGTTCAAAATTTATATGTAATCCTTATGGACCAACCAATAATTTCCAGTCTTAGCTATCACTATTATTGTTTATAACCTGCCAGCTAAGTACATATGTTACAATTTTATTTTCCAAACACCATAGAATATGCCTAGAGAGAGAGAGTTGTTTTCCATATAAATGACGTCCTTGAATCTAATTCCCAACTGAATTCATTTTATTATTTTCCAAACACTAAAGCTCGGGGTACAAATGTAATAAAATAAATATATCATTCAAGGATAAATCTTTGTTCAATCTGTAATGTCTAATCAAGTTCTACTAACATACAATGAACAGAATTTTAAATCTTTAAGGCTGTGGCCAGTCAGGTTTAGCAATTAGAAATACTCCTCAACATCATCGTTATCATTCTTATTTCCTCAATAAGCAAATTATGGGATGGGAGGCGGTGTCCTGTCACTGACTGGTAACTAAGTACATAAGTAATGCCACACTGGGAAAAGACCAAGGGTCCATCGAGCCCAGCATCCTGTCCACGACAGCGGCCAATCCAGGCCAAGGGCACCTGGTGAGCTTCCTAAACGTACAAACAGAGAGAAGACAGATTAGTACTGAATGGTCCATTTTCCAAATAGGAAAAAGTCAGTAGCGGAGTGCCATATGAATATGTACTAGGACCTGTACTGTTTTAACATATCCATAAATGATCTGGAAAAAGCAGTGAATGAGTTGGGAATTTGGATTTTAGTAGCTCAAGGCAAGTAACATTCAGGTACAGTATATATGTCCCTCTGTCAGGCAGTTTACAATCTAAGTTTGTACCTGAGGCAGTGCAATGTTGTGATTTGCCCAAGATCACAAGGCTTGTCAATGAGATTTGCACCTTGGATTCCTTGGTTTTGAGCCTGCTGCTCTAACCATTAGTCTTCGCCACTCTGAAATTTGCAGATGACACACACTGATTTAAAATTACAACTGCAGATGGTTGCAAGAAATTGCAGAAGGATTTTGAGGCATGGAGACTGGGCAGCTGAATGACAGATGACATTTAATGTGAAAAAATGAGAAAAAATAGTACCGGCTACAATAGTAGATTTTTGTGTTGTCACTGCTCGAGAAAAAGATCTCTTGGAGTCACTGGATAACAGTGTTGAGAATGTCAATCTGACTTAGTGCAGCTGTCAAAAGTCCAAAAAGGAATATTATGCCTCTGTACAGGTCCATGGAGTAACCCCACCTTGAGTATTGTCTGCAGTTCTGGTCATAGTGAACATATATAGAAGAGCAGGTTCTCATCTGCAAAACGACGGGAGAAAATTTATATACAAAAAGGCACAGTAAGGTGGCATGCCTCATCAGTTACACATTTTGTATAAACACTGCAACATGGATGTACCAGAAAAGCATTGGGATCGTGATGCTATGAAAATTATGGAAAACAAAAGGTGGTGATCACCTGGGACGTTCCTATTCCATCCAATCAGTGTGATGCAAGGAAATCATACGTAATTGTAAAGGAGAAAGATATGAGAATGGCCCACATAATAGTGTTGTTGTTCTGTACATTGAGTGGCAAGAGATCCTCAAGTACCAAGCAGTGCAGTCGTGAATTATTTCTGCATCTGTCATTTTTGGGGGGTTTCTATTATACTGGATCCTGTGGGCTTGATTAAAAGCAGTTTCCAAGCACACATTGATCAGATGCCGTATACATACCTGATTTATATCCTATGACTCAAGAAGGAAGCTCTCTTCGACACACAAGTACAGTAGAGTCTCAGTTGACGAATCTTAAGGGTCTAAGTTCCTCTCTCTTTTTCTGTATTTGTTACTGATGTCTTTTCTTCATTGACACTGAGCAGATGGAGTTTTCCTCCTTTTTTACACAATTTGTGTTGGTTTATAGATTTTTTTTAAATTACATGCAAAATCAGTTTTTTTTTTGTGCCAGCACCTTTTGTGCGGTCCGGCTCACCTGCCCGCTCCCTTCCGTTCGTGCACCTGGCTGTGCTTCCTGCATTGAAAATCTTTTGTTTACCCGAAGTCACGGCGAACTGGCAAGGCGGCAGGCAGGCAGGCTCACCTCCTTGTCGCGTCCCTTCCAGTCTCAGCACGTCCCGCCCTCCTCTGATGTAATTTCCTTTCCGCGAGGGATGTAGGGCAAGAAAGGAGGAAAGTAAAGAAATAAGTGGAAAGGAAGCCCTGGAAACGGAGTTAAGAGAACAGATAGCAGCAGAATCAGAGACTGGAACCAACATGATTAGAAAAACAGTCACCAGGCAACAAAGGTAGAAAAAATCATTTTATTTTCATTTTAGTGTTTGGAATATGTCCAATTTGAGAATTTACATCTGGTGTCTTATTTTGCAGTGGATACTGGAGCTGTAACAGCTTACAGAAATTATTTATAATGAAAAAAATCACGTTATTTTTGTTCTTTTATACTAGTATATTTTCAATGTCTGTTTATATGCGCCATGGCTGGTATAAGGTGTGTGGCTAATGTGGGTGTGGGTACCATAGGGGTGGAGCCATATGTGGTGACCCCGCCCATAATGAATACCGGCACCTTTTTTTTATACAAAAAAAGCATTGTGCAAAACTAACCCATTTGGCGTCTTTCTTCTGGAACTAGAAAAGATTCAGAGAAGGGCAACAAAAATAACAGGCTAAACAAGTTACGGCTCTTCAGCTTGCAGAAAAGATGAATATGAGGAAATATGAGAGATTTTTATAAATCATGAATGGGGTGGAAATTTTAAATAGGGTGCTAGTTACTTAAAGTAAGAGGACATTCCATGAAACTAACAACCAACAGATTGAAAACAAATTGTAGAAAATATATTTTTTCATACAGCTCACCATTAAGGGGCTCAGTACACTAATAACTCATGGTAACTATTAGCACATAGCCAAGGTAATTAACATAGCAGGATTCAAAAGAGGTTTAACAAGTTCCTGAAGGAGAGAGGCTATAAAAAATAATTAGATAGACTTGGGGAAAGTCATCACTTATCCCGTGGAAATGAACTATAAGAAAAAGATTAACTTTGTGTGATCTGTTGGCCCAAACTGTCTACTGTCAGAGATAGGGTTCTATCTTGATGCATCTCTGACTCAATATGGGTCATATTACATTCTTATCATCTAAAAACCTTCATAAAAATGGAATTCAGCTGCCAAAAGCCAGAGCCTAAAAATGCTGAGGAAGGCTTTCAACTAAATGAGTGCTTTTGGCTTCTCAGCTGAACCTGAGTTTAAATCTTGGTATCATGTCTGATGGAGTCTGTGGGGCTCATGTACATCATGTAGATGGGTGATTGAATGGAAGCATCCCTTGCTAGTTCCGGAACCAAAATTTCCTCCATCTCTGAGCTAGTGAGTGATCTGTTGTAGCTTGGGCATTTTATCTTTGGGTTGGGACTTACAAAGCACGGTAAGAAAAATAGTGAAAAAAAAATACTCTAATGAATTTTTTTTTCCAGGATGAGGGCTCCTTCCACCTTAAGGACACTGCCAAAAACCTCCTGAAGAGCATGGGCAGCCAGATTGCCTTGTCGCTCAGCTGGAGGGATATGTGGACATTTGTGGTGAAAAAAGGAGGTAAAATTCTGTTTTAAGGAAATTAACGTATGTGAAGCAGTGATTAGGTTTCTTGGAGTTGGCTGTGACCATTTCTGTTTGTTTCATTAACCAGTGTCGCATCACAAGCTTTGTTCTTTTTCTCTGTGTAATTGTGTGAGAAGTAATTTTAACCTATAGGCTGTTAAGATCTTGACTGGAAAACTCCAGGTACATCTAAGGAAACTTGGGAGGAGGGGCAGGATGTAGAACAGTAATGGACAAGACTGAAAGGAGCTATATTAAAGGCAACTAACCTTTATGTTAGAAAATTACATAAAAGTAAGAGGAAAAAAAGGCCTCTCTGGTACTCGAATGTAGTAGCTGAAAAGATAAGGGTAAGGATGCTAGCCTTTGCATGTTATAAGACGACTCTGAAAGATGAAGACAGGAGAGAATACCTAAATAAGCAAAGAGAAGCTGGAAAAGCTATCAGGAAAACAAAACAGCAAATGGAGGAAAAGATAGTACGCAACTCTGGAATGCGTTGCCACGCAACCTAAAAGCGATCTGTGAACTGACCAACTTCCGCAAACTACTGAAGACCCATCTCTTTGACAAGATATACCACAAAGATCAACACATGTGAAACTCCACACATATATCCAGAAATGTTTAATAATGCCTTCTGTTATATTACTATCATGTATTCCATTACCATGCAACCCAAAATCCTTTTGTAACACCAAATGCCTATTCTCTTCTTATTTCCACTATCCATGATGTATTGTAAGCCACATTGAGCCTGCAAAGAGGTGGGAAAATGTGGGGTGCAAATGCAATAAATAAATAAATAAATAAATAGCTAATACGGTAAAATTGGGGTACAAGACCTTTTTCAGATATGTAAGTGACAAGAGGAAGGGCCATAATAGCATTGTGAGGCTCAAAGCTGAGGGAGAGAAATATGTGGAAGATAAGGATAAAGCTGAACTGCTTAACGATTATTTCAGCTCTGTGTTCACAAATAAAAGACTGGGGGTAAGGCTGCAGAAAACAAAGGCTAAAGGGGATGGATGTGTAGTAGACCAAGACCCGTTTACGGAGGACTGTGTGAGGAGCTCGCCAAACTAAAAGTAGGCAGAGCGATGGGGCCTGATGAGATACACCCAAGGGTGCTTAAGGAACTCGGATAAGTTCTGTCGGCTCCTCTGACAGACCTCTTCAATGCTTGCTTAGATACTGGAGTGGTCCCAGTGGACTGGAGAAAGGCGAATGTGATTCCTTTGCACAAGAGTGGAAGTAAGGAGGAGGTTGGGAATTACAGACATGTCAGTCTGACCTCGGTGGTGAGTAAGCTAATGGAAATGCTTCTAAAGAGGATTGTGAGCTTTCTTGAACTACATGGAATGTGGGACCGGAGGCAGCATGGCTTCACTAGTGGCAGGTCATGTCAGACGAATCTGACTGTCTTCTTTGACTGGGTGACCAAACAGTTGGATGTGGGAGGGGCGCTTGATGTGGTATACTTGGATTTCAGCAAAGCCTTTGACACAGTTCCGCACAGGCGACTGATAAATAAATTGAGTGCCCTCGGTATGGGACCTAGAGTAATGGGTTGGGTTAAAAATTGGTTGACTGGTACTAGACAGAGGGCAGTGGTAAATGGAGCTTGCTCTGAAGAAAAGGATGCCGTCAGTGGAGTGCCGCAGGGATCGGTCCTAGAGCTGGCTCTTTTTAACGTCTTCGTGAGTGATATTGCGGAGGGGCTGTCTGGTAAGGTTTGTCTCTTTGCGGATGATACTAAACTCTGCAACAGGGTGGACACCCTGGAGGGTGTGAATGACATGAGGAAGGACCTAGCAAAGCTAGAGGAATGGACCGATATTTGGCAACTAAGGTTTAATCCCCAAAAATGCAGGATCATGCACTTGGGTCGCAAAAATCCGAGGGAATGGTACAGTATAGGGGGTGTAGTGCTTCAGTGTGCGAAGGAAGAGAGGGACTTGGGAGTGATTGTGTCTGATGACCTTAAAACTCAAACAGGTAGAAAATGCGATGGCCAAAGCCAGAAGGATGCTTGGGCGCATAAAGAGAGGCATGACCAGCAGGAAAAAGGAGGTGATGGTGCCATTGTATAAGTCTCTGGTGAGGCCTCATTTGGAGTACTGGGTGCAGTTCTGGAGACCGCACCTACGGAAAGATATAGGGTCAGGCTTATGAACCTCAACATGTATACGCTGGAAAAGAGGAGGGAGAGAGGAGACATGGTAGAAACGTTTAAATATCTCAAGGGCATTTATGTACAGGAACAGAGCCTTTTTCAAATAAAGGAGAGCTCTGGAATGAGGGGGCATATGACAAAGATAAGAGGGAATAGGCTTATGAGTAACCTAAGGAAGTATTATTTCACAGAAAGGGTGGTGGAGGCGTGGAATGGCCTCCCGGTGGAAGTGGTGGAGTCTAGGACTGTTCCAGAGTTTAAAAAGCCATGGGATAAGCATGTGGGATCGCTTAGGAACAGGTAGAATTAGGGGTTACAGAGGATGGGCAGACTGGATGGGTCATTTGGCTTTTATCTGCCATCATGTTTCTATGTTTCTATAGAAGTAATCTACTTAGATTTCAGCAAAGCGTTTGACATGGTTCCCCACAGGAGGCTCTTGAATAAACTTGACAGGCTGAAGATAGGACCCGACATGGTGAACTGGATTAGGAACTGGTTGACGGACAGACGCCAGAAGGTGGTGGTTAATGGAATTCACTCGGATGAGGGAAAGGTGAGTAGTGGAGTGCCTCAGGGATCGGTGCTGGGGCCGATTCTGTTCATTATATTTGTGAGTGACATTGCCGAAGGGTTAGAAGGTAAAGTTTGCCTTTTTGCAGATGATACCAAGAGTTGTAACAGAGTGGACACCCCGGAGCAAGTGGAAAACATGAAAAAGGATCTGCAGAAGCTAGAACAATGGTCTAAGGTTTGGCAACTAAAATTCAATGCGAAGAAATGCAAAGTGATGCACTTAGGGAGTAGAAATCCACGAGAGACGTATTATGTGCAGACGGGGAGAGGGATCTTGGGGTGATAGTATCTGAGGATCTGAAGACGATGAAACAGTGTGACAAGGTGGTGGCCATAGCCAGAAGGTTGCTAGGCTGTATAGAGAGAGGTGTGACCAGCAGAAGAAAGGGGGCGTTGATGCCCCTCTATAAATCGTTGGTGGGGCCCCACCTAGAGTATTCTGTTCAGTTTTGGAGGCCGTATCTTGCTAAGGATGTAAAAAGAATTGAAGCGGTGCAAAGAAAAGCTACAAAAATGGTATGGGAATTGCGTTACAAGATGTATGAGGAGAGACTTGCTGACCTGAACATGTATACCCGAACGTGTATACCCTGGAGGAAAGGAGAAACGGGTGATTATGATACAGACGTTCAAATATTTGAAAGGTATTAATCTGCAAACAAACCTTTTCCGGAGACGGGAAGGCGGTAGAACTAGAGGACATGAAATGAGATTGAAGGGGGGCAGACTCAAGTAAAATGTCAGGAAGTATTTTTACACGGAGAGAGTGGTGGATACTTGGAATGCCCTCCCGCGAGAGGTGGTGGAGATGAAAACGGTAACGGAATTCAAAAATGCATGGGATAAACATAAAGGAATCCTGTTCAGAAGGAATGGATACTCAGAAGCTTAGCGGAGATTGGGAGGCAGGGCTAGTGGTTGGGAGGCGGGGCTAGTGCTGGGCAGAGTTTCTGGGTCTGTGCCCTGAAAATGGCAGATACAAATCAAGGTCAGGTATACACACAAAGTAGCACATATGAGTTTATCTTGTTGGGCAGACTGGATGGACCGTACAGGTCTTTCTCTGCCATCATCTGCTATGTTACTATGCAAATTTTGGGTGACACACCAGTGTGTCCCGACAAACTGGTTGCGAACCACTGAACTAGAGGCATGTCTTTTCTTGGAGGACTCTAAGAGATTTTGACACTAACTGCCTAGCTCACTCCTTTTCGGTACTAGCTGAAGGCAAATTACATTGCTGGACAGCAACACAGACCTACTGAAACAGTCTTTATCACTAACTGACCTAAGCAGACTCCATGTGGAGCATGTATGGATTATTGATTTGTTCAGTTTATGCATGTTATTTACCATTTACATTTTAATTACTTAGAATTTTTTTTTAACATGTTATGGTTTTCTTATGTATGGTTGTTTCTCACTTAAAATATTTTTTGGCTAGGCAAGTAATTTTTAAACCTATATCTTTTTGACTGTTTTTTTCCCTCCCTTTTAGGTCAGGTTTATGGTGAGAAACACTCTAAATCCCCAGCTCTGTCCACATGGGGTGACCCAGTTTTATTGAAGACTGATGTCCAGTTAACATCTCGTGAAGGTAGGATTATATATTTTGAAATGACTGCCTTTAGCGGAGATGATGGGGCTGATTATGAAAAGATGAGAGAGCAGTGTCTTGTGTTCCACTGAGTGCTGAGGAATGTGGCCAAAATAATGTGCGTGAACTGGCAAACGCTACTAGATATTTCCTGGCATGGGTTAATGGCTTGAGCTTGGGCTCCTGCTCCCCTGACTGGGGGACATGACTGAAGTAAAAGTAGCTGATAATGGACTGTGGGACCTCAAAAATATTGTTTGAAGTGTAGGGCTAATAAAGCTAGGTTTTGGTAAGCTTACCCCATCTAAGATCTTCTGATCCTAATAGGCCGTTGTATAGATTTATTGCATAGACTTGGGTGGAATGTGTAGGTAGGATCCTATTTGAAAAACTAGCCGAGAGCGTTGCTGGTAGAGCATTAATTCTTGTACCAAACCAAAACACGGGAGAATATACAATGAAAGGCTTATAAATCAGCTTTCTGTAAGTAGAGCTTAATGATTATTTATTTATTATATTTGTATCCCGCACTTTCCCACTAAAAGCAAGCTCAATGCGGCTTACATAGTAATAGGTAACACAGAATTTTGTTATGTAAAGTAGCCAAAAGAAAAAAGCAACACTGGGCCTTCAAGACTAGGACAACAGGAGTACTTTAATAAAGTACTCCTGTTGTCCTAGTCTTGAAGGCCCAGTGTTGCTTTTTTTCTTTTGGTTTCTCTGACTGTATACTGTATTATCCTCTCTGTCTTGGATGCTTGGAATGCCCTCCCACGGGAGGTGGTGGAAATGAAAACGGTAACAGAATTCAAACACACGTGGGATAAACATAAAGGAATCCTGTTCAGAAGGAATGGATCCTAAGGAGCTTAGCCGTGATTGGGTGGCAGAGCCGGTGGCGGGAGGCGGGGACAGTGCTGGGCAGACTTATACGGTCTGTGCCAGAGCCGGTGGTGGGAGGCGGGGCTGGTGGTTGGGAGGCGGGGATAGTGCTGGGCAGACTTATACGGTCTCTGCCAGAACCGGTGGTGGGAGGCGGGGCAGACTTATACGGTCTCTGCCAGAGCCGGTGGTGGGAGGCGGGGCTGGTGGGGGGCGGGGCTAGTGCTGGGCAGACTTACACGGTCTGTGCCCTGAAAAGGACAGGTACAAATCAAGGTAAGGTATACACAAAAAGTAGCACATATGAGTTTGTCTTGTTGGGCAGACTGGATGGACCATGCAGGTCTTTTTCTGCCGTCATTTACTATGTTACTATGTCTGTATTATGTTATGTAAAGTAGGAAATTAAGTATAACATAATAGAAGGATGGATGGGTAGTAAATGGATGGGTAGGTAGGTAGAGACAGGTGATAGAGAGAGGAGGGTAAGGTGGGAGATAGATTCTGGGTCAATGTGGTTTTCTCTTCAGTATATGTAAGGTAGATGGGTTCATGAGATTAATCTGGGTCTTTTGGGTAGGCTTGTTTGAATAGATGGGTTTTTAGTGCTTTTCTAAATGGTAGGTGGTCATGGATTGCTCGGATATGTCTAGGGAGAGCGTTCCATAGACGGCTGCCCAGGAAGGAGAAATTGGATCCATAATAAGTTTTGTACTTGAGACCTTTACAGCTGGGGTAGTGCAGGTTGAGGTACTTTCGTGAGGATACAGACATGTTTCTTGCTGGAAGGTTGATCAGATTTATCATATAGTTCGGAGATTCTCCGTGTATTATCTTGTGGATTAAAGTCTGGGCTTTGAAATTTATACGCTCTTTGATTGGGAGCCAGTGCAGTCTTGCACGGAGAGGAGTTGCACTCTTAAAACGTGATCTGCCAAAGATGAGTCTTGCTGCTGTATTTTGGGCGGTCTAAAAGCCAGGCCCTCGATTCAAAGGGATTTAAGCAGCTAGGAGAGGCTTCTGGCCTTTTAAATTACTCCTCCGGGTCTAAGCAGCAATTTTCAGTGTCTCCTAACTGGAAAGTGCTGCTGAATATTGTTTCTTAATGGCCTACCCCTGACTGGCGAGGTAGGGGCAGGCTGAGCCCAGTTTGGTACTTGAAGTACTGTGAGGCTCCACTAGAGGGTGCAGCATCCATTTTGTAGCAATTTTGAATGTTAATTGAACATGTCTTCTGTATACCCAAAAAAGTGTGTATATATATATATATATATATATATATATATTTTTATTTTTTTTTTTTTTTTTTAAGTTCTTGAACTATATAACTAGCTACAGAGTTTGTATTATATATGTATATTTTTTTCCTGAGAAAAAGTGCTTTTGATTCCAGATGCAGAGTGCCACTGGCCTGACACAGAGCTGAACCGAAGGCGGAAGAAATTCTGCAGCAAAGTAGAAGGTTACGGCAGTGTCTGCAGCTGCAACGACCCCACACCCATCGAATTCAATCCAGACCCTGTAAGTGGAGTGAGCAAAGCCCTGATGACTGGGGAGTTCCTCTTCAAAGAACTGGGAAAGGATTAGGCTGGGGCAGGTTTGAATTGTAAATGTAAGGAAACTGCTGAGGTATATAGTGTCAATGTGGTAAGAGAACTCTGCACTGTGTCGGGGGGGAGGGAGAGGCTCGGTGGCAAAACGTTTCAAGTCTTAAGCTGAGGCTGGTTCCCCCCCCCCCCCTTGACCTTTTGAGCGAGATCAAGTGGCAGTAGGACCAGGTTTCACAGGTTCTCCATCATTGGAAGCAACTATTTTACCCCCCCCCCCCCCTCAAAATCAAACAAAACAAATTTGTTTACATTTAGATTTTGTTGCTTTGTTTTATTTTTAGAATGGGGTACAGAACCTACACAAGAGCTGGAAACTGAACCAAGTCATTGTAATCCAGTACTTTTTCTACAACTACAATAGCTCATTTATTAAAAATTTGATATACCACCACTAGTACAGAAGATCACATCAAGCTGCAAAAGTCCATAACATGTGTGTATATATATATATATATATATATATATATTTTTTTTTTTTGTTTGTTTGTTTTTTGTTTTTTTTTTTGTTACATTTGTACCCTGCGCTTTCCCACTCATGGCAGGCTCAATGCGGCTTACATGGGGCAATGGAGGGTTAAGTGACTTGCCCAGAGTCACAAGGAGCTGCCTGAGGTGGGAATTGAACTCAGTTCCTCAGTTCCCCAGGACCAAAGTCCACCACCCTAACCACTAGGCCACTCCTCCACTGTTGCTACTATTTGAGATTCTACATGGAATGTTGCTATTCCACTAGAAGTCGGCCCTTGCAGATCACCAATGTGGCCGCGCAGGCTTCTGCTTCTGTGAGTCTGACGTCCTGCACGTACGTGCAGGACGTCAGACTCACAGAAGCAGAAGCCTGCGCAGCCTTCTACATGGAATGTTGCTAGTGGAATAGCAACATTCCATGTAGAAGTCGGCCCTTGCAGATCACCAGTGTGGCCGCGCAGGCTTCTGCTTCTGTGAGTCTGACGTCCTGCACGTACGTGCAGGACGTCAGACTCGCAGAAGCAGAAGCCTGCGCAGCCTTCTACATGGAATGTTGCTAGTGGAATAGCAACATTCCATGTAGAATCTCCAATAGTAGTAACATTCCATGTAGAATCTCCAATAGTATCTATTTTATTTTTGTTACATTTGTACCCTGCGCTTTCCCACTCATGGCAGGCTCAATGCGGCTTACATGGGGCAATGGAGGGTTAAGTGACTTGCCCAGAGTCACAAGGAGCTGCCTGTGCCTGAAGTGGGAATCGAACTCAGTTCCCCAGCACCAAAGTCCACCACCCTAACCACTAGGCCACTCCTCCACTGTTGCTACTATTTGAGATTCTACATGGAATGTTGCTATTGCACTAGCAACATTCCATGTAGAAGTCGGCCCTTGCAGATCACCAGTGTGGCCGCGCAGGCTTCTGCTTCTGTGAGTCTGACGTCCTGCACGTACGTGCAGGACGTCAGACTCACAGAAGCAGAAGCCTGCGCAGCCTTCTACATGGAATGTTGCTAGTGGAATAGCAACATTCCATGTAGAATCTCCAATAGTAGTAACATTCCATGTAGAATCTCCAATAGTATCTATTTTATTTTTGTTACATTTGTACCCTGCGCTTTCCCACTCATGGCAGGCTCAATGCGGCTTACATGGGGCAATGGAGGGTTAAGTGACTTGCCCAGAGTCACAAGGAGCTGCCTGTGCCTGAAGTGGGAATCAAACTCAGTTCCTCAGTTCCCCATTTTCTATTACTGTATGTTGTGTGTGTGTTCTCAGACCAGTGCTGCTTTTTCTATTTCAGCTTAAAGGTACCAAGGTCTTAAATGTGCCAGTGGCAGTCATTGCTGGAAACAGACCCAACTACCTTTACAGGTGAGCAAAGGCATGAGTCTGAAAGCATCACTCAGTGTCTAAGCAGTAATGCCAGACCGGTTACACGTTTGCTACACTATTAAAAAAACTAAATAAAAAAGGTGCTTTCTTAAATGGAGAAAACAATGCATCTCCTAGATAATACTAGATATAATTCAGGGGGGGGGGGGAGGGAGGTGTTAATAATACACAAATCTTTCCTTTGTGTTCCTAATTGTTTGATACAATCTAGCACATATTCAAAATATAGTACCAAGTACTAGTTGGTGCTGAGCATTTTAAGAAGACCACATATCCTTGGAAGCAGATTAGTATACATAGAGGAGCATTTTCTATATGACCTCCAAATGTGATTTTGGATGGTACATAGTAGCATAGTACATGACATCAGATAAAGATCTGTAAGGTCCATCCAGTCTGCCCAACAAGATAAACTCATCTCCTGCTTTAGACTTAGCCTGGCCTCAGAATGACATCCTATAGTATATCTCCTATCAAACTGAGCTCTCTTTTTCATCAAGCACTGCCATTTCCTCCCCTCACCCTCCCCACTGACAGTTTGAACTTCGTGGGTGTGGCTTGGATCTCTTTCAGGGAGAGAAAACTAACAACTTATAGCAGCAGCTTCAGAGAGCATTTTCCATCTCACAGATAGGCTGCAGAGAATACCTTCTCCTGCTTTAGACTTAGCCTGGCCTCAGAATGACATCCTATAGTATATCTCCTATCAAACTGAGCTCTCTTTTTCATCAAGCACTGCCATTTCCTCCCCTCACCCTCCCCACTGACAGTTTGAACTTCGTGCGTGTGGCTTGGATCTCTTTCAGGGAGAGAAAACTAACAACTTATAGCAGCAGCTTCAGAGAGCATTTTCCATCTCACAGATAGGCTGCAGAGAATACCTTCTCCTGCTTTAGACTTAGCCTGGCCTCAGAATGACATCCTATAGTATATCTCCTATCACCTTCTCCCACTACTCCAACCAGAGTTACACCTAATCACACTGACCACCCTTCAACATCTTCTGTCCTTCTGTGACTGTTCTCTTGTGCTTGACTGCTTAAATATTTTAAATTTAAATGCTTTACTTTTTGTCTATTAGATTGTAAGCTCTTTGAGCAGGGACTGTCTTTCTTCTGTGTTTGTACAGCGCTGCGTACACTTTGTAGCGCTCTAGAAATGTTAAATAGTAGTAGTAGTAGTACATGATATGTGATACTTTATATGTACACCCGAGTTTGATTTGTCCTTGCCATTCTCAGGATGTAGACCATAGAAGTCTGCCCATAACTGTTCTTGTACTAAGTTCTGAAGATTCTGGAATCCTAAAGAGCTACAAGATTCCGGAATCATAATTAGTAGCAACATTCCATGTGAACCCCAAAGAGTAACATAGTAAATGACGGCAGATGAAGACCTGTACGGTCCATCCAGTCTGCCCAACAAGATAAACTCATTTTACATGTATACCCAAGTTTGATTTGTCCTTGCCATTCTCTGAAGCTAACGTCGAAGCCCCTTAAAATTTACACTCCAGCCCATCCCTATCTATTCAGTCACGATCAGGGCTTAGACCGTAGAAGTCTGCCCAGCTCCCATTTTGTTTCCCCAATTGCAAAAAAAGGTCCAAAACTTCAGTGCTGAACATGGTCATTTTCAAACCAAAAAAATCATCTATCTTTCTGGTTTGAAAATTGCCCTATTTTAAGAGTTTTTGTACACAGTGCGTCTTTCTTTTAGGACCACTTTCAAACAAAAAACGTCCCAAGGGAAACGCACAATAACAAGCCATTGGGATATCTGGGGGCCAGCAGTCTTACTAGTGTGGCCACATAGACGTCCCAGCAGAACAGTGGGGCAGCCTAGGGGGCACTGCAGTGAACGTCACATAAAAGGTTCCAGGTACACCTCACATCATAACCCTCTTATATTGTATTGTGAACCCTCCAGGAATAGTAAAAAAAAAAAATGTACACCATTATGCCTGCACGTGTTGCCTTTATGTGGGTTCAGTATAGGTATTTTTTGTGTTTTTGGGGCATTTACACTTTATGCCTGATGTGTACTAGTTAGAATGAGATATGGGCCTGGGTCCTCGTCTCTACAGTTCACTGCACTGACCACTAGGCTACTCCAGGGACCTGCTTGCTATTCTAAGAGGAATGGCCATTATTTCTGCAGCTGTTGTAGAGCCTGGTATGCACTGTTACTTTCACCCGGGGGCTGGGAGGGGGTCAGTGACAATTGTGGTCATTTGGTCAGTTTAGGTACCTTTTTGGCACCTAGTCGTTACTGGAACAGGTGTAACCAAAAAGTTCTATTTTTTTTGTTTTTGCCCTGGACCTTTTTACAGTAAGCCCACCATACTCCTGCCCAAAATACACCTGCAACACGTTCCCTTGAGATTTAGATGAACTGCATAGAAAAGCATCCCAAAAATGAATTTTGAAAATAGTGATTTGGATGTGTTTTGTGGAAAAAGTCCATCTGCTTTGTTCTGTTTTTTTTTAGACGTTTTTCTGTTTCAAAAATGAGGCCCATAGTATTTTATAGACAAACCATGTTGCACTTTGAGTAGTATCTAACCACTTTTCCACGTCATCCCGCAGATCAATCCAGAGATGCGTGGGTTATGTCCATGTACCAGCAGGTGGAGAGAGAGAGCACCAGAGCTCTGCCATATAATCTCCTCTCAGTATTCTATCTCAGCAGGTGGATGGACATCCCTGTGAAACTTTCTGGTGCTGACTCCTGATCTGTTCCCACAGGTTTAGGAGAGCTTGGTGGTTCTTGTGTGTTCACAGTGGAAGTTTGTTTTTAGATGCCAACCACCCCCCCTCCCCCACATGTTTCATCAGTTTGCTCCAGGATCAATGAAACTCCTTGGGATGCATTTTTGCTCTGCTGATTGCTTCTTGTTCAAGACAGGAGAGTTCTTTTGTCTGCTTTTCTGTCTATACTGCTTTATCAAAAACTAGGAAAAAATGCCCGTTTCTGAGGGCAATAAAACGGGTGCTAGCAAGGGGCCCCCTCCCTCCGTCCCTCCGAGCTACTTGCCTTGTTAGTTCGCTGTGGCGTTTCGGTTTCAGGCCTCGAGTGTCATAGCTCCGCCCTCGACGTCATGACGTTTTGACGCGAGGGCGGTGCAGACACTCCAGGGCACACCGGATATCTCGGGCGCCTCAACTTCCATGGAGGCTTCAGAACGTTGGGGTTGCCTTTTATATAGAGAGATATGAGTGACGCTGCTATACAGGGGAGCTCTATCTCCACCTGCTGGTAGATGAACATAACACACACATCTCTTGTTTGATCTGCTGGGACTAATGGAAAGAAAATTATCAGGTAAGCACTAATTTTTCCTTATGGTCAGCAGCTTTTCTTCATATTCTTTATGTACCAAGATTGACAACTGTGCATCCCATTCACACCTCATTTCTGTTTTTTGTAGGATGCTTCGATCCTTGCTATCTGCTCAAGGTGTTGTACCTCAGATGATCACTGTATTTGTAGATGGCTATTATGAGGTGAGACTGTTTTTTCTCTTGGCTTATTTTTCTATTTATTTTTAGTCTGGCCGATATTCAAAGGCAAACTTATGTGGGTGCCAGCCAATATTCAAAGCAGTTTAAGCGGGCAGATATTCAGCAGCTGTAAACCGGACAGTGCCACTAAACATCGCCTCTGATCACCCATAAAAAAAAATAGGCAGGTCAGGGGTGGTACAGAGGATGGCATTAGGGAGGAGCCCAGGGCTGTGCAGGTGACAGCAGTATTCCGTGTCTTCTCCCGCATAGTTAAGTGTGCAAATTTATGGTTTGTAGTACTGCGAGCTGCCTTGAAAGGTCACGGCAGCCATTTTCATAGGGAAGCCACAAGGGACAGGAGCGAAGGGTCTTCATGCCTACCCCACAGACCACTGGGGACATGAGGTGGGCATGAGGGGTGCCTACCTAGACGAGGGCGGAGGGGTGATTTCTTTTGGCAGGAGGGGGGGCTTTGTCGGGTTGTGGCACAAAGGTTATCGAGGGGCTTTAAAAGGCAAAGTTTTGTGGGTGCCAGCCAATATTCAGCTGGCACCTGCATAACTCTTATGTGGGCCCTGGTTGAATATCAGCTGGGGCCTGCATAAACCCTGGCAGCCAGCATCAGCCAAATTATCCCCCTGATATTCAGTGCTGGTGCCTGGACATGGCCTGGCACTGAATATCTGGGGCTAATCTAGTCTGCGTTTAGAAAAAATTTAAAAAGAATTCCTGGCTGTCGCCAGCAGGATTGTCTTTTATCTTGTTCCCTATGAATCTGGACAGCTAGATTTAAGTCCTCCCTCAATCCCTACTACCTACATCTTGCCAACAAACCATGGACTGGCTTCTGTTGAGACCTACTTGCTGCTCTTAGACTCTATCAGCAAACATTTATTTATTTGCTTTTGGTAGCTTACATCACAAATATAAACTTGTTAAAGAAAAATGAAAAGAAATACATAATTTAGGGAAGTATCAATTCTTCTTTCTTCTTAGACCTCCAAATATTGGGGGGGGGGGGGGGGGGGAGAAAGCAAATCAAGAATTTTAAACAAAATATACGTAATATACATAGGTATTAATACGAAGTCCTCCTTTAACTAATTGCCAGCAAGTCACTTCTGACTCAGCTGAAATCGAGATTTCGAAATGCCTTCAGTTGTTCACAGTGGGATTATGTACTCCCATACTTGTTTAATTCTCTAAGCCAGTGAGCATCCCAAGAATGATCGATTTCTCCAACATGTTCAGTCAACACTGTAATTAGGAACACATTTGGTATATTCACATTCCAACCTGAATGAACCTCATTGGTAATCTTATCTATAAAATGTTCGGTATGTTCCTGTGCTGGTTCTATACCTGGAGACTTTTCCTCTCAGGTCATCCAAGGCAATGCTTACAGTAACAGAGCTAGTCTAATCAGGACATATATTGCACACGGTTTGCCTATTCAAATTATACTTGTCATTGCATTGTGAAATAAATACAAAACCCCATTTTTAAATAAAGTAGGTTCCAAACCCTAAGGGTGTAGAATAAAGAGTAACAGTATAGTGTCTAGAGCCAAATATAACTGGGACCAGAGCTGGGTAAACTTCTATGAAGCAGCTTATTCATGTTTTCAGCCCTAACCTACAGGCCCCCAGAGACTTCACTCACAGCTCTTGTAATGCACCTTAGTCCTGATCTGCCGTTAACCTCCTGCTTTTCCAGTATTGAGATGAATTTTTAAATCTTTACTAGTATACATCGGTCATAATATGCAAACTCCTTCCTGTTGCAGTACTGCTCTCCCAAGCCTCAAACAGCTGGCAGTTTATTTTAAATCTGACTAAAATCAGTTTTTTGTTTTTTTTTTGTTACATTTTGTACCCTGAGCTTTCCCACTTATGGCAGGCTCAATGCAGCTTACATGGGGCAATGGAGGGTTAAGTGACTTGCCCAGAGTCACAAGGAGCTGCCTGTGCCTGAAGTGGGAATCAAACTCAGTTCCTCAGGACCAAAGTCCACCGCCCTAACCACTAGGCCACTCCTCCACTGTTGCTACTATTTGAGATTCTACATGGAATGTTGCTATTCCACTAGAGAAGTTGGACCTTGCAGATCACCAATGTGGCCGCGCAGGCTTCTGCTTCTGTGAGTCTGACGTGCAGGACGTCAGACTCACAGAAACAGAAGCCTGCGCAGCCTTCTACATGGAATGTTGCTAGTGGAATAGCAACATTCCATGTAGAATCTCCAATAGTATCTATTTTATTTTTGTTACATTTGTACCCCGCGCTTTACCACTCATGGCAGGCTCAATGCGGCTTACATGGGGCAATGGAGGGTTAAGTGACTTGCCCAGAGTCACAAGGAGCTGCCTGTGCCTGAAGTGGGAATCCAACTCAGTTCCCCAGGACCAAAGTCCACCACCCCCACCCTAACCACTAGGCCACTCCTCCACTGTTGCTACTATTTGAGATTCTACATGGAATGTTGCTATTCCACTAGAAGTCGGCCCTTGCAGATCACCAATGTGGCCACACAGGCTTCTGCTTCTGTGAGTGTGACGTCCTGCACGTACGTGCAGGACGTCACACTCACAGAAACAGAAGCCTGCGCAGCCTTGTACATGGAATGTTGCTAGTGGAATAGCAACATTCCATGTAGAATCTCCAATAGTAGCAACATTCCATGTAGAATCTCCAATAGTATCTATTTTATTTTTGTTACATTTGTACCCTGCGCTTTCCCACTCATGGCAGGCTCAATTCGGCTTACATGGGGCAATGGAGGGTTAAGTGACCTGCCCAGAGTCACAAGTTTTCTGCTCCTACTTTGTTTTTATGAACAGCCAGATTTACACTAGTGTGTGTGTAGGAAAAAAAAAATGACTTGGCATATAAGCAGAACTTCTTTACCCTGCTAGAAGTGGACGGTTTCGAGATACTTGATTGGGTTTTTGGATGTCTGATGAGTGTCCCTTTCAGATATGTTTTTTTTTTCTTTCCTTTCAGGAACCAATGGATGTGGTGGAATTATTTGGTCTGAAAGGGATCCAGCATACCCCTATCAGCATTAAGAATGCTCGCGTTTCCCAGGTGTGGCAACCTCTCATTCCCCTTTATTAGAGAAATGAGAAACATTGTAACAGGAAAACTTAAATGTTACTCTTAATTACCCCTGCTTAAGAGCATTTCCCTCTTTGGTACTCAGATGGGGAAAAAATAAGGCAGTAGAAAGTTTACCCCGTTAGAATTCTTGATTCTTCAGTCACCCCTTAGATCTTCATTTGGAAATGGACTGAAAAATTGCAGTGACAGTTCAGTCCATCTGGGTTTTTGCTTATCAACTTGCAGCCACCGATTAGGATAATTGAAGTCAGGAAATTGGATTTAAAATGACTCATGTTTAAACGTTGAGAGATGGCCATGATAATATATACTAACAAAAGTTCAGAAAAGCTGGTGGTACCTATAGACCAAGACAGTGTTTTTCGAACTTTTATCTAATACTAGTAAAAAAGGCCCGTTTCTGTTTTAAAGGAAACGGGCGCTAGCAAGGTTTTCCTCGGAGTGTGTATGTTTCAGAGAGTGTGTGTGAGAGAGAGTGAATGTGTGAGTGTGTGTGTGTGACAGAGAGAGAGAGTGAGACTGGGTGCGAGTGTGTGTGTGAGAATGAGAGTATGTGCCAGGGCCCCCCCCTCCCTCCCACTTCTAGGGTGGCCGCCCCCCACCAGTCTGTCTCCCAGTTGCAGGGTCCCCCCCCTCCGTCCCAGTTGCAGGAGGGTCCCCCTCCCCCCTTTTTCCCAGTCGCAGGGTCCCCCCTCCTCCCCTCAATTTAAAAACGACAGTGTAAAACAGCAGCCCCTAGTTTTGCTTGTCTTTTAGTGTATACGAATGACGGCTGCGCAGGGGAGTGGAAACAGAGATTAACCAATGTGCTTCCTTGCTTACCTCCCCTCCCTCCCTTTCTCGCTTTTTCCCAGTTGCAGGGTCCCCCCCTCCCTCCCTCCATCCGTCCCCCCTCCCTCCCTCAATGTAAAAACGACAGTGTGAAGCAGCAGCTTCTAGTTTTGGTTGTTTTTTTGTGTATAGGGAATGACGGCTGCGTAGGGGAGTGGAAACAGAGATCAACCAATGTGCTTCTTTGCTTACCTCGCCGTCTTGCCGCCCTCCCTCTTCCTCTCTGACGGTCGGACCCACTGCTCTTTCCCTCCTCACCAGTCTCCGCATCCATTCGGTCGACGTCTCGCCGCCCTCCCTCTTGGTCCTCTTCGACAGTCTGAATCTTTGGGAGGGAGGGCGGCAGCGTTTTTTTGAGGGCGGAGTCAAGTGTTGAACTGGGTGGGAAGGGCGTGAGGGCGGTTAGGTTATGCGGAGGGGCGTGAGGGCGGTTAGGTTATGCGGAGGGGCGTGAGGGGTAACGTCACAGAGTGTGGGAGGGGCGTGAGGTGGGACGTCACTGATGGTGCCTCGGAGACCACCGATCCACGGTCCCAGGCACAGAACGTTGGAGGTGAGAATTATATTATAGGATGAATCAATTTTAACACTTAAAATTCATGTGACCCCCAAATGATGGGAAGAAAATAGCAAGCTTCTACTCCCTTCCCCTCCCCTTCTTCATCCGCTTCCTCCTGCCTTCTTACATAACCAAACTATGGTGACAGTAGCAGCAGTTAGCACAGGGCTCTCTGTGTCAGTGTGTGCTTACCGACCCCATGGACTCTGCATGAGTTTCCAATCTAACAGGACGTCCACACAGCAGAAGGGCCCTGACCAGCGAATCACATGCCTCATTTTATCTACCACTGTTTGTCATAAGGACAAGGAAAATAGTTGTGGACCAATAAAAATGAATCCAAGAACCCTGGAGCAAGAACTGGTAAACCATAAAGTCTGCATAAAACAAATTCCCAAAAGATGGTGGAAATTCAGAGGATAGACTCAGACTTCACACTGTTCTGCGTTTTGGCACTAGGTGCCTGCATCAATGATCTGAATGATTTAAAACGCAGATGTCTGTGGTTTGGGGTCAGGAAATAATCTGTATAAATACTTTGCTGCTTCAAGTGTGGTAGGATTTCTTTTTGCATTCACGGTGTCGTCGGAGAAGTGGATGCATATGGTTACATCGGTGTAGATGTATGTTTCATAGCCATTCGTTTCTAAGTTTGCGGCCCAGGGGTGCCATCAGAATGCTAAATAGTGAAGGCGATATGAGGGAGCCTTGGGGCACTCTGCATTCTGGGATCTGTTCCGCCAATAGGGATCCTGGCATTTTCACTTTGTAGGATAGGTTGCTCAGGAATCCTACAAACCATGAAAAAAACCTTGTCACTTACTCCTACGTTGTCTAGCATGTTCAGTAGCAGCCCATGGTCTACCAGGTCGAAAGCCAATGACATGGTGAATTGGAGGATCATGGCCCTGCGACCTGTTCTAATCACTTTTCTTAGGTCTGTTACCAGTGATGTTAGTACAGCTTCTGTGCTGTGGTTTGGGCAGAATCCTGATTGAGAGCTGTGTAGTATGGAAAAGCTGAAGAGCCCTAACCTCTGTGTTCTATGTTCCTCCTCTTGCATTGTTTTGTATTTCATGAATGCCACCTCTTGTTTTACTGTTCTGGGATCTTGCCAGGTACTAGTGTCCTGGATTGGCCGCTGTTGGAAACAGGATTCTGGGTTTGATGGACCTTCGGTCTGTCCCAGTGTGGCGACGCTTACATTATGTTTTGCCTTTATTTTTGTCAGCAACCTTTTTACCTTCCTCACATAAAGATCTGTTGCTGATTTTTTTTATAGCTCCTTTGAGTTTGAACCACAGATTTTCCACCACTCTTATGTCCTTCCTTCCCATCATCTCTTTCTTCAGGTTCTCCCTCTCCATTTTACCAAAGTCAGCATTCTTTAAATTCCGGAACTTTGAGCTTTGTGTGTCTTCATGCAGCTTTAGCTCTTGCATCAAACCCACCTGGACATTGGACACACTATCTCCATTTGTGAGCACAAGATCCTAGTGTCACCCCTCCTCTTGTGGGTTCTGTCATCATGTGAGCAGTGCACTTTGAAAAGCATCCATAATCTCTACTTTTTTATGATTCTGCGGATGGGACCTTCCAGTCCTCATCCAGCAGGTTGAAATCTCCCAGCAATAGCACCTCCCCATTCATTCCCATCTTTTGGACTTCATCACCAAATCTTTGTTCACCTTCTCTGTTATGTTTGTCGATCTGTAGACAACACTTGTGTGGATGGAGGTTCCGTCTTTCATTTCTAAGACAATCCGGAGTGGAAGAGTAGCCTAGTGGTTAGTGCAGCGGACTTTGATCCTGGGGAACTGGGTTCTATTCCCACTGCAGCTCTTTGTGACTGTGGGCAAGTCACTTAACACTCCATTGCCCCTGGTACAAAATAAGTACCTGAATATACTATGTAAACCACTTTGAATGTAGTTGCAAAATACCACAGAAAGGTGGTATATCAAGTCCCATTTCCCTTTCCCTTCTTCCCCTCCACAGGCCCCCTGCATTTCAGCCATTTTAATATTCTTTTTCACATATAAAGCTACTCCTCCATCTTTCTGGCCATGTCTATCTTTCCTAAATAGGTATATAGCTTGGAATGTTATCATCCAATTTGTGGGAGTCATTAAACCATGTCTCGGTGTGATAGAAACAATATCAGCGCTTGCAGATCATGAATTTTGTTGCGTAGGCTGCGAGCATTTGAACTCATAGCTTTCCAGTTACATATTGAGGTGTATTTTCAAAGCACTTAGATTCAAAAAGTTACGTAGTAACCTATGGAACTTGGTAAGTCTTAAGTGCTTTGGAAATGAACACCATGGTCTCTCTCACCTTCTTTATCTTTCTGCCTAGTCTCCCCATCTACATTCATGCTGATTGGTGAGTTGCTAAGATGGTTTATTTTAATTCTTTCTTCACTGCTGTTACTCTTTGCTGTTGGCTTTGGTGGGGGTGACTGCTGGATTTCGTCTTCTTCCGTTAGCACCCCCACCTTCCTTCTAGCCTAGAAATGTATTGCCTGTATTTCTTCCTAAGGATCTTTTTTCTTTTTCTCAGAAAGATGTAGCCCTTCATTACAAAATAGCTTTTGTTTTCCATATGTTACCCCATCTTCCTATGTATTTAAAACCACCTTTTTTGGTAACAGGTTTTGAGCCACCTATTTTGAAGTACTTTGCATTGTGTAGTCTTTTCCTCACCCCTTCCGTAGGCAGGCAGTATTTCAGAAAAAGCTTCTTTCTTTACCAAGGACCTCATCCCCTCCCCCTGCTTCTGGAAAGCTCTCTGAACTACAGGTGTGCTATCCCCTGGCCAGGTCATTTGTTCCCAAGTGGGTTACAGGAAGAACCCACCAAAGATGGAGGAACCAAGACAAAACTACAAAAAAAAAGTCACAGGGAAAACAAAGGAATTGGGGTATCTGATGGCACTTCCAACACAACACCAAGGAGGGTGTAAGGTCCCGAAGAAGTCAACAGGGAGAAACTACCTTGGTGGTGGTTTGGAAGTGCCATCAGATACCCTACTCCTTTCTTTTCCAAAGTGGGTTATACAATATCAACCCTAGAATCTTTACTCTCTCCTCTGATGACATTCAGTATTTGGTTAGTAACAGAAACGAGAAGGCATATCACTTTGTTGGGACCCATGAGGTCTGTTTCCAGTTGAATGCCTCGGGTAACGTAGTCCCCTAGCTCCAAGACCTTTTGGTTTTGAGATGTTTTGTCTGTATTTTGGGAATGTGATTTCTTTTGAATTACTGTCTTGGCTTCAGTTCTGGTTTCATCAGTATCATAACGTTCTAGTGCTTTAAATGAATTTTGTAGGGGAGTCACTTGGTAAGATGGATGTCTGTATTTGACAGGTCGCAATCTACCAGCACCCATTTATTTATGGATTGCTTTATTCTCTGTGATAAAGGTGGTATGGTAACTTGGTCAGATGGTGAGGTGTCCTGAAAGTTGCTTTAATTGCAGCCAGTGTTTGTTTGGTGAGCTTCCCTTGTATAGCGCAAATTTGTGGACAGATGGGGCAAGTTCTGAGTCTCCAAATGGTTTGCCTTAGGTTGAAGGAACCACAGGTATGATGGAATGAGGTAGCACACTTGAACTACGATGATGAATACCACATCAGCTAGATTATGTAATTAGATTTTTTTCGGTCAGATGTTAAATGGTGTATTGGGAGTGCTGTATAGGAAATGCAAGTTATAGGGTGGGAGGGAATTAAAGTGAGAAGAGAATCAAGCAGAGGAGAACCAAACTTCCAAACCAGTAAAAGAAGTGGAGGTTTTTTTTTTAACCCCCTTGTACTTTGCTGTCTTAGGCCTAGATAGGAAACTCTCTGGGAATCCCGAGTGAAAGAAAGCAGTGTCCCTGATATATCCTGCTGTCAATGGAAAATAAGCTATCTTTTTTTTTCTTTTGTCAAACAATGAAAACATGGATTTTTTAAAAATTCACCAGTGGGAATTGGGTAATTGATATTTATTATAATTGTATATGTTTTGGTTTATGTAGCTGGTTGTTTTAAAATTTTAAGATGTAAACCACTATGGTGGCTGTGAGGGGCAGTTTATAAAATGAAACAATTGAAAATCACATAAGTTGCTAATCGGTTGTTTTGCCCCTACAGCACTACAAGGCCAGTCTGACAGCAACTTTCAATCTACATCCTGTAAGTAAGTCCTCCCTTAATGTTCCTCCTATCCGCCCCTTTTTTAGTGGCAGTATTTTACAAGCTGTAAGCATGGTATCCCCCTTCCCATTGTTGAGAGATATCATTTCACCACTTCCTCCTCATCCTCCCCCCACCCCCCCATGTGCTCAGTGTGAGGAGATTCCTGACAAGCTGGTGTTGTGAGCATAAGGTCATTTAACTTCCTTATCGTTCATGCCAGATCTCAGCTGCTCAGTATAATGCATATATGTGGTCTGGTGCAGCAACTACAAGTAGGCCTCTCCCCTGGAAGGCTGTAGATTCCTGTTGGAGCATAGACGGAGTTTGAGGCAATAGCCCTTTGCGTATAGACTATAGGACTAGGGTTTGTGAAGGCCAGAGATCAAGTATTTGAATCTGGTGGTGCTGCTCCTTCCTTCCCCCCTTCCCAATCCTTGTAGAATTTTATTTATTGTATTTATATTCATCTTATAATTAAGTGGGTAACAAAAAAAATACATAATATAAACAACATAAAAACAACACAAATATCAAACGCAATATCAAGACAGCAAAGCACAAATTGTCTATCCTCAGATCACCTTTCCATCAAGTATATGCCAGTGCAAACAAATGAATTTTCAACCTCCTTTTAAATACATCAAAAGATGACAAAACACATAAATTGCCAGGCAGTTTATTTCAAAGCAGTGGTCCAACAATGTATATTGCACTTTTACTTCTACTTTTATTTTGTGGCTGCAGTATCTAGTGTCATCCTGCCCTACTCATGGGAGGGGCCAGAGGTAAGTTCCTTGAGTGCTGGCCATTAAAGTTTTTGGAAGAGGAAGTTAAAAAAAAAAAAAACAAGCCTTCAGTGCAGCCTCTTCCTCATCTCCTACAGTGCTATTTTGGATGGGACTCGATTGGGTGGGGGGGGGGAGGTAGGGGAACGGATCACCCTCACCCCATCTCTCCTTCCACTTCTTTCCAGTATGTCTGGGGAGAAAGGGTGGTGATGTGCTGCAAGTGACTGCAGTTCAGTGTCTCAGCCAATGCATTTGGCCTGTCTTAGAACCACATAGGCAAGCAGTCTGTAGAATCAACCTTATTCAGAACGCTATACTATTACAGCTTTTTGGGGAAAGAGCAAGAAACTTCTCCTTCCTTAGCGTCCTATCAGACCAGCTCAGAACTTATGTGTTGTGTCCATCGACCAGCAGATGGAGACAGAGAAAGTAGCTCTTCATGATTCGCCCAATAACGGTAGCATGCAGGCATAGAACACTCAGTATTTCTCTGTCTCTTGTGGATGATGATGGTTCACTTTGTAGATTCTGGGGTAGTTAGTCAAGTTCCTAAAGAAGTGGTGGCTGGTTAGGTTGAGCTAATATATTTTTCTGCATGTAAAGGGCAAGGCCTGAAGGAGAAGCATATATTGATTCCAAGTCCCTTTCCTCTTGCTTCCCCTTTTTTTTTTTCCCTGGCAAGGGATTTCTTGGTATTCAAGTGCCTCTACAAAACAGGGAAACTGCCTCCTGGACCAACTTATGTACTGAATACTAATTGGGCACGGAAAGTCCTATCTTTCAAATGAGCCCAGAGAGGCGTACTCAGAAGCCTCTTAGTCCTTTCCCTGTCTGTCTTCTGCAACTTGAAGATTTGCCTCCAGACATGAAAAAAAACAAGTAAAGCGCCACAAGCTTGCTCTGTTGTTCTGTAAGAAGACTGAGACTACTATCCTGGTGGGAAAACTCTAAATCTTCCGGGGGGGGGGGGGGGGGGGTTGAGTACCGCATGTGGTAGTTTTTGCAGTTTTTGGTCTCTTAACTAAAGAGACTGCAAGCAGGCGACTTTTTTGAATTTTGATTCCTGTGTGCCTGTGGTGTGAAGCGCAATTGCTGGTCCCAGTCAAGCTTATCTGGTTTGTATTGTAGCTATTCTCAAGCTATTCTTCACAGCTCTCTGAAGTTTAATTGAACTTTCAATTCTCCTATTGTCTTCTCTGTCTCGCATTTCTCCTGAAGGAAGACCAGGAGAAGTGGCTGATTTCCAGCCCGCAGTCAGTGGTGCCTAATGGCTGTATGCCTCTATTGATTTTTTTTTTGCCTTTTTACACTCTGACAGGATTTATTTTACAAGCTCAATTTCAGCTCCTGGTTTAAAAAAAAAAGTTATCTTCCTTACTGCAGCAGCTCCAGGTGTCATTGGGCAGGGTTTTTCACTACCCTCAGGTCTGCAACTTGGCTTTTCAGGTAGGCTAAGTACCATAGTACACCAGTCTTATCTTGAGCACCCCCTCCCCCAGCTTTATCTCTTTCTTATCGGGATTACTGAGTAGCAGCTTACGCTGCTCACAGTCAGAACTGCTGCTGGTTTGTCTTTTATTAAACAATTTCCGGCTGATATTCAAAATGATTAAAGTGGGCAGAAGAGGCTCGGGCCCTCTTAAATTGCCTGTGGCTGCCGCCTTCTTGGTATTCAGTGGCACTAAACTGGGCACTGCAGCTGAACATTGCCTCTGTCCACCAATTTTAAAAAATAGTTGCAGCAGCCATCTACAGAGGCCAGCAGCAAGGGGCAGGAACGAGGGGGCTTGGCTCTTGTGCTCAGTAGGACCACCAGGGATGCAGGTAGATTTAGGGGGGGAGCCTTGATTCTCATGGGCAGGTGGGAGAGGTTAGGAAGGAGGGGAGCAGCTTTAAAATTAAATTATAGTTATGTGGGTTTTGCATAGTCTCTGGCGGTCATCCTCACCAATTTTAGCCCCCGATGTTCAGTACTGGTGCTTGCATGTAACTCGGCACTGAGTATTGAGGGCTAATCTAGCCATCGACAGTAAGCGTTTAAAAAAAAAATGCTGACTGGCACCAGCTGAATATTGGCTGTATTCTGTCCCTCCTTCCCCCCACCCCAATTATTCTCCTTGGTGAAGCACTCAAATGGAGACAATATCTAGTTACACTTTAAGTCTTTAGGAACTTCTTTGCTCTGTAGTACAATGGTGTTGGCTGTTTTATCCTTTTCTTGGATCAGCAGGTATTCTGCGTGAATCCTTCTCATCTTGCTTTGGAGAGTGTTTCTTTCTTCACCTCCTTTATCTGATTAAATTCTACAGCCATCCCTAAAGCAAGCTGTTCTGTCTCTTTTCTGCCAAAGCTAGCTTGGTTTGTGCTCTTTAGTCTAACATTTTTTTTTTTTAGCTTAGTTTGGAATTGCTTATCTAATTTTATTTATCTGTTGCATTTGTATCCCACATTTTCCCACCTATTTGCAGGCTCAATGTGGCTTACATTATGCCGTAATGGCGATTGCCATTTCCGGAATGAGAAATACAAAGTACTATTATATTTGAAATACAGAAAATGATAAAAATAAATTATAAGTAAGTAGATATACAGTTCATTTCAGGCATTAGAGATCAAGGGTGATGCATAACATTCATTGGTGACAAGGTGATTTAGGTAAACAGGTAAAAGAGTTCAGATAACTTGGTCTGTTCGAGTTTTGATATCAGGTCACTTATGAAGGATCATTATGGTATGTCTTTTTGAACACGTTAGTCTTTAGTAATTTCTGGAAGGTTACCAAGTCGTGCATTGTTTTGATGGCCTTTGGTAGTGCATTCCATAGTTGCGTGCTGATGTAGGAGAAGCTAGACGCATATATTGATTTGTATTTAGGTTCTTTGCAACTGGGGTAATGGAGGTTCAGGAATGTGCGTGATCTTATTGTGTTCCTAGCTGGTAAGTCTATGAGGTCTAACATATATATCGGGGCCTCACCATGAATGATTTTATGAACCAGGGTACATGTTTTGAATATAATTCATTCTTTTAGTGGGAGCCAGTGTAGTTTTTCTCTGAGGGGTGTGGCGCTTTCGTATTTCGCTTTTCCAAATATGAGTCTGGCTGCAGTGTTTTGGGCAGTTTGGAGTCTAATTATCCTTGCTAGTGCCTAGCTAAGGGCCACTGTAGCACATGTAAGAAGGGACCTAATGGCAGACCTTAGCAATCAGGAGGTTGCATCTCCCCTTGTTCGATAGGAGCAACAACTTGCTTTCAGTGCAGTTCTACGATCTTCACATTTTTTCTGTACTGGGTGCTCATTTTCATTTCTCTATTCTGTTTCAGTAGTGGCAGTTGATACTTGTAATATTAGTTTTTGGTTATTTGCTGCTGCCTAAAATTGGTAAACCTTCACTTCCTATGCTCTCTTTTGCTTCTTGAGGAAAACTGTGACCTTAGTCTGTGTAGAAGAGTGAAAGCAAAAAAAAAAGTTTGACTATGGAGCTCCGAGTTCTGCTTGGAATGGGCAACATAGTATGGGCGACTTCAGAATTGAAGCTAATGGTTCTTGCTGGTGCAAGAGTATAGATTCCTGTCTATTTTTAGCTTGTCTTCTGAGGCCATAGTTTCAGGTTAACAGGTCTGGCTCCTTGTTGCATCACTGTATCAGCTGGGCTGGACCTCATGGTACCGGTTACGCCTTTTCTTTCGGAATCAACTTCATTCAACCTTGAGGATTTGGTTGGGACTTCAGCTCATAAGTCAGCTGGTTGTAATCATTACAGCAGGGTTGGTTTAACCCCGTAAAATTAGCTGGACCTTACATCAAGAACTTAAGTGAGTGGGGCTTCACCAAATCACCTGGCCTTCACTCCCCTAAATCAGCAGCACTGCGCTTCACAAAATGACCTGGAGTTTGCTTTTCAGAATGCGTTAGACCTCACTTTTCAGAATAAACTGGGCCACAATTCTCAGGCTCAGCTGGGGCCTCACCTCATCGAGTCAAGTGGATTATTGCTCTGTCAGCTGACTTTCTGATTGTGGAAACAGTTGAGTCTCCGCTTATGGAGACAGTCAGACTTATGTGTACAGAATAAATTCTGCTTAATCTCACTTATTCAGAGATGTCTTATTCTCACAGAATAACTTATTCTCTAGCTTCACAAAGTTACTGTGCATTTCACCTTCTCTGTGACATGGCAATTCTTCAGCTTGTTGGTACTAGTGGTGCTTCACTTTCTCAGTGTCTCGTCTCCTGTGATTCCATATTTCACGATCTCTTGAGTGTCTGCTGTATTTTATCTTCATTGTAGGTGCAGTGTCTTTCAGACTGTCTCCTCAGTTTCAGGATCTCAGTATCACTGATTTTCAGCCTTGCATTTTTTTTTACCTTTTAGCCTAATATTCTCATCTGTGCTTCAGTTTTGAAGTCTCCACCAGAGTTCACCTTGGCATTATCTCGTCTATATTTAAATCTCTCATCTCTTATGTTTTAGCCTTACGGGGGCTATTAAGTGTTGGCTTCCTCTCTAGGTTCTGTTTTGGCTTTTCCATGTTGCAACTACTACTACTATTTAGCATTTCTATAGCACTACAAGGCATACGCAGCTTCACAAACATAGAAGAAAGACAGTCCCTGCTCAAAGAGCTATGTAATAAAAGTGAGCCAAGTATAGGACAATCAAGCCATTGTGACATCACTGATGAGGTTGGCTCTTATTGGTGGCCTGAGGCATTATGACATCACAATATTAGCTCTGGTTACAAGAGACTACTACTACTACTATTTATCACTTCTATAGCGCTACAAGGCGTACGCAGCGCTGCACAAACATAGAAGAAAGACAGTCCCTGCTCAAAGAGCTTACAATCTAATAGACAAAAAATAAAGTAAGCTGTGCTTCAGTCTTTGAGTTGGTATAATGTCTTACACGGAGGGCTATTTACCCAGAACTGTGAATGTTAAGCTCAGTATTTTTGGCAGTTTTCTTCCTCTGATTCCTGTAGTTTTCCCAGGTTTTTGGTAAGCTGGTTAGGCTACAGGGTTGCACTCCCACCTTCTTTGTGCACTGCTTTGCTACACCCCACAAGTTCTGGACTGGTCTAGTAGTATGCTAAGGAAGGAGAAATGGTCTTGCCTGACTTTCTTTCCTTTAGGGCTACCTGACAGTCTAGAAACCCACCCTTGTTGATTCTTATATTACTTGCTCCCCCTTTGTATGGTTACCCCTTTCTATTACATAGTCTGTTCTGCCTTTACTAGGGATTTATCTGCTGTTTGTTTGAGCAATTCTGCCTTCACTTAGAAAACTTGGCTGCTGTGCTACATCACCTCTTGCTTCAATCGCAGATCTCTGTTTTAGTGGCGTTCAGTGCCACCTGTTTCACTTGGTTATGTGTGTTTCATTAGAGTACAATCATACCTGCTTCAGTTACGGAGATTTATGACAGTATGCCACAATAGTTCTGCTTCAGTTGCTTATCCTATCAGTATATTTCAGTTACTCCAACTTTCGTTGCAGTTCTGTGATCTGCCAAGATCAGTGGATCTTCATTGGCATATATTACGCATGATTATGCCACTTGCCCTCAACTCTGTATATGAGCTCCTTGGCTTTGTCATTCAAAATACTCACGCTACCCTTACAAAACTACTATTTTTTTTCTCTCTCCATCCGCTGGTTCACAGACACAATCCACAGGTTCTGAACTGGTCTGATAGGACCAAAGGAAAGAAAATTATCAGGTAAGATATATCATCTTGTCTCAAGTTTAACTCATTCAGTCACACAAAGATAAGCTTCCAGGCTGCTAGGGGCTACAGAACCATTACACAAGATAGGCAAACATTTGCCAAGCAATGCAGGAATTTGTAAAGGGGAAGGTATTCTAACTAATACGGTAAAGATTTCATTTCACCACAAGTGCCTTACTACTACTACTACTATTTAGCATTTCTATAGCGCTACAAGGCGTACGCAGCGCTGCACAAACATAGAAGAAAGACAGTCCCTGCTCAAAGAGCTTACAATCTAATAGACAAAAAATAAATAAAGTAAGCAAATCAAATCAATTAATGTGAACGGGAAGGAAGAGAGGAGGGTAGGTGGAGGCGAGTGGTTACAAGTGGTTACGAGTCAAAAGCAATGTTAAAGAGGTGGGCTTTCAGTCTAGATTTAAAGGTGGCCAAGGATGGGGCAAGACGTAGGGGCTCAGGAAGTTTATTCCAGGCGTAGGGTGCAGCGAGACAGAAGGCGCGAAGTCTGGAGTTGGCAGTAGTGGAGAAGGGAACAGATAAGAAGGATTTATCCATGGAGCGGAGTGCACGAGAAGGGGTGTAGGGAAGGACGAGTGTGGAGAGATACTACTACTACTACTACTATTTAGCATTTCTATAGCGCTACAAAGCGTACGCAGCGCTGCACAAACATAGAAGAAAGACAGTCCCTGCTCAAAGAGCTATGTAATAAAAGTAAGCCAAGTATAGGACAATCAAGCCATTGTGACATCACTGATGAGGTTGGCTCTTATTGGTGGCCTGAGGCATTATGACATCACAATATTAGCTCTGGTTACAAGAGACTACTACTACTACTATTTATCACTTCTATAGCACTACAAGGCATACGCAGCGCTGTACACCATACATGAAAAGACAGTCCCTGCTCAAAGAGCTTACAATGTAATAGACAAAAAATAAAGTAAGCAAATCAAATCAATTAATGTGAACGGGAAGGAAGAGAGGAGGGTAGGTGGAGGCGAGTGGTTACAAGTGGTTACGAGTCAAAAGCAATGTTAAAGAGGTGGGCTTCCAAAAGTATCTTTGCTCATAAGTTGTGTCCCAATAGATTATCGAACACCCAAGTATAATGTTCAGTTACTGAGTGTCTGATTTCTTTTTCCACAGGATGCCAGATTTGCTGTTGTTCTAGAAGAGGACTTGGATATATCAATAGATTTTTTTAGGTGAGGATTGTTGGTAGATAGCTGGTTCTGCACACTCAAGCTGGATCACCCTGTATTTGTCCTGTAACCCTTGCACATTACCTGCAACCTTTTGTTCCTATGGCCCTAGAGCTTGGATTCCTTTTTCCAAGTTGAGTCTGCTGTGGAACTGGTATTTGCAAAGAAAATGAATCCTCCATGATCCTTCTCCAGTAGAAGTTGGGAGAATATGGTGCTTATTTTAGAAGCTCTATTCTTGTTTTGGACGTCTGTAAAATTGGCATTTAGAAATCCATATTCTCTGGACAACCAAATGCCAATTTTATGAAGGCAGAATATGGACGTCTAACGCTGCAGTACGTCCATGGGGGTGTGGTCTGGGCATGTTTTGGGTGGGACTAGGGTGGGCCCAAAACATGGACATCCAACTCTCATCACAGAAGGGGAAGCGATATCCACGTCTTAAAAGATGACAATTTTTATTTAGACCTGGTACTTATGTCCAGGTTTCAGAAAGATGCTGTGATTTGAATAGCTGCCCACTGGAGGGATTAAGGTACGACACTTCCCTAATCCCCCATGGTTATTGTCCCCCTTCCTCTCTCTGAAACCAGCAAGAGATACCAGGTTTTATAATAGCTTTGGGTATTATGGACGTTCTTAACAGAGCAGCTGAAGTGGGATTTGAACCTGGGTCCCCTGATTCTCAACCCTCTTAGGCTACCCTTCTGCTCCTCATGGGTGTCTGTGACCATTTTAAATATGGATGTTCCTCTGCTGCCATACAGATGTCCATGTTTTGGTTTTCTAGTCATACTTTGGACAGTTCGTTTCAAGTATATGGGCGTCCAACTCACATGTATTTTAGAACAGGTTGTATCTTCTAAAATACATGTGAGATGGACAACGATTTGTGACGTTCTGACTTGGACGTCCTTTCCAAAATGCCACTCCATACTTCAGACCCCGCCCCATTGCTGACCTATTCTTTCAGTTCATGAATTTTCTGAAATAGGAGTTTTTGTTATGTATGTTTAATCTTTTAGAATCTTTCTTTTGCTTACTGACATGGTGATTTTTACTGTCCTTCAGTTATGCGGAAAACTACTGTGGTGAAACTGAGGACTTCATGCTTTGTGATTTATAATGCTGCCCTATGACACTTTTCTTCCCTTTAGTGTATTTCCCTTGATTGTCTAGCAGGTGGTGCCTGACCTCTGCACTATAGCTGTAGCAGAGGTCTGTTTTCTTTTTAGCTTACCTTCTCTAAAGGAGAAAAGTAACCTGCAGTGTTATTGGTCAAACACCCTCGGTGCTAATGCTCTGTGCCCTGATTGGCCCTGAAGCCAAAGACCTAGCCCAGAATGTGCTGGAACTCCCCCATCTCAGAGTTGGGAGTGTGAAGAGAGTAGACTTCTGCAAGGAGGCCCTGTTCAATTTCTGTGAGCAATTTCTTTTCCTGATCTCCCTAGGTACTACTTAATAGCAATCAAGTATTTGATTAGCTTTAGTACTGAGTCCTTGTTATTTTACCTGTTTCTGTGTGCTGTTTTAAAACTTTTCCTGTTCACTGTTGTACTATTTTTTTGATAATAAACCTATTAGTTTGTTAGCTCTGTTGTCCTGGACTGACTAAGAATCCTGGCAGTTTGTGTTCTCGTTCTGTGAGTGTTTTCTATGGAGTCCCAAGATTGCAGCTTCCAGTGGCCTAGAAGCCACTGGGGGAATAACTTGCATGTGGGAGACTCGCCCAGAGGCAAGCGGGATCTAGTGGTGGGTGTAGGGTGTTTCCAGTGTAGGCGCACATACGTAGGTGCAGGCGGACCTGGGCAGTGCTTGGTAGGACCCGCCACGTGGCCACCAGGTTAATCCCAGGTGGGTGCTTGGGGTGGCGCTGAGGTATTACATGACAAATACATCATAGATAATTGGATAAAACCTGCATTGAAGCAGAGAGATAGAAATGGAGGGAAGGTGTTGTAGCCTTGTGCTCTGACCTTATGGAATATTAAAGGAGACCATCAGGATTCAACTTAGCACAAACTAAAAAGATGGGCACATGAACATGAGTAGCCATACTGGGTCAGACCAATGGTCCATATAGCCCAGTATACTGCTTCCAACAGTGGCCAAGCCAGGTCACAAAGTACCTGGCAGAAACCCAACTGTGTCAACATTCCGTGCTAAAGATCCCATGGCAAGCAGTTGCTTCCCCATGTCTGTCTCAGTAGCAGACTATGGACTTTACCTCCAGGAACTTGTCCAAACCTTTTTTTAAACCCAGATATTTATTTATTTAGATTTTGCTCACACCTTTTTCAGTAGTAGCTCAAGGTGAGTTACAGGAGTAAGAAAATTGCAAGTGAGGTCAGAAAGGTGCTTGAATATTGTCTTAGGGTGTAGGAGTGGATATTGCTTTTCTCAATTTATAGGGATGTTGGATAGGCATGGACTGAAGGCCTCAGTGGCTGATCAGTGTCAGATATAGTAATTATCCATCTCTCATACAGTTGGCTTCATTTTATTTAAGGTAGCATATGTCATGGAGAATGAGATCATGTCAGGTCCCCTGACTAGAGCATGAGTAGCCACTAGGACAAAGCTTCCCAAACTGTGGGTCAGGAGCCCAAATAAGGTGATAACGTGGCCTGGCTCTCCATAGGTGCATCATTATTCTGTGCTTCGGGTGGGGGCTCATACAATTTTCTGTGGCTGTGATCATGAAGTCGTTGCCTGGATTGGCCGCTGTCGTGGACAGGATACTGGGCTCGATGGACCCTTGGTCTTTTCCCAGTGTGGCATTACTTATGCCACAAAAAGATTGATAAGCATTGCACTAGGGTTGGGGCCCTGTAAGGCAGGTGCTGGCACAAGCCAACTACCAAGAACTGGGAACAAGATTAGAAGTTGAGGGCAAGTGGTATAGTTATGCAAACGCTGCTAAGTCAGATTGTAGCAAAATCACTTCCTTATCCTTTGACAGAAATATTTTAGCACCTGAAACTAAAGCAAATAACCGAGCTTTGCTATGAAAAGGTCTGAACCCAAATTGTAAGAGATTTAAAGTATTGATGATGCAATTTCATGTTTTGTCCAATAATGATGTACTAATAATTAGATTTCGATATTTGTCTTATGCTTTGCATGCCTGGTTTAATCTTTGGCATGTGGCTGAAAGAAGGGACTACATTTGTTTTTGGCTTACCGTGTTGGTGGGGAAACAGATCTGAGGTTTTTGGTGCTCTGGTTCTCTTTTTAGTTTCCTGATCCAAACGTTGCATTTACTGGAAGAGGATGAGAGTTTGTACTGCATTTCAGCCTGGAATGATCAGGTAGGTAACCCCTAGGGGGCTGGCTTCTGATCTCTACGGTAGTGTGCAATTTAATCATAAGCATGCAGGAATTCTATTAGAGAACTGCACACAGAGGCATAATCTGTTTTCTTTCTTTTGTGTAATTCCTAACATTCTACACAGTAGGCTGAAAATTTCAACATATTCATGAGCACGCCAAGAACTGAGAACCTATCAGTTGGTACCTGTGGTTTGGGTTATTTTTCCCTGTATGAATCATGGTGCTCGTTTGTATTAAATTTGGCCTGGGGCACCCCGTCTCCTAGTCTCACATAGTAACATAGTAGATGACGGCAGAAAAAGACCTGCACAGTCCATCCAGTCTGCCCAACAAGATAACTCATATTTGCTGCTTTTTGTGTATACCGTACTTTGATTTGTACCTGTGCTCCTCGGGGCACAGACCGTATAAGTCTGCCCAGCACTATCCCCGCCTCCCAACAACCAGCCCCGCTTCCCAAGCTCTGGCACTGACCATATAAGTCTGCCCAGCACTATCTTCACCTCCCAACCACCAGCCCTGCCTCCCAACCACCGGCTCTGGCACAGACCATACAAGTCTGTCCAGCACTATCCCCGCCTCCCAACCACCAGCCCCGCCTCCCACCACCGGCTCTGGCACAGACCATATAAGTCTGCCCAGCACTATCTTCACCTCCCAACCACCGGCTCTGGCACAGACCGTACAAGTCTGTCTAGCACTATCCCCGCCTCCCAACCACCAGCCCCGCCTCCCACCACCGGGTCTGGCACAGACCGTATAACTCTGCCCAGCACTATCCCCGCCTCCCAACCACCAGCCCCGCCTCCCGATCTTGACTAAGCTCACAAGATCCTTCTGCAGATTTTCACGTTCCTCTGCTGTTTGAACAACTTTGGTCACCTCATTTGTTGCTCCTTTCTATAGATCATTATGAGTGTGTTAAGCGATGTAAGTCCCAGTCCAGATTCTTGAGATACTTTTTCCATGTGGAATGCTCACTGATTAGTCCTATTCTTTCCTACCTTATAGTTGTTTGTTATTCGTAGAAAGGCATTGTCTTCTATCCCATGACTCTACTTTCCTGAGGGGTCTTCTAATTGTTAAATGCCTTCTAAAAATCCAGATGTAAGATCGTTATCCACATGTAGCTTGACACCTTCAAAAGCTCTAATAAATTGGTGAGAGACTTGCTTTTGCTAGTGGAGGAGTGGCCTAGTGGTTAGGGTGGTGGACTTTGGTCCTGGGGAACTGAGGAACTGAGTTCGATTCCCGGCACAGGCAACTCCTTGTGACTCTGAGCAAGTCACTTAACCCTCCATTGCCCCATGTAAGCCGCATTGAGCCTGCCATGAGTGGGAAAGCGCAGGGTACAAATGTAACAAAAATAAAATAGATACTATTGGAGATTCTACATGGAATGTTGCTGCTATTGGAGATTCTACATGGAATGTTGCTACTATTGGAGATTCTACATGGAATGTTGCTATTCCACTAGCAACATTCCATGTAGAAGGCTGCGCAGGCTTCTGTTTCTGTGAGTCTGACGTCCTGCAGGACGTCAGACTCGCAGAAGCCTGCGCGGCCACATTGGTGATCTGCAAGGGCCGACTTCTACATGGAATGTTGCTAGTGGAATAGCAACGGAAAAATACAAAAGTATCGTGAGTTCGGAAGACTTTTTTTCTTTTTTTTAATTAAGTGGAAGAATTCCCACGAGACCAGATAAGTACTCAGCTTTTCACCTTGCACATTTGTTTAAAAAGACTGAAAGTTTGTAGCACAGTGGTGTCGGGAAGCAATAAAAAGAGAAAAAAAAGAAAAAAAGTCTTCCGAACTCACTGCAGGGATACCCGATGAAAGAAACGCTATACAATTTCATAGCAGTATTTTTGACTGCATGAGGAGTGGGAAAATCATCTGAGGGTTCCCTTGCTACTCATTGGTGTGCATTGTATTATAAATACTGGATAAGTGGATCAGTGCATTGGCGTTAGCTGAGACTTTAGTTTAATATTTGGGTGGCTAAGGTCCTGGTTTATTTTGTTCATTGCTAGTGGAATAGCAACATTCCATGTAGAATCTCAAATAGTAGCAACAGTGGAGGAGTGGCCTAGTGGTTAGGGTGGTGGACTTTGGTCCTGGGGAACTGAGGAACTGAGTTCGATTCCCACTTCAGGCACAGGCAGCTCCTTGTGACTCTGGGCAAGTCACTTAACCCTCCATTGCCCCATGTAAGCCGCATTGAGCCTGCCATGAGTGGGAAAGCGCAGGGTACAAATGTAACAAAAAACAAAAAAAAATCCATGGTGATTTATTTCTGTTCAGATGTGTCTATATGGTCAAACACTGCTTTTAAAATATAGCTTGCCGTTTTATGTGGCACAAATGTCACTGATCGGTCTGTAATTTCCCAGACCATGACTAGAGCCCTTTAAAGATTGGCATTATATCGGCCTCAGTACCTGTGGCAATTGAAAATGATAGCTTATAGGTTACTAGTAACAGGTTTGCAATTTCATGTTTGAATTCTTTCAAAATTCTGGAGGTGAATACCATTCTTCATGGGTTGTTATTCAGTTTGACAACTAGATCTATTACATCTTCTATCTAGGTTAACAATGATTTGCTTTAGTTTATCTGAGTCATTGCCATCAAAGGAGGTTTTTGGTGTGGGCATGATCCTAGTGTCTTCTCAGTAAAGATCAAAGGAAAGAGTTCATTCAGTTTTCCTGCTATTAACTTAAGTCCTTAGACATCTAATAGATATGAGGGTTTAGGGAGGTCCTAGAAGGTCAGGTGGGCTTCTGTTGATTTCTAAGCAGCCTTGTTGCTGTGTTGAGAGAGAGGCAAAAATTAATAGTGAACCCACTGTTTCCTATTCTAAGGCTTTAGCAGGAAAATAAAAAGCTACAAAATAGGCCCATCCCCTTTCAGATGGAGGAAAGTGTGCTACAGTTAGGGACTTGAAGGGGGATTTGATCCAATACCTCGCGATCATATCTGAACCTACACTACCCAGACTGTAATGGCATTAAATACAAATCAATTTGCGCCTCCAACTTTACATACATAGGCACTCAACTGTGGAATGCTCTACCCAAGTCAGTAAAATCTACCAAGAACTACCTAAACTTCAGAAAATTATTGAAATCAAAATTGTTTGAAGGCTTATTCCCCAGGTTCAACTTAATTTAAATTAACTCTTACCCCATATATAAGACCCAAGGACACTAATTACTAGTTATTATCTCGTGTCTATTGCTGTTTAATTGTTGTTTCCTATCTTATTCTCAATCTGTAAAATTGTTTTTCTTGCACTGTAGCCTCACTACAGATTTATGGAAGCCACGTTGAGCCTGCTATCAGTGGGAAAATGTGGGATATAAATGTAATAATAAATAAATTTGGATTTAGCTCATGCCTTCCTCAGTAGCTCAAGGTGAGTTACAATCAGGTGCTGTAGATATTTTCCTGTCTGCGGAGGGGTGTGTTTGTACCTGAGAGACCATGTAGAGTTAAGTGATTTGCCCACGATCACAAGGTGTGTCAGTGAGATTTGAACCCTGGTTCTCAGCCTGCTGCTCTAGCTATTAGGCTACTTCTCCACTCCTCACCGGAAAGTCAGTTTATAGAATTGGTGGGGTGTTAAATTAAAAAGGAGAATTGCTCCGGAGGTTCTTACCTGTCCAGTGACTGCAGCTTGCAGAGGGAAGAAGGAAATGGTAAAGATGGCTTATAGCATGTTTGTTGCTGAAGCTTGATACCTGCCCCTTCCACCACCACCTCAATCCTTTAGGCATAGGGAATGAATGTTCTCTTTGTTGTTCAGGGCTATGAGCACACAGCAGAAGACCCGTCCCTATTATACCGAGTGGAGACCATGCCAGGCTTGGGATGGGTATTAAGGAAAAGTCTTTACAAGGATGAGCTGGAGCCAAAATGGCCGACACCCGAAAAGGTACTTTGTGTATTTTTGGTCTTGTTACATCACATTTTAATCTGTGGTGATCTCTTAATCTTTGGCGAATATATATGTATATTGATAGATACACATATACATAAATCTATTGTTATACTGTTCCAAAATAGCTGTTTCTTTATCAGGCCCCAAACCAGTCTAGATACATGGGTTTTGCTCTGCTACCAGCAGATGGAGACAGATCACCCTATACAGGGTGCTGTGCAACCTGCAGTTTCCCAGTATTCTCTGTCTACAGCAGATGGTAGATTTGCAGCCCATATAGCCATAGGCAGAACTGTAAAATGGAGACAGGTTGCTGGTGCGTTGGATCAGGCAGATCACTCATTCCTGTTGAGCAGAGAGATGTCCGAGTTTCTGGTTGGTCTGGGTCCCTTCTTTTCCTTCCCCTTCACTTTGGGACCCCTCTCTTAAAAAAAGAGAATAAGATAAAGACACAAAGTGACAAGTTAATTTCTACAGAAGCTGTTTTGTATGATAGCATAAAGCTTGTTAAAAAAAAAAAATGTCATCTGAAGCTACAGCTCTAGTTTTCAGAGTGTGAATGCTTAAAGTGGTGCCTGCTTTATTGGTAGCAAATTGGAGGAGCAACGTGGAGGGGGCAGAAAAGCCACTGTGAATTGCATGCAGGATGGCCTCCAAGGAGGCTTGCAATAGTGAGATGCCATGGTCTACTTTAGCAGTGGCTTGTATGCCTCCATCCCCTCAAGGGAGGGGAGCAGCTGCCAACATGAGAATAGTAACAACATAAGAGTAGCCATACTGGGCCAGACCTTTGGTCTGTCCCAATATGGCAACGCTTACGTTTTTATGTTAAAAGAGCTAATTCACTAAGAGATTTTTACATATTCACAGAATGAGAACGAAGGCTTCTTAACTCGGGTCCTGTGTGCCCTCTTGTGGCATCTGTTTCCTAGAAATATAATTTTAAACCTGCAATTTTTGGAAACATACTTTCAAATAATTGTGAGTTAATGTGTGTTCCCCCCCCCCCCCCCCCCCCCCCCCACCCCAAACCTTCCAATGGTGTTCTGATTTATATTTCATTCTTTAGGAACTCCACGTGAAAACTTGTTAGTCACTTCAGTAAAGTGAGGTACCACAGTTTTAAACTTTATGAGAACACTATATGGAACAGAAGCAAGAGAGACCTAGAATTGACACAGGTTTTTCAGTTGTAGTGGGTTCTAGTGAGTGCTGCTATTTTAAGGTATTCTTTGGTCAAGTGCGACCGTAGTGTATTCCTTGCTTTCTTCAGGGTTAAACGTGCCTTTTGTTCATCGAGAGCTAAAGGAGCTTTGTGGGGCTCTGGCTTGTGTTTTTAATTACTAGTCTTATTACCACCTCCCCAAATTAGTACTCACCAGCCACCCGCAATTTAGAGAGAGAAAAGACTAGGAAGGCCACGGGTATGAGAAAAGCAATTTTATTACTTACCAAGATACAGATACAAATCAGTATTTTCTCATATGGGAAAGCAGCACTGTTACATAGAAATGTAATCTGTGACTGTCTCTTCCAACCTACTACTCTGGTATCTTCCTCAGAGATCATTCTGTTCTCATCATCTATTTTCCCTTAAATTGCTAAATCACATTCTCTTGTTGATTATACTAGTTTCTTTCCCAAGGCCTGCCTTGCCCGTAAGGGTATGATAATCAAACATATAAATGGCAAGTGACCGACTCACCTGCAAATGCGCAGTAGAGACTTCCCTCTCTTTCCTGCCCCCACGTCAAGACGTGATGACGGAACAGAGAGGGAAACTCTGCGCTGAGGAGGAGTGCAGTCACTGCCAGCCACACGGACGTCGACGCTGCCGCTAATGCTACCGCTCCCCCCCCCCCCCCCCCCCCGGAGGTCGCCGCTGCCGCTCCCCCCCAAGGTCGCAGCCAACCCCCTCCACCAGGCCAGGCCCTCTCTTCTACATTTAACTTACAGCGCCGAAACCACAGGCAGATCAGCTCCCGTCGGCCTTCCTTCCCAGCCTGTGTCCCCCGGCCTCTCTGACGTTACGTCACACGAGGGCGGGACACAGGCAGAGAAGGAAGGCCGACGGAGCTGATCTGCCTGCGGTTTCGGTGCTGTAAGTTAAATGTGGAACAGAGGGCCCGGGTGGAGGGGGCCGGTGGCTACCTCGGGGGGGGGGGGGGGGAGCGGTAGCGGCGACCTCGGGGGGAGGGGCGATAGCAGCGACCTCGGGGGGGGGGGGGAGGGGAAGGCAGGAGAAATGCTCAGAAGGAGGAGGTGGGCCTTGGAGCTGAGAGGGAGGGGAGGGACGGAGGGGGGCCTTGGAGCTGGCTTGGACGGGGGGGGTGGCCTTGGAGCTGGGAGGGGAGGCCATGGAGCTGGGAGGGGAGGGAATGGGGCCTTGGAGCTAGGAAGGAGGGAGAGACGGGGGCCTTGAAGCTGGCAGGGAAGGAGGGAGGATGCTGGACATGGGAGGTCAGAAGTAGGGGGGCCTTGGAGCTGGGAGGGATGTACAGAGGGGGGCCTTGCAGCTGGCTGGGAGGGACGGAGGGGGGGCCCTTGGAGCTGGGAGGGAATCGGGCCTTGGAGCTGGGAGGGAGGGCCCGGGTGGAGGGGGCCGGTGGCGACCTCGGGGGGGGGGGGGGGGAGCGGTAGCGGCGACAGCAGCGACCTCGGGGGGGAGGGGAAGGCAGGAGAAATGCTCAGAAGGAGGAGGGGGGCCTTGGAGCTGCGAGGGAGGGGAGGGACGGAGGGGGGCCTTGGAGCTGGGAGGGGAGGGAATGGGGCCTTGGAGCTAGGAGGGAGGGAGAGACTGGGGGCCTTGAAGCTGGCAGGGAAGGAGGGAGGATGCTGGACATGGGAGGTCAGAAGTAGGGGGGCCTTGGAGCTGGGAGGGATGTACAGAGGGGGGCCTTGCAGCTGGCTGGGAGGGACGGAGGGGGGGGCCCTTGGAGCTGGGAGGGAATCGGGCCTTGGAGCTGGGAGGGAGGGAAGGAGGAAGGGCGGGGAGCCGAGGGGAGGGAGGGAGGGAGTTATACATCAAAATAGAGCATACCAATACTTGCCCGTTTTAACGGGCTTAACGGCTAGTAGATCATAAATTCCTGAGTTTAAACAGGCTCATGTTCTTTAATAAATTACAGTATTCTCAATCTCTGATTCCAGAGTCGCACCGGCTTCTTAGCCTCTGCCCTTTTTGACCTGTGCTGGGATGCTGACCTGTGCCCTTGATCCTACACTTGTTACGAGTCTGTATGTGCTCCTCTTTTTTTTTTTTTTTTTTTTTTTTAAGTTTATGTGCTTATTTTTTCAATAAACAATCTCAAAAGCAGATCAATGACAGCAACCAAACAGCACCCCCCAAACCTATACATGCTCTTGAGTCACTTTTGCAGACCCTCTCGTTTCCTTTAGGTGAGTGTGAAAGTGAGATACCCTTTTGAGGAGCAGATTCGTGTAATATTTAAGCTTTAATAGCGTACTTCTCAAGTGCTGCTTAGCATTTACTGTTCTACTTATACATCCCCAGACCAAGTTTTTGGCTTGTTTTTTTTTTTTTTTTTGAAAGACATCCTTCTGGCGTCCCTAGATACGTGACTGATAATCTTCTCGTTTTATATAGCTCTGGGACTGGGACATGTGGATGCGGATGCCTGAGCAGCGGAAAGGCCGAGAATGTATTATTCCTGATGTGTCACGGTCCTACCATTTTGGCATTGTTGGACTCAACATGAATGGATATTTCCACGTAAGTCACTGTTCATAATTTTGTTAGTGATCACTTTAGCAATTGATGTAAAAACCACTGGTCTGTATTAGGATAGTGAGGTATGAGCTTTGCTTTATGGCAGCAGAAACAAAGTTCTTCAGCACATTATTGCATAAACCTTTCAGAGGGTCCGAGTTCTGGAAAAGTAGTGGTGACGGGTAGCATGAGTCGACCAATGATGGTGTTCTCTTTGGCTTATTGAATTGTGTGGGCCGTCAGCGGCAGCAGTGGCAGAGCTGAAGGAAACGGATCAGACATGACAAGGTGATTTAGAGAAGTTTTACAAGAGTAGGATGCGAGATCTTGTGCATTTGCTGGATGTAGAAGGCTCATCCTGTCTGGTAACTGTATTGAGCTCTAATCCCTTATTTGTCCTTTTTGTCTGTTTTGACTAGATTGTAAGCTCTGTCGAGCAGGGACCGTCTCTTACATGTTTATTTTTTTATTTGTTGCATTTGTATCCCACATTTTCCCACCTATTTGCAGGCTCAATGTGGCTTACATTGTTCCGTAGTGGTGGTCGCCATTTCCGGAATGAGAAATACAAAGTGGTATTGCATTAAAGTTCATAAGTGATAGAGTAGATTAAGCAATCAAGTATAGAGAATTCATTGTCGTAATGAGAAATAAAGTGGTATTGCGTTAAAGTACATTCGTGACAGAGTAAATTAGGCAGTCAAGTATAGAGAGTTCGGTTTTGTCCAGTTCTGCTATGATTTTTGTTGTCTGGTATTTAGGATGGATCATTTATTTATTTATTGCATTTGTATCCCACATTATCCCACCTCTTTGCAGGCTCAATGTGGCTTACAATTCTTCATGGATGATGGAGGAAGAAGAGAACATACAATTGGTTTTACAGAGGGTTTTGGGTTACATGGTGGTGAAATACATGATGGTTTTAAAGCAGAAAGACATTAGAGAACATTTCTGGATATATTAGAGAGAGTGCAGTTATACATGTTGATATTTATGATATATTTTGTCAAAGAGATAAGTTTTCAGTAGTTTGCGGAAGTTGGTCAATTCATAGACCGTTTTCAGGTTGTGTGGCAGCGCATTCCAGAGCTGTGTGCTTGTATACGAAAAGGTTGATGCATGCATTGATTTGTATTTCAAGCCTTTGCACTTGGGAGGATGAAGGTTAAGGAATGTGCGAGAAGATTTTTTTGCGTTTCTGGGTGGTAATTCTATTAGGTCTGACATATATGCTGGGGCGTCACCATGGATGATTTTATGGACTAGAGTACAAAGTTTGAATGTGATGCGTTCTTTGAGTGGGAGCCAGTGCAGTTTTTCACGTAGGGGTTTTGCACTTTCGTATTTTGGTTTGCCGAATATTAGTCTGGCTGCCGTGTTCTGGGCTGTCTGGAGTTTTTTAAGTATTTGCTCTTTGCAGCCGGCGTAAAGTGAGTTACAATAGTCCAGATGACTAAGTACCAATGATTGTACCAGGTTGCGGGAGACACTCCGTGGAAAAAATGGTCTGATTCTTTTTAGTTTCCACATTGAATAAAACATCTTTTTAGTTATGTTTTTTGCGTGATTCTCAAGTGTTAGGTGTTGGTCGATGGTGACTCCAAGAATTTTTAGGGTATCCGAAATTGGTAGACTTAGTTTAGGTGTGTTGATGGTGGTGAATTCAGTCTTGTTGTATTGCGAGGTGAGTACTAGGCATTGGGTTTTTTCTGCGTTGAGTTTCAGTTTAAATGCGTCTGCCCAGGAGTTCATAATATGTAGGCTTTGGTTGATTGTGGTAAGCCTTTTTGAATAGGTTGTTTTTTTAGTAATTTTCGGAAGTTAGTTATGTTGTGCATTGTTTTTGTGGCTTAGTGTACAGCGCTGTGTACGTCTAGGAGCGCTCTAGAAGTAATTAGTAGTAGTTGAGTTCATCACTCCAGGTGCAAAGCAAATATATTATGTTCTCTCTGCCAGCCCCTCAAGGAAGATGCCCTGCTCTAGCTTTGCTGTATGAGTTTTATTAATGCACAGCTTTAACACAATCTTCTCCTTTCCCCCCCTTTTAGGAAGCCTACTTCAAAAAGCACAAGTTCAATACGGTTCCCAGTGTGCAGCTTAAAAATGTTGAAAGGTACGTGTACAGTGTGTGTATAATGTAAAGTCACAGTGCACTCAAATTCTGGTGCCAAAAATAGATACTAGTGGCTTGTCTAACTTTTTCTATACGTAAGCTCGGAGGAAAATCAAATAATTCCAGTGTGGAATTACAAGCAGGAAATTCTAAGCCTTTTGTTTACCATTTTAGGATTTATTGCCAAGCAGTTTACTCACTACTGCTTAACTTTGTTTTTATAACGTTAAGCAGCACTGTGCAGATCCGTTAAAGCAGCCCCTGATCTATGCAGTTTACAATCTAGTTGAGACACACAAGGTAAAGAATTTTCTAGCAGTCACCTGCTCTTGCAATAAAAGCTAACATGAGCAAGATAAGGTCACGGAGTCAGCGTTTTTGGATTTAAAAGTAACCTCAGAGGTGGGTGGGTGAATGGGACTTATATTGGGTGGCAGAGCCGGTGGGGGGGGGGAGGGGGGGGCGGCAGGGCTGGTGGTTGGGAGGCGGGGCTAGTGCTGGGCAGACTTCTACATTCTGTGCCGTGAAAATGGCAGATACTAATCAAGGTCAAGTATATACAAAAAGTAGCACATATGAGTTTATCTTGTTGGACAGACTGGATGGACCGTGCAGGTTTTTCTCTGCCGACATTTGCTATCTCTATATATAAAAGGCAGCACCAACATTCTAAATGAAGCCTCCAGCCGGAAGTGTGAAGGGGGAGAGATATCCGGTTTCCCCATGAGTGTCTGCCCCGCCCTCGCTCTCTCTGTAACACAAACAGTGAAGGAAAACACAGCAAAGCACGAAATCAAATCGCTCTCTCTGTAACAGTGAAGGACTCAGAGGGGGGAGGGGAGAGAGGGCAGAAGCCCTCACTATCTCTGTAACACAAACACAGCAGGAAACTTAACACTGAAGGACTCCGAGGGGGGAAGGGACAGAGAGCTGAGGGGACAGACAGCACACTCCCACATGCACACAGAAGAAAACCTTGCTAGCCCCCGTTTCATTTGCATCAGAAACGGGGCTTTTTTTTACTAGTGTTACTATATTTGGCTAGAGAGGGATCACAATGCACCAACATGTGAAGACCCTTCCAGGCAATTGGTGTTGCAAAATAGAAAGTAGGACACAGACAACAGTTTGCTCAGCAAGTGGAAGTCATGAAGAGGGGACGTAGGAGAAATAGTATTGGTACGCCAGAGCGCACGCACTTGCAGGTGTGAGATGAAATTTAACCTAAATACAGAAAGTGACAAGGAGTCAACTTAGAGCCACAAAAAGAAAGAGAATATGGCTGAAATTTGCAAGTCCTTCAAGTTATTAGCTGTGTAGACATAGGTGTTTCCATTTCATACTGCAAGAAGGTGGTGATGAGAATGCAGACAGTTGATTAACTTCTGACTGCTTGCTTAGTCCCAGTCACTGTGTTTTCCTATGAAAAGGTTGTCTTTTTGAAAGATTTTTCTTAGTGTGTATCTGAGAGTGAGGGATTCTGCTTCATGGCTTTCTAATTATACAAAATCAATGTTATTAGCACCATGGAATTTATAGATGCTTTGACAATACTCAGATTTACTGTAAAGGAAAAGCTGGTTGAATTGAGTAACACTACTTTTTCTTTTCTTTTTTTTTAAACCTCCATAAAGTTTGAGAAAGGATGCTTACGAAGTTGAAATTCACCAGCTGCTGAGGTAAACTTGTGTAAAAATATTAGTCAGTGTCCTTGTTAGCATGTGGATGCCTAATGTTTCTTGCGTGGTAAAGGAATTAGCTTGTCTGCCTAAGGGCTTACTATGGTTCTTTTACGTAGGCACAACCTGAGGCACACCCACTTTGTACTAAAAGGCATTGTTTCCCTTCCTCTAATCTGAGTTTATGCAGTTCAGTCACTTTCCCTTATGAATGTTCTCCTTATTTGCTGGAGATGTCTATTTTTCCCTTTCCCAGTACAATGTTTTCTGTTCACAGTACTGGTGCTTTGTTTCAGTGAGGCCAAGGTTTTGGACCACAGCAAAAACCCTTGTGAGGATTCCTTCATTCCCGACACAGAGGGCAAAACGTACGTGATGTTCATCCGAATGGAGCAAGAAGCAGATTTTACCACTTGGACTCAGATGGCAAAGGTGTCTGCTATAGTCACTATAAGCTGCTTTACTCGCATTCTGTTCTTGATGGCTGGTCTCAGTGTTGTGTAGTAAGGGGACAATTATTGCCTCTTTCCCAATAATGCGTTTTGTTTTTGCCTCGTAACTTCTCTTCAGTTTCTCTTGTAAAGAGCCCTCATTAATGTGTCAGGTAAACTGGGAGAAGGGGAACAGTGAAGGGGGCTGCAACCATTAGAGCCATCTCATGAACAACAGTACCTAACAGGAGAGAGAGGCAGGAAGGGCATCAGATCACACTCCTACCCACACTGTGTTCTTGTCTTTTCCTGCTTGGCAGGCAATGATATACAGAATGGTATGGAAGGCCTGCTGTTTCACCTACTGTGGCTGATTGGCTCATTGTCCTCACAAGAACCAATCAACCATGGGGAAGTAGGAGGAGCCTCTTGCTCAACAGGATGTCTTCCTTCTTCCAGTGCATAGTTCTGTAGGGGGTAAAGAGCAAAGGACGATTAGAGAATCAAGGGGGGGGGGGGGGTGAGAGGTGTGACATGGGAGCACAGGTATGTTTTGGGAGGCCGTGGTTGGGGGGGGGGGGGGGGGGGTTCGGGGAAGGTTTAGAAAGAAAGTGTGATTTAAGAAAATGTAGCGTGAGTTCAAGTTTGGGTCCTAAACTCGCGTGCAAAGATTCTGAACGTTTGGGCATCTGATTCACTGTTTGGCTGACTGTAGACATAATGTTAACCTATTCCCTGGAGCAGCAGTCAGACCATTCCACGTATAGAAAAGCAGCATGATTGCTAATCATTTAGTATAAAACAAATGTTGTGAAACACTTGCTTATAGTATTAGAACATTTAACAAGGCTCTTGGAGCAAGATGCACTAAAGACGTCGGTAATTCCCGTTCCCTACGGACTCCATAGCGAATCGGTAGGGAACGGGAATGCATCAACGATAGGGAATGCAAATGAGCTACTCGTTGTAGCTCACTTGCATTCTCTATTCCTTCGGTACCTGAGTTGGAGAATCAGGACGTCCCTTTAGATTAGGCTCCTGTTCCTGGTCTCTTCAGCCAATCAAAGCGGGCTTAGCTGGCTGTTGTCAGTGAAACGCGCTCTGATTGGCTGAAGGAGACCAGGAAGAGGAGCCTAATCTAAAGGGACGTCCCGATTCTCCGGCAAACAGGAAAATAGAAAAATTTTGCTGTGGAGGGGTAAGTGGCGCGGCGAAGACAAAATAGAAGGGGGGAAAAAAACACGAGCGCCAGCAGAGCAAAAAACTGCGAAAAAGAAAAGACGTCTCTCACAAGCGCAGAGAGAGTACGTCCTTAAAGGACACCCCTCACATGCGCTCCCTGCTTTTTTTTTTTCTTTTTTACCTTTTTTGGGGGGCCCTTTTCCTTTCCGATTCCCTTACAGGAGCCCTAACGAGAGGCGCAGACCTCCTGTTAGGGTTCCTACGGTAAGGGAATCGGAAAAACGGTACTGCATCTCATTATAATGGGCTGCAACGGTAGTGCAGCTCATTATAATAGGTTTTGAATCATTTGCATTCCGCTTTCGTTGCCTGCTACCGTGGCAGGGAAAATGCCCTTAGTGCTTGCCCCGGGTAAACTACTTGCGTTTTAAACTGGCTGGAACCAGTTTAAAACGCAAGTTGTGGGCTTGTTAGGATTTGTGCATCTGGCCCTTGGTGTCTGAGGTTAGGAAGATATATTCTGCTCCTTTCACTCAGGTCTTGAATGAGTTAACACTTATAAAGTGAAAGGCTACTCAGGCAAAGTGTATAAATAGAAAAACTGAGTGGGCCATTAAATCAGTGTGATAGAAAACCACTTCACACTCTAGGTAGCCACTTACTGATGAAAACACTTGTCCAGTTCAGTGTTTGTTCCAGTAAGTTTCTGCTGTCATGGAGCCTGCTCTTCCGCTGGGCCGCTCGTTTGCTTCAAGGATGCTCTTCTCCTTCCTTAGTGCCTCCATATCTGGGACCTAGATGTCCGCGGAAACCACAAAGGACTATGGCGCCTCTTCCGAAAGAAGAACCACCTCCTTGTAGTTGGAGTTCCTGCCTCGCCTTACTCGTGAGTACTGTAGCTGGACTTAAGCATCTTTCCTGCAGACTGAGGGGACTATGTTCCTCACTGATTCTGAAAAAGCTAATCATACAGAGACCAAAAATTTGACCTTAATTACAGCATAAAGTGAAAGCAGTGTGATTGTGTTCAGATTCAACACATTAATCATATGCTCTGTTTTTTCTTTTTACATTTTATAATATTCTTTATTACAAACCCCAAGTCAACAAATACAGACGGGTATGAAACAAACAGCATAGGGCACCATTAACGTTACACAGATCATACACACCCTGTGGTGATTTTTAATGTAATACCGCTCTCCGTCTTGCCCCATCCCCATCCTTGGCCACCTTTAAATCTAGACTGAAAGCCCACCTCTTTAACATTGCTTTTGACTCGTAACCACTTGTAACCACTCGCCTCCACCTACCCTCCTCTCTTACTTCCCGTTCACATTAATTGATTTGATTTGCTTACTTTATTTATTTTTTGTCCATTAGATTGTAAGCTCTTTGAGCAGGGACTGTCTTTCTTCTATGTTTGTGCAGCGCTGCGTATGCCTTGTAGCGCTATAGAAATGCTAAATAGTAGTAGTAGTAGAAGTAGCATTCCCCCTTCCTCCTCCCCCCCTCCTTCCCTCTCCTCCACCTTCCCACCTCACCAACTTTGTTGTGTAGTGTGGTAGGCTCGAGATCGCACATGTGGCTCCAAAGTGTTCCATCTTTAAATATTTGTTAAACTTTTATTAGACTTTTGTCTCTTATCTGACTACTTTGATGTTAACACATTTTATTTTTGGTTAACACAGTATTTTTGTTTACATTATAATTTCACATCTCTAGAAGGGACCTATATGGTCTGAAAAGCTTATGTAGATCATTGCCAGCTCCAGATAATTTGTATCCGAGCAGCATAAGAATTGTCGGAGCCTGTAGAAAAGCCACTTTCCTTAGCAACCCTCCAAACTGGTATGTATGCCTACCAGCAGAGGGAGACTGAGAACATCTGACTTTGAAAACACTATGTCTCCCCTGTGCAGACCCCTAGCCAGCCAGTATTTCTCAATCTCCCAGAAGAGGTGGACGAACAGTCTGGTGGGCCCTGGGGGGGATATTTTAGTGTTTTCTTTTCTCAGCTGTACCCTGGTACTAGAAGGAAAAAAAAATTGAAGTGCTTCAGGGATGCTGGTTCGTGAGAGCCACGTTTACCACTTGGGTGTTACACCTGGATGACCGGGTCCCTCTCCTCTGCCCTCCTGTCTGTAGTGGGCTCCTGTGTGCCTTGGCTGCTGGTCATCCGGGAGTCTTAAGTGCCCCTGGGCTGGTGATCAGCTCACAGCAACTCTTGATTTACAAAATAATAATTATAAAAGGACTTCCTTTCTGGAGCTGATTAGTGCAGTGCTTTGGGAGGGCAGAGGGCTACGCTACTGGTGCTGGTTCTTCGAGGCAGGTGGGTTCTGCCTCTTGTAGCTCTGTGGGATTAGTATTGGGGAAGTTGCTTATTCTAGGATAAGCAGCATAAAATGTATGTACTTTTTTGGGAATCTTGCCAGGTCCTTGTGACCTGGATTGGCCACTGTTGGAAACAGAATGCTGGGCTTGATGGACCTTAGGTCTATCCCAGTATGGCAATACTTGTATAGTTACGTGCTTCGGTGCCTCTCCTGGGCCCTGCATTGTCGGGGCCACCCGGGTTGGGGGTGGATGGGGCCATTGGCTTTCCTCAAGAATTTGTTTGGCCTCTGTATCGGGCCTAAAAGGTGGGAGAGGCGTTTCAAGTGGGTGGCTGCCCCTGGTTCAGAGGCTGCAAAGAGGCCCAGAATGGATTGGGCTGGTATGATGGAGAATCCCTCCAGTCATCCTCTCAGAGGAGAAGGTTAATGACTTTGAGGGGGAAGACCAAGTGGAACGGGGTCTGGAGGAGAAAGTGCTGGTTCCTGGGGAGTACCCTTCAGTTGTTAGGATCTTCCACAGGAATGAGCTGGCGGAGTTGATTGCTCAGATGTATTTGACTTTTAAATTTGAACAGGAGGATGTGCCTACAGAGTTTTCACGTGGATCCGCTGGTGAAGAGAATCTGTCAGCCGTCCTAAGTCCTTCCCTATGAATCAGGATCTGCTGGCCGTGGTCCAGGCCGAATGGTCATCTCCAGATGCCCCTTGTAAGGAGGAAATTGGAGAGTCATGGGATAGGAGGTAGTGTTCTATTGTGGATTAAAATCTGGTTAAAAGATAGAAAACAGAGAGTAGGGTTAAATGGTCAGTTTTCTCAATGGAGAAGGGTAGTTAGTGGGGTTCCCCAGGGGTCTGTGCTGGGACCGCTGCTTTTTAACATATTTATAAATGGCCTAGATGAGAGTAACTAGTGAGGTAATTTAATTTGCTGATGACACAAAGTTATTCAAAGTTGTTAAATCGCATGAGAATTGTGAAAAATTACAAGAGGACCTTACGAGACTGGGATACTGGCATCCAAATGGCAGATGACATTTATTGTGAGCAAGTGCAAAGTGATACATGTGGGAAAGAGGAACCTGAACTTATAGCTATGTGATGCAAGGTTCCATGTTAGGAGTCTCCAACCAGGAAAGGGATCTGGGTGTCATTGTTGATACGTTGAAATTCTCTGCTCAGTGTGCTGCTGTGGCTAAGAAAGCAAATAGAATGTTAGGTATGAAACGAATGGAAAACAAAAATGCGGGTGTTAAATGACTTTGTATCGCTCCATGGTGCACAATCGTGTGCAATTCTGGTCACCGCATCTTAAAAAAATATATAGTGGAATAAGGAAAGGTACAGAGAAGGGCAACTGAAAATGATAAATTGATGGGACAACTTCCCTATGAGGAAATAAAGCGGCTAGGGCTCTTCATCTTGGGAAAAAGACGGCTCAAGGGAGATATAATAGATGTTTATAAAATGAGTGGAGTAAGTACAACTGGGGATGGGGTGGAGACTGGGAGGGGGGAAGAGTGGAGGGATAAAAAAAAAAAAAGTTTGACCCTGGTTAAATTTTGGGAGATCTATGCATTGTACATTAGAAACGTTCTGTAATACTGCTTATACTATTGTGCTGTACCATATTGAGGTGTCAATAAAACAGTTGAAACATAAATGAGTGGAGTTGGAATGGGTAGACTTGGATCGCTTGTTTACTCTTTCCAAAATTACTGCAACTAGGGGACATGCAATTAAGCTACAAAGTAGTAAATTTAAAACAAATCGGAGAAAATATTTCATCACGCAACGTGTAATTAAACGCTGGAATTTGTTGTGAGAGAATGTAGTAAAAGCAGTTAGCAGGGTTTAAAAAAAAGGTATGGATAGCTTCCTAAAAGAAAAGTCCATATGCCATTATTCAAATGGACTTGGGGAAAATCCACTGCTTATTTCTAGGATAAGCAGCATAAAATGTATTGTACTCTTTTGGGATCTTGCCAAGTACTTGTAACCTGGATTGGCCACTATTGGAAAAAGGATTCTGGGCATGATGGACCTTTGGTCTGTCCCAGTATCGCAATACTTATGTTCTTATACAGTTTCTGCAGCAGATAGGGAGACTGTCAAGCCTCCCACTGTAGATGCTCTGGTGACGGCAGTGACCAAAAAGACTATTTCGGTGGATGGTGGTGCGGCGCTCAGAGACCCTAGGGATAGGTGGATGGAATGTAGTTTTGACCTGTAGGCGCTGACTGTTCAGTCGTGCATATGTGGGGGTCATGTGGTCAGAACCTCCTTCCGGTGGGTGGAAAAGGTACTGGATGGTTCTCTGTAGAGGTTGGCCAAGCTTGAGATAGGGGCATCTTTTTTGGCGGATGTTCTCTGATTTGTTGAGGGCCTCAGCGAAGATTGTCCCTGGTGGTTGGGGCCCATAGAACATTGTGGCTTTGAGGATGGGTTGCTGATGCAGTGTCTGAGTTGGACAAGCTGGTTTGCAGTTTTGATGGCAAGATTCCCCGTTTGCCTGAGGATAGGTCTAATATCAGTGGTCATAATATGTTGTCCAGGGGGTGTTTTAGAGATGCCAAGCATTATCGCCTGGGAAGGTTCAGTGGTACCCAGCATTCAGTGGTACCCTGTCGTTCCCGTCTGAAGGCGGAAGCGATTTCAGGGAACTCTGGACCATCTTATTTGACTCAAGGCAGTGGTTCTCGTACCCAGCGCAGAGCCCTAGCTAGGATGTTATTCGATCTATTTTGTGATTACTACTACTACTACTTAACATTTCTAGAGCGCTACTAGGGTTACACAGCGCTGTACAAAATAAACAAAGAAGGACGGTCCCTGCTAAAAGGAGTTTACAATCTAAAGAACGAAATGTCAAGTTGGGGCAGTCTAGATTACCAAGAACAACTCCTTTCGACCAATCCTAGATCTGAAATAGGTCAACGGATTTCTGAAGGTTCCTTCTTTCCACATGGAGATGCTGCGGTCGGTGGTTGCCACAGTTCAAAAGGGCGAGTACCTCACTTTTTTGGATCTCACGGAGGCGTATCTGCACATCCCTATAAGGCAGTCCTATCAGCGTTTTTCCATCTTGGGAGAGCATTTTCAGTTTTACGCTCTTCCATTTGAGCTGGCGACAGCTCCTCACACTTTTTCCAAAGTGATGGTGGTGGTGGTGGCGGCACTTCACTAGGAGGGGATCCTGGTCCATCCTTATCTAGACGACTGGCTGATTCAGGTGAAATCTCTGCAGGAGAGTGGAAAGGTGACAGTTCGGGTGGTGCACTTTTTGGAGTCATTGGGCTGGATGGTGAACTCAGTCAAAGAGTTCCTTCGAGGAGTGAAAATTCTTCAACCGCCTAGGCACCCGTTTGTTCCCTCTTGGGATCTCAGTTTGGTCCTGGAGGCATTGGTAGGTTCTCCGTTTGAGCCATTGCAGAAGACTACTTGCAAAGATCTAACATTATAGATGTTTTCTTGGTAGCCATTTCTTCGACCTGCAGGATTTCAGAGTTGCAAGCCTTGTAGAGAACCTTCCCATATTTTTTTTCCCCACAGAGAAGGTGACTGCATCCTGTAGGGGTCTTTTACTGCTGTCTCACCTTTGCTGTTTAGGCCTAAACCATCTTTCTTGATCTGATATGGATTCTGCAGCCTCAGGCCTGAATTCATCAGAAACCAGCTTTCTTCAAGGAGAACTACTTCTTGGCACAGCTATGCTATTGACATCACCATCCAAGGACATTTGTTTATGTGCACTAGCCATCCACCTTATCTCCTGGAAAGGTGAGTAGGAGAGTACCTTACAGAAACAGTGTCTCCGGTACATCTGTGAGAGTTTGCTACCATCAAACTTGTGACTGATAAGAGATTTTTGCTGGAATCACAAGGCTTCATTGTCATGACCGTGAATTCTGCTGGACAGAGTTGCATGGTGTGATTGGTCCATATGTGTCACTTGACCCAGAGGAATGCCAGTGCTGGACAGGAGAGAAAGAAAGGGTGGAGAAGAGAAGAAGATTTTCTGGTGTATGGTTCTTTCTCAGAGGAGTTAAGACTATTTTTTCCTACACACCTTTGATCCCTTGTGCTGAAAGCTGAGAAGGTCAAGTTCAGTCGCAGGCCAGTGGCTTCCCCAGAGACTGAGTGACCAGCTGCACAGAATATAGACTTTGGACAACAACCTGATCTACAGGGGCTCGCAGTAAATCTGGAGCCTGAACAGGAGCCGATTCATCACTCCCTTGCACTTGAACCTACAGGACCTCAAGGGTGAGATTCGGGACTTTTCTTCTTATGGTTCAGGGTTTAATTGGCGTTTGTCTTTGCCTTCAACTGGTTACAACAGGACCTGTGGTTAATAGCCTAATAACTGCTGATGTTGATAATCTTTTCTCAGGATATTATAGCTGTATAATTACTTATATATATATATATATATATATTTTTTTTTTTTATATTGGTGTAATAATTGGTATGTTTTTGGAGCTGGCATTAGGGTTTGCTAGCGAGGGAGGAATGAGGGAGACCCACTGAAGAGGTTTTACAGGTCTGGGATTTTCTCCCAGACTTGTCAAACCTAAGCCCACCCCCCTCCAAAACACAAGACCTGGCCCCCACATCACACAAAAATGCCCTGGTGGTCCAATGGAACCGCTAGCTTCCCCCTTCCCCCCCCCCCCCCCCCCACATCGCACAAAAACGCCCTGGCAGTTTAGTGGGACCGCTATCTATCTGCCCCCCATCCACCTCCAATGGCCTACCTCTCCGTAGTGATGGTAGTAGTTGGAGGAGGGAGGAACTAGCACTCCCTCTCTCTTCTTCAGGCGCCTTCCCAAATTGCAGGCCCTGGGATGCACTGGGTAGGGCTTAACCCTTATATGGAAGTGTATTCTTAACCCATATACGGTGCCTGTTTTCTCCAGCTGAGCTCTTTCATTCTCATGAGAATAACAGGAGAAACGCAAGGCTCAAACTGAGAGCTGTGCTGTGCCTGGATCTGAGCTATTCCCTGCACTAAAAAGATGCTTCTGCAGAGAGGAAATGGGGCAAAATAGAAAAACAAACGGGTAAGGAGCCCCATTACTTTTATTCTTTGATCCAACAGCTGCACAAATTCTGCATTGCACAGTTGTGCAGGATTCCCCCTGGATTAAACCTCTTAATAATAGCTGAGTTACCCATCATTGGTTGGGAAATCCAATGTCAGTCAAACTTTGTAAAATATATATTACATCATATTTTTCTAACAAAGCACTGGGATGTCGAGTGTCTTTTGGTTGGTTTAGAGTTAGTGGTGAATGTATACTAATTTTTTCTGATTTTCTCAGCATGCTACATATAAGCTGGCCATGAGAAAATCAAAATTCCTAGGGTAATACCTGCTACCTTAAGTGATTGACCCGCCATCAGTAAAAGGTCTCACCAAAGAGTGAATTAATTTTTTTTTTCAAAGAGTCTGTCTGAAGCCTGTAGCTCAGAGAAAACAGAACATATGGTGTAGACAACCAGTTCCATGATCTTTTTGTGGATGAAAACGTGTCCCCTGCTAAGTTTGGTGCACTTACTTGAGTATCCAGATCCATAAAGAACAAGCTGTAACATTGTTACATACAAAAGAGCTGAAATATTTTGCAGCACTCCCATACCAAGAGCCTTGGCCACACAAGGCTCAGATAAGGAGGGGCACAAAAACTTCTTCCAGCCCACCATCTCCTCTCATTAGTGGTTGTGAAGTGGGCATTTTGCATATGCTACAGCCATAGCTCAGAACAAAACTTTGTGTAAGTGATTCTGCAATGAGTAAGCTTCGTGTTTTAATTTGTTTTTCATTCCAGGGCAAAGAAGCCTTCATCAGTGACTCCAATTTACATGGAACCCCCTCCAAAGGAGGATGCAGCAGGTGGTGCAGAGCAGACATGAAGGAGTCCACTTCTCAGTTACTGTGGCAAGAGACAGACACACAAAAGCACCGTGTCCACTATAAGTACCGTGTACTACGTTTGAGCATGCTCCATATGCCTGGGGGCTAGAATGAGCCCAGTGAACAGCCTCAGCCGGTTTTGGAAGTGTTAGGCCTGCTGTAATATTTTTGTAAACACAGACGTTTACTTTTCGTAACACTGAACAGATTTTTTACTAATTTAAAATGTAGCGGCAGGGGATCCTCTCAAGCCCTGCTCAGCAAAGACTGAACAAGATGGTACTGGTAATTGTTGTTGGGTAGTGTGCAGTGGCTGTTTTCCTATCTTTGAATAGTGGACTTTTTCAATCCCTTTTTAAAGCATCCTATGAGATTGGGGCTGTTTTGATTCTCCTGAGGGACTAAGGTGAAACATGTTTGAGTGTGTACGCATGTGTATATGCTATTTTTAGTGGCTTCCCATGTAAACCTGCCCTGCTGAAGCTTCCATGCAGTGCAAGTCCGAGCAGCACTGATGGGATGAGCAAAGCCGAACTGTACGCATCACAGGTGTCATGAGGAAGACCAGAATAAGTCCTGACTGTAGAAGAGATTTGTACAGCCAGGCACTTCTTGTTCTAGAACAGTGCTTAATACTGGCTTTTATACTTCAGTCTCTTTTGCCCCCATGGTAAGTAGATAAACATGTGCAGACTTCGGATTCTTAAGGAACCTGGTGAGAGAGGGGAGTTAGCACTCCATAAGCTCGTTTACCAAATTAAAGAGTTTTGCAGAATTCAGCCCTAGCGGAGAAACACGGACAGCAGAGGTGGGCAAGTCGGTGAAAGCTCAGCTCAGTATGACTCAGGAGTTAGCAGAGTACTGTTGTGTAAGAAACTGCATGTACTATGCTGCGTATACACTGATCTTCAGCTGCTGCATCTGGTACGTACTGCTGGTTAACCTTGCAAAAAGGGTCATTTTCTATTTATAATGTCAGCTGCTCTGTTACAGGTACTTTAAAGGAAGCCTGACATTTAACATTTGGCAGCTGTCGAAGTGTTTATGTCAAAGTACACTGGAAAGCTTATTTTGCACAGGGATAAACCACAATAATGGTACTAAAATCAGAACAAAAAGTATACATACTCAAATCCACTATTAAGGGTGGTGCATTTCAGGTTTAAGATAGGAAGGGGTAGGTGGTAAGCCAAGTCTTGTGATGAGATGAAAGGGTCAGGTGATGTGCTATAGGGCAGGAATGAGCAAATGCTTGGCCTAGTTTGATGCAAGGGAGGGAAGAGCCAAGGGGCTAGCTTGGTGGTGATTAGTGGGTGCAGAGGGACAGGTGGCAAGCTTAGTCTCATGTTAGGGAAAAGGGGCAAGTACCATAGTGTATACAAATGCAAGTGGCAAGAATAATCATAGATGCCGAGGGAAGAGGCAGATGAGTCTGGCTTTGCGTGTAGAGGACTTTAGCGTTCTATAGGACATGTAGGATTTCCAGACTATAGATTCATCATTCTTGTGTGGTGGCCCTTCTGAATTTATGGTGATTTCTTTTTTGGGGGGGGGGGAGGGGGGTGACTTTGGAAACTAACTTTGCTGCAGGAGACAATGAATGGCCCTTTCCCAGGATAAGCTTTTCATTCAGGGAACACAAATCCCATGCATTATTTCTTTGCGAGTATCAGCTGTGGGTTAGCATACCCTTAAAGCTAGAATCAGTCATGGCAAAGCTAAGTCCTGACTGATTTTAGCCAAATCCAATGAATAAAACACTAATCAAAATGATTTGCTTCTTTTTTGCTTTTTTTCATTTCTGTTTTACAGGCTCCGTATATTGGATATTAATGCACTTAATACGCAGAGGTGGTTTGCACGTCTGGGTTTTGAAACTGTGTAAACTTGGAGGGTGTAAACCTCTTTGTAGGATCAGCTGCTATGAGAATGTTGCAAATGCTTTTGGAAGCACAGAAGAAGGGCTATTCAACTCTGTTTTGTGTTCAGGTCTCTGTTACTGTTCAGCTGTAGCACTTTCCTTTGCAAGTTTTGGGATAACTCAGCCCTCTCTTGTATTGAGACTTGTACCAAGACCTATGATTTTAAGAAAGGGAAATGGGATTTGATTTCCACCAATAAGAGCCAACCTCATCAGTGATGTCACAATGGCTTGATTGCCCGATACTTGGCTCACTTCTGATATTCTGATGTCATAAGGGAAAGGGAAATGGGACTTATATACTGCCTTTCTGAGCTTTTGCAACTGCATTCAAAGCGGTTTACGTATATTCAGGTACTTATTTTGTACCAGGGGCAATGGAGGGTTAAGTGACTTGCCCACAGTCACAAGGAGCTACAGTGGGAATCAAACCCAGTTCCCCAGAATCAAAGTCCACTACACTAACCACTAGGCTACTCCTAGAGTGATCATTTATGACAGCAACAGTTAACATACACCCTTCCCCCTCAAAAAAACAAAAACAACTTTATCTGCTACTCAGATTCATTTATATTCCGGCAATTTTTTTAGACTTTCACACCCTCAGTTGCTTGTCTTTCTCAATGGAACGGAAAACTCACTTTTATTTGTATTTCCTTAGCATTCCACAGATCAGTCCAGAATGTGAGCAACTGAGAAAATTAAACAGCCATGGTATAGAAGGCAGTGTTCTGTTTTGGTTTGGGAACGGGCACCAGGCTTTTGAACGTGCTCTCCACACTGTTTTCTTCTCTTACTACTTTATGGGGAAAGGGAAATCACAGGTTTTTCCCTCAGAGACCCCTGGGGCTGCTCCCCTTGATCCAATGGATTCCTTTGTAAGACATTGGGAAGCTCTGGAGTACAGCTGCTGGGAGTTGAGCTGGAATGGGTGGACGGGCAAACTCCTTTGGCTTTGTAACACTTAGTCCTGAGCTGCAAATGCTGCCCAATGAGCCCCGAGCGTCATGCCCCCTATGGAGGCTGAACATGCACTTTAACCATTTAACACCTTTCATGCTCAGTGTGGAGACCCAAGCTGATTCTCCCAGAAGTGGAGCTCAGCGTTTGGCCCAGGAACGAGATGCTGTCGGAGAAGCAGCTGTTAACTATCATTTCCCGACATGAGGCCAATAAGCGAGAAAGGAGAGCAACTAACTGCTGCTTCAGGTCCGACCATGATTCAGTTAGAGGCTGACCGAAACTGGGGTTTTTTTTTTTTTAGTTTTAGTTTCCTTCGAAAGCACTACCGAAATGGTCACCACTTTCTGCTGAAACTTATCACCTGGTTTTCAACCAAAACTGAAAAGTAAAGTTTGGTTTTGTGAATGTGAACCAATGAGCTCCTCTGGAGATCGTCAGAGCTTGCAGTCTTTTGCTTGAACCCTCCAGTCCCAGGAACTGCAAGCACAGGCTGACTACTGGGAGAGTGATTTTTAACAAGGTCTTCTCAAGTCTGGCACGTTTTAGGTTCCCAAGTCAAAGCAAATGTAGTTAAATATCTTCTGAGACGGGACCTGTATTTATTTATTTGTTGCATTTGTGTCCCACATTTTCCCACCCATTTGCAGGCTCAATGTGGCTTACAGTGTTCCGTCATGGCATTCGCCATTCCAGAGTAAAAGATACAATTGGTATTGCATAAAGAACATGAGAATGTTAAAATAAAATTTAAAAAAATCGTGATTACCAGCTTTTTATGCTGCTTCAAATTTTGTACAAGTAACAAGCGAAAGTAGCATTGAAATGTTTCCCGTTTTGTATTTAGTTGAAGGACCACTATGATATAGATTCTTACTTAAATAGGGTAAAGGAGTCCAGACACTGGTCTACACTGCAGACATTATACCAGGCTGATGAATAGAAAAGCACATTAATGTTACCGAATGCGAGGACTACGCTGTGAAAAATTTACAATCAAGATGCAAAGTGAAGTATTTTTTCACGGAGAGAGTAGTGGATGCTTGGAATGCCCTCCCGCGGGAGGTGGTGGAAATGAAAACGGTAACGGAATTCAAACATGCGTGGGATAAGCATAAAGGAATCCTGTTCAGAAGGAATGGATCCTCAGGAGCTTAGTCAAGATCGGGAGGCGGGGCTGGTGGTTGGGAGGCGGGGATAGTGCTGGGCAGACTTATACGGTCTGTGCCAGAGCCGGTGGTGGGAAGCGGGACTGGTGGTTGGGAGGCGGGGATAGTGCCGGGCAGACTTATACAGTCTGTGCCAGAGCCGGTGGTGGGAGGCAGGGATAGTGCTGGGCAGACTTATATGGTCTGAGCTAGTGCTGGGCAGACATATGGTCTGTGCCAGAGCCGGTGGTGGGAGGCGGGGATAGTGCTGGGCAGACTTATACGGTCTGTGCCAGAGCCGGTGGTTGGGAGGCGGGGATAGTGCTGGGCAGACTTACATGGTCTGTGCCCTGAAGAGCACAGGTACAAATCAAAGTAGGGTATACACAAAAAGTAGCACATACGAATTGTCTTGTTGGGCAGACTGGATGGACCGTGCAGGTCTTTTTCTGCCGTCATCTACTATGTTACTATGTAAGTACAATACATTTCTCAAATATTTTCTAATATATAAACTTCATTCCATTGTAACATCATTTCCCTACTAACACCAGAAGCTGCCCAGTACATGTGCTTGAAAATAATCACTTCAGGTTCCTTTCTCATAGGATCTAGCTTCTGCACACCACAAGTTTGATTAAAACGCTGCATCCTCATTATGCACAACAGAGCCTGGAAATTCTTTAGAATCACCCAAACAGTATCCAAACCAGAAATACATAATAATTTCAATAATGAAATACCATATTGTACCTTCAAGAAAAATAACCTCCACACACACAGACGTCAGTTAATGAAACCTGAATCTAAAAGCCATAGTGCTTTTACAATGGCTGACTTTACACCACATTTGGAGTGACAACTGATGTAATATCTCCACAGAGAGGCTAATTCCTATGGAGCTTATAATCCTAAATTTACAGACTTTAATTCCTGCTAATTTTTGTATCAAAAGTATTTATTTGGAACACTTTATGTACTATATAAACTACTATGCAAGATCATAACTGCATTACTTGTAATTACATTACACACACAGAATGCAGCGTAGCTCCCACCCCCCCCCTAATTACCTTAATGGTATAGTTGAGGCAGAAGTGATCCCCTATTACTCTACTCTCAAAATACCTGTCATGACCTATCATGGCAGTCTCGTGAGATTGCCACTAGAGGTCATAGCAGTCATTTGAGAGCAGAGCCGGCATGGGCAGGAATGACGGGGGGGGGGGGGGGTCACTTCTGCCCTAAATACACCCCTAAACTGCTAGGGATTGTAAAGTAGGCCCGAGCTGAGCACATACAGGCAGGCAGAGAGAAAAGCAGTTCCTGTTCGGAGGGGAGGTGGAAGGAGGGAAACATAGGACAAAGCACAGAATTTTGGCCTCCACTGTAAGCACATGGTCCGTTTTTGGCTTGAAACCAAAACCATGGCTATAGCCTTTTGGCTGAAACCGAAACTGAGCAGAAAAAGGATTTTGGGCTAGTTTTGGTGCCATAACTGAAATTCGATCAGCTTCTAGATTCAGTTTACCTTATTACATCCAGAGCACTTTCATTAATAACCCTTTGGCAAACTATTTTTGAACTGGGTAAAGCTGTGGTTCCACAATTTTAATTTGTTAACACAAAGTCCATGAACACGAAGAAAGCATAAGGTATACTTAAGAACTGAAAGGCTTGGGAAAAGTAACTGGTGAAGTTGAGGGGATGAGATTTTGAGAATGTGAAGCTTCTTTGATGAAAAATGATTCTTTAAGAATTAAAACAAGCTCTAAAGAATGAAGCAAGATGTTAACCTCAGATTTGATTTTTTTTTCCCCCCTCTCATTCCATTAAGACCAGCAAGAGACATTTGAAATCTTGAAACACTTCCACTGATTGTAAAGATTTTCTACTTGCCTGAAGCTAAGCAGACTCCAACTGATCTGCCTGTGCATGTTTACCTTCTAGTTCAGATATGTAAGAAATATAAGTGGTGTTTAATGTGGGCCTTTCAAGCTCAGCTACTTTGGTTATGTTAGCTCTGAAATCTGATGAGAGATTGGTTACTTCGACCAAACACAAGGATGATCTTCATTTGAACTGTAAAATCAGGAGCCTCAAAAACGTTGTAGGGAATTTTTGCTTCTGCATCCTGGGGTTTTCAGTTAGGAGCTCTTTTTTTTTATCTTAAAATTCCCTTTAAATGTTTTATGAAGTATATATTTTTTTCAACCTTCTCAACTTTCAGCTTACTTGACTGGAAAATGGGGTTCATAAAGTAAATTTGATCTATGATAGTTCTCAGCCTGACTTCTTGAATGCGATGAATATGTTCCTATCTATATTTGTATTCTGTCTTGACTTTCTCACATATATTTTGGATATATATCTATTGAGAAAGAGAGATTCTGCATCTAAATATTATTTTTTCTCTTCATGATTCTGTTGTCCTATCTTTAACAGTTTTCTGTACAAGCAGTTTGTTGGTTGGTAATCAGTGTTCACTCTAGGTTGCGCATCCTCTGGTAAGAGGCTACACCCGTCCTGTCACACAGCCAGCGAGACCTCCATCCATTGTATCCTTCCCCGACACCCCCTGCCACCACTGCTTCCTCCCTAAACCGCTGGCAAAATAAAGTACAAACATAGCAGGGGCCACACTGTACATACCTACGGCTGCCGGTCCTGCCCTCCCCCAACATAAGTTCTGTTTCTGGGGGAGAGCTGGCAGCCGCGGTAAGTAGAATTTGGTCCTGCAATGTTTCTACTTTTGTTTTGCTGCCACCGCTGCTGCAGGTTTGGAGAAGTGGCAGGGGTGTCTGGGACGGAGGCAGACCCTGGAAAGAAGTGTGGAGGGCAGAGGGGCACATGCTGAAAGGAAGTGGGGAGGAGAGGGAGGACAAATGTTGGAAGGAAGTGGGGAGGAGAGGGGCACATGCTGGAAGGAAGTGGGGAGGAGAGGGAGGACAAATGTTGGAAGGAAGTGGGGAGGAGCAGGAGGACAAATGTTGGAAGGAAGTGGGGAGGAGAGGGAGGACAAATGCTGGAAGGAAGTGGGGAGGAGAGGGAGGACAAATGCTGGAAGGAAGTGGGGAGAGGGAGGACATGCTGGATGGAAGTGGGGAGGAGAGGGAGGACAAATGCTGGAAGGAAGTGGGGAGGAGAGGGAGGACATGCTGGAAGGAAGTGGGGAGGAGAGGGAGGACAAATGCTGGATGGAAGTGGGGAGGAGAGGGAGGACAAATGCTGGATGGAAGTGGGGAGGAGAGGGAGGACAAATGCTGGAAGGAAGTGGGGAGGACAAATGCTGGAAGGAAGTGGGGAGGACAAATGCTGGAAGGAAGTGGGGAGGAGAGGGAGGACAAATGCTGGAAGGAAGTGGGGAGGAGAGGGAGGACAAATGCTGGAAGGAAGTGGGGAGGAGAGGGAGGACATGCTGGATGGAAGTGGGGAGGAGAGGGAGGACAAATGCTGGAAGGAAGTGGGGAGGAGAGGGAGGACATGCTGGAAGGAAGTGGGGAGGAGAGGGAGGACAAATGCTGGATGGAAGTGGGGAGGAGAGGGAGGACAAATGCTGGATGGAAGTGGGGAGGAGAGGGAGGACAAATGCTGGAAGGAAGTGGGGAGGACAAATGCTGGAATGAAGTGGGGAGGAGAGGGAGGACAAATGCTGGAAGGAAGTGGGAGGAGAGGGAGGACAAATGCTGGATGGAAGTTGGGAGGAGAGGGGCACATGCTGGATGGAAGTGGGGAGGAGAGGGGGCAGGCACTGGATGGAAGAGGAAAATAGGGAAGATGCTATATGGGGGTTGGGGAGAGACTGGGGAATAAGAGGAAGTGAAATGGGAGAGTCAAGCAGACTGTAAGAAGTGTCAAGCTGTGGGTAGTCAAGAAAGGGAAATTGAGGATTGGATAGTGAGAGAATTAAACCTGGATGGAGGGAGAAAATAAATTGAAGAAAGGAAAAGGAGGATAGAAAATTGACAAATGGACAGCAAATCTTGGCAAGACAAGGAAAGCAGAAACCAGAGACTAGGTCCAACACAATTGACAATTGGTGAGACAACAAAGGTAGAAGAAATTTTTAATTTTAAGGTAAAGTAGTGTAGTAGCTGTATTAATACGTAACAATGGAAAGTGGAAATAAGGTGTTATCTTTTTATTGGATTAATTATAATAGATTTTTAACTTGTTTACAGAGACCAAAACCACCTTCCTCAGATCAGTACAGGATATCATAACCACACTCTGTAAGCCACTTTGAGCCTACAAATAGGTGGGATACAAATGCAATAAATAAAATAAATATCATAACAGCAGTATATACTATCCTGACCAGGGTAAGGAGGTTTTGCACTCTGTAAGCTAATTGAAAAATATACCATTTTATTGGACTAAATATATCTTCCATTTTTTGTTTTATTTGCCTTTGTTGATTTGTAATGTGGTTTGTAATGTCAGTTTTTGAAATTTAGGGCTGCTATCTTTATATTTTGCACAGTATGTGGGGACATATGTTGCTTTCTCTTGCTCTGGTGTTGCACTGTATGAAGTCTGGCTTCTTGGGAGTTCAGTTTAATTTGTATTTTTATTTTGTGATGATGTTTTTAGCATTGCTTGCATGGCCGATCTGTTCTAATCTGGTTTGTTTAGTTTTCTATTAAGATTTATGAATGTTCTAGTGCTGACTATAGTGTGTGTGATGCTGTCTTTTGCTAGGTAGGTGCTTGTTGTATGACTTATGGAAGTTACTTATATTATGGTATGCTGGATTTACTTTGTAGGTCCTGAGTGACATTGGCAATGTTTTGAATTAGTTCACACTATGCCTGATTTTGGATTTGGATTTAGACCACACCTTTTTCAGTAATAGCTCGACAAGTTACATTTAGGTACAATAGGTATTTTCATGTCCCTGGAGAGGTTACAATTTACGTTTTGTATCTGAGGCAATGGAGGGTTACGTGACTTGACCAAGATCTCCAGGAACATCAGTAGGATTTGAACCCCGGCTTCTCCGGTTCTCAGCCTGCTGCTCTAACCATGTTTGGTTAACTCATCAGCAAACTAAGGGCTCCTTTTACAAAACCGCAGTAGTGATTCCCGCTCAGCCAATGCAACGAAGATAGGAATTGAATGGGCTTCGTTGAATTTGCGGTGCCGTGAATCACTACCTCGGCTTTGTAAAAGTGTTTATGTATGCATGTGTGTGTATATATCTGTAAGAAGTGCTGACAAGGTAATGTAATGGTTGTTGATATTAATTCCTAATTAAAAAATAAAATAAAAGAGAACAGAGGGTAGGATTAAATGGCCATTTCTGTCAGTGGTAGTGCCGTGCCTCAGGGATCTGTAGTGGAACCAATGCTATTTAACGTTATAAATGATCTGGAAATGGGAATGAGCAGCGTTGGCTGATCTTTGCTTCAGTGCATTGAATCCACGATGCTTAACATCAGTTTCTACTTATCCTTTGTGATTCAGTTAGGTCTAACCTTAGATTCCCTTAGGATTCTTTCTCCCATGTGGTCTCGTCTTCCGCCAGGGTCGCTTTACTCATACTACCCCTCTCCTGAAGTCGCTTCACTGGCTCCCTATTCGTTTTCGTATCCTGTTCAAACTTCTTCTACTAACCTATAAATGTACTCACTCTGCTGCTCCACATTATCTCTCCACACTCGTCCTTCCCTACACCCTTTCCTGTGCACTCCGCTCCATGGATAAATCCTTCTTATCTGTTCCCTTCTCCACTACTGCCAACTCCAGACTTCGCGCCTTCTGTCTCGCTGCACCCTACGCCTGGAATAAACTTCCTGAGCCCCTACGTCTTGCCCCATCCTTGGCCACCTTTAAATCTAGACTGAAAGCCCACCTCTTTAACATTGCTTTTGACTCGTAACCACTCGCCTCCACCTACCCTCCTCTCTTCCTTCCCGTTCACATTAATTGATTTGATTTGCTTACTTTATTTATTTTTTGTCTATTAGACTGTAAGCTCTTTGAGCAGGGACTGTCTTTCTTCTATGTTTGTGCAGCGCTGCGTACGCCTTGTATCGCTATAGAAATGCTAAATAGTAGTAGTAGTTGTCTCTTGTAACCAGAGCTAATATTGTGATGTCATAATGCCTCAGGCCACCAATAAGAGCCAACCTCATCAGTGATGTCACAATGGCTTGATTGTCCTATACTTGGCTTACTTTTATTACATAGCTCTTTGAGCAGGGACTGTCTTTCTTCTATGTTTGTGCAGCGCTGCGTACGCCTTGTAGCGCTATAGAAATGCTAAATAGTAGTAGTAGTTGTCTCTTAACACACAATTGGCTGTACTTAAGTTATTGGGATCAGCTGACCTCTTCCTCCTAAGATCAGCTACGAGTGGCCTTCAGAGTCGGTTGTGTTTACCGTGCACTTTTCAACCATTACTTCTGCACAAGCATTTGGTTATGATTATCCTAAGGGAATCAGTGGTGGTTCCTTATGTGAAATTAGTTCTTCTTTATCCTCATAGTTTCTGCTGACTTGTACCCACTGAGCAACCAGGGTTTCACCTCCTAGGTTTTACTGGATTTTGCTTGTGGTTAGCTGGTCTTTATAAGATTGCTTGCATTTGACTTTACTAGGTAGCTGGGTTTAATCCTGCACATTACAGGGTTTGAATCGGCAACATTAGCCGAGATCTAGCTTTGTAGAATAAGTGGGGCCTCAACTGGTGAACTCAGCTTTTTAGCCTCACAGATCTAGGTGAGCTTTAACCACACTCGTTGCATTCTTCTTTGACTCGCTTAGAGGGGTTTCTTTTTCTTTGTTGTGCAGAATCAGCGCTGCTTTTCCTTTCAGACCCCATGGGAATAGCTGCACATCACTTTTTCAATTTCAGCAGCAACATGGCTTCTCAGGGCAAGCAGTGCCTCAGATTTCCATTAGTTTGTTATTGCCAGGAGTCTCTTACCCTGTCTTGGCCAGTGGGTTTTCTGATCCTTCTCCATGCACCTATACTTCCTTTTCTGATAAGCAGAGTCTTCTGAGTTTCATAGTCCCCGTGTCTGAACGTCTTCAGCCTAGTTTGTTTCATTGTCTGACAGTTTTACTTTCTCTACTCTGCCCAGCCAGGCATTCTCAGCCTTACTTTTATGTTATTGACTATTTCAGATTCTCTCTCTTTTAGTCTTACAGGTCTACTTTCTCCCATTCTTCAGCCTATCATTCTTAATGTCTATTTTGTTGATCCCTTTATGGTGCTCGCAACTACAATTTCTCAGATTCGGTTGCACTTCATCCATCTAGGATCTACAGCAATGCATCATCTTCGTGTTGGCAATAATTTATTTATTTGACATTTATATCCCACATTATCTCAAATAGGATTGAAGTTCAATGTGGCTCACAATATAGCAAAAGTAGAACTGACAAGGCGTTCTGATTACATAGAACAAAGTGTGTGTGTGTACATACAAAATTACTAATAACAGCATAATATGAAATCTTGATCATATAACTTGTTTATAATACATAGGATAGAATGTGAATTATGGATCGAGTTTTTGTTATTGCAAGTTTAGTTAGAGGGTTAGTTATTTCTATTGTTAGAGGTCAATCTTATGAACTGATTTTTCAATAGTTTACGAAATATGAGATAGTCTTCAGTTTGACGGAGTTGTTGGAGCAAAAAGTTCCATCTGGTTGCACTTTGGCATGAAAATCCGGCATTGTGGATAGTTTTATATTTGATTTTATTACTTTGAGGGAGATGTAATACAACAAAGTCTCTGGGTGATGTTTTAGCATTGCGTGTTGATAGCTGTATAAGATTCTGCATGTAAGAGGGGGTTGAGCCATAAATTATTTGGTAGGTGAATGCACATAATTTGACAGTAATGAATGAACTTATAGGTAGCCAGTATAGTTTGAGAAGAAGCGGGGTTGCTTCGGAGTATCGGGTAGCTTTAAGTACAAGATGATTCTGTGTTTTGAGCAGTTTGTAATTTTCTGATTGGTGAGGGCTTTAAGTCCTGCATTGTCCCACATGGCAGCAATCAAATTTTGATAGTACCAAGGATTAAGTTAATGATCTGAAAATTATGTTTTGAAAATAAGATCTTAATCTTTTTAGTTTCCATAATGATTCGAATGCATTACACACTAATTTTGGATACTTGTGGTTCAATTGAGAAATGTTGATTAATTATTATTCCCAGGATTTTCAAATTATGCTCCAGTGGATAAGGTTTGTTACCAATAGTAAAAGTAGAAGTAGTAATTGGTTGGTGAGGGTTTGTTAGTATTAAGAATTTGGTTTTCTCTCTGTTACGTTTCAGTTTGAAATTGTTTGCCCGTGATTCCATGAGGTCTAGGCCTGATTTTATATTGGTTAAGATTTCTTTGAAATCTTTGTCAAAAGTGACATAGATTGTAACATCATCGGCATACATGAAACAGTTGAAACTAATTCTTTAATTTACTTTGTCATGCTTAGGAAGAATACATTTGTTCGCCTGATAACACTGGTAAACGGCATTTTTGTTACAAAGAATGTGAATGGTGTTCTTAGCTAAGACATGGGTGCTGAATTCGAAAATGAAATCAGTTTTTGCCTATCGGGCTCAGTTTTCTTGTGACACGCTACCCTTTTTATAAAAATCCTTGAAAACGCTGCATTTTGGTACCCTGCTGTGCAGGGCTGCCGAGGGGGGGGGCGGGCGGGGGGACAAAATCCCCAGGGCCCGGGCCTTCAAGGACTAGGGGGCATGCGATTAAACTACAGTGTAGTAAATTTAAAACAAATTGGAGAAACTTTTTCTTCACCCAACATGTAATTAAACTCTGGAATTCATTGCTGGAAAATATGGTGAAGGCGGTTAGCTTAGCAGAGTTTAAAAAGGGGTTGGACGGTTTCCTAAAGGACAAGTCCATAAACCGCTACTAAACGGACTTGGAAAAATCCAAAATCCCAGGAATAACATGTATAGAATGTTTGTACGTTTGGGAAGCTTGCCAGGTGCCCTTGGCCTGGATTGGCCGCTGTCGTGGACAAGATGCTGGGCTCGATGGACCCTTGGTCTTTTCCCAGTATGGCATTACTTATGTACTTATGTACCCCCCAGCGGCGTGCACCCGGGGCGGACCGCCCCACCACCCCCCTTCCTACGCCACTGGAATGGGGGAAAGGGTGAATGGTCTGCTGCAGGCTGGGTGTTTTGAGGGAAAAATCTGCTACAGTACAAAGAAATAAAAAGCCACAGACAGAATTCCCCTTGTAGTGACATACAACCCAGAGCTGGAAAAACTGAGGAAAATCATAAGAGACCTACAACCACTACTCCAGGAAGATAAATTACTGAAAGAGATATTCCCATCCCCACCAATGCTGGCCTTCCGACAGCCACCAAATTTAAAACACAAGCTGATCAGAAGTAAACTTCCAACACAGACTGAAAAAGAAAAGGGCACGTTTCCGTGTAACACAGCCAGCTGCAAACTATGCCAAAACATTTCACAAGACCCCACAGTCATTCACAAGGGAAAAATATTCAACATAAAAGACTATTTTACATGCTCATCTTCCAATGTGGTATATATCATTCAGTGTAAAAAATGTTACGAAGGATGCTATATTGGAGAAACAGGCCAGATGCTAAAGACAAGATTTAATTTACATAGACATCACATGAAAATAGCCGGTGCCAGTCAAGCCCCCACCCCTGTGGGCCAACACTTTACAAGACCAGATCACTGCACCAGTGATTTCACAGCAAGAATACTGAAAGGTAATTTTAAAACAATACAGGAACGTAAGACCTTTGAAATAAGAATGATTGAATATTTTGACACACAACAAACAGGACTTAATAAGGATCTGGGTTTTCTAACCCATTATAAACCATAAAGCTGTATTTCTCTGTTTATTACCCTCCTCTCACCTACCAACACCCATTCTGTTAGAATATCAATGAAATGCTTTGATGTCCCCATGCATACCCCCACCCTCCCACTCTGTCAGACAGTCAAAGTAATGCTTTGATGTTTCTCTTATATATACTATCTGCTACCTCATTTGCTTATTTCCGATCTGACGAAGAAGGGCAACCTTCGAAAGCTAATCAAGAAATGTATTAAGTTATGTCCAATAAAAAAGGTATCATCTTATTTTCTTTTCCATGTTTTATTTTGTTTGATTTCTATTGATAACTTTTAAGAGTGGACTAACACAGCTACCACACCTCTCTACTTAGCAAAAAATAAAGGGCTGTCCAATTCACAACAGCGTCCAGCAGGTGTCCTCAGAGCTCTGCGCAATTCCTATGACGGAAAGCTTCTGCAGTTAACCACTGTTCCTTGTCAGTTGCTTGGAATTCCCTGCCTTTCCTCACCACTGACCTGAGTGGGAGTTGAGCTAGTGACCTGTAAGTAAAAGGCTGTGAATCACCTAAGGGAAGTAACATTTGTTACGAAATACATTAGAGCTACCTCAGCTATATCATTTTGAACTTGACATTTTGGTAACCTGCTATCGTATTTGCTGTATGCACAGGCTCATCTGTTGTCAACTGTTCTGTAAACCCCAGTTTAGACTGTCCTCAGCACTTTCACTTCACTTTGTATCCATGTCATGCCCTGAGTTGCATTTCTATGGCTTCCCTATTATTTTCAACACCACAGTTCTTGTATCTGTTTGCAGTAAAAATTCTTGAAAGTTTGCAGTGGATTATAAATACTAATTTATATGTAGAGGGGCATAATCGAAAGGGACGCCCAAGTTTTGTTGAGGACGTCCTCGCAAAACATCCCGATGGAGGGGCGGGGAAACCCGTATTATCGAAAGAAGATGGACGTCCATCTTTCATTTCGATAATACGGTCGGGGACGTCTTTAGGTCATCCTTAGAGATGGTCATCCCTAGACTTGGTCGTTTCTGATTTTCGGCGATATTGGAAACCAAGGACGCCCATCTCAGAAATGACCAAATGCAAGCCCTTTGGTTGTGGGAGGAGCCAGCATTCGTAGTGCACTGGCCCCCCTGACATACCAGGACATCAACCGGGCACCCTAAGGGGCACTGCAGTGGACTTCAGAAATTGCTCCCAGGTACATAGCTCCCTTACCTTGTGTGCTGAGCCTCCCCAAAACCCACTACCCACAACTGTACACCACTACCTTAGCCCTTACGGGTGAAGGGGGGCACCTAGATGTGGGTACAGTGGGTTTCTGGTGGGTTTTGGAGGGCTCACATTTACCACCACAAGTGTAACAGGTGGGGGTATGGGCCTGGGTCCGCCTTCCTGAAGTGCACTGCACCCACTAAACCTGCTCCAGGGACCTGCATACTGCTGTGATGGACCTGAGTATGACATTTGAGGCTGGCAGGACATATTTTGAAAGTTGTTTTTTGAGGGTGGGAGGGGGTTAGTGACCACTGGGGGAGTAAGGGGAGGTCATCCCCGATTCCCTCTGGTGGTCATCTGGTCAGTTTGGGCACCTTTTTGTGGCTTGGTCGTAAGAAAAACAGGATCAGGCAAAGTCGTCCAAGTGCTCGTCAGGGACACCCTTTTTTTTTTCCATTATGGGTTGGGGACGTCCAATTGTTAGGCATGCCCAAGTCCCATCTTCGCCATGCATCCGACACGTCCCCAAGAACTTTGGCCGTCCCTGCAACGGAAAGCAGTTGGGGATGTCCAAAATCAGCTTTCGATTATACCGATTTGGACGACCCTGTGAGAAGGACGCCCATCTTCCGATTTGTGTTGAAAGATGGGCGTCGTCCTCTTTCGAAAATGAGCTTGATAGTGTTTTCTGTGCCAGCATGTGCATGTAAGCAACCTTTATCCAATGCAACATCACCCCTGTGAGGTAAAGTGAACCAGCAGAAATTAGGAGTGTGTGTCTTTTAAGGTTTGAGGCTTGGCTGATGTTAGATTTGGGGGGAGAGGCATTTACTGCGGAGGGTTTTGACCTAAACATGATGAAATAGCACTGTGGTTTCAGCACACACTTGAGACCCCTGTTAACCTCCTGTTCTCTTGTTGTTGTTCATTGTGTGATCTTGATCAGCTCCTTGAAGGTGAATGCTAATATCTGGTAGAAAAAATGGCTTTTTCTTTTGTGGCTGAGGGACTAATGCAGGTGTCTCTCACGAGTCATTCAGGAGGATCTGTTGAATAAGGTCTGAAAGCATATTTTATTTTTGGATACTTTTGTTCTGGATTTCTACACTGAGGTAATTTTGCAGCATTATTTTCAGATACTTTACAAGGCCGTGGCCTGACTAGCATTCATTGGTCAGAGTAATTCACTGGCCTCTTTCGGTTTGTCGTATGTCTTTACTCTTGCCCATCGTCACCGTTGGCAGTTTCTGCAACGTGTTCCAGGGTTTCCACTACCTGTTGCAGGTACTTCCATGTGGCCTATTCTCTGCCGTCGGGGTGTTTCTGAAATGCTTGGCAGTCTTGATTTTCTTTCTCAAGCCAAGCAGAAGCTGCTCTGCATGCTCTTGACTACCTTCAGGCCACATCCAATCTAAACAAGAAATAATTATTTGTTACATTTAATCAAACAATTTAGGCATTCCTCCCTCAAAGCAAACAATTTAATTGGGTATAAAGAAAACCTAACAAGAATTCCTCGTAACGAGGAAGCATGACTGAAAACAGATCGAGGTATCAGCAGGAATAGATGGCCCACTTGTAAAGAACTAAGAGCAGTGCTAGGCAAGCTTGTACAGTCTGGGTCCTGTATATGGCCGTCCGGTGTTGGATGGGCTGGAGAGGGCTTCAATGGAAGCTCCTGTAATTTCGAAAGTGAGGACAGTGCCGGACAGACTTTAATGTTTGTGTCCCGCAAATAACAAGAGTGTTTTGGATAGGTTTGTGTGTGCTTCAACAGAAACTTCAGTACTTGGAAGCTAAGGACAGGGCCGGGTGCACTTTTACGATCTATGGCCCAGAAATGCCAAAGAGATAATGATCAAGTTTTTTTTTTATATCGCATTCATTGCTGGTTTTTAATCATGACTTAATAATCAGTGTGACTGTTGGGCAGACTGGATGGACCGTTCAAGTCTTTATCTGCCATCATTTACCATGTTACTATGTAAATAAGGACACATTTCACTTCATAGCGCAAAGTCTTCAACTTAGAAGAGGGAGGGAGAAGCATTGAAAACAGAAGCAAAATAAGGAAACTATACGTTAAAGTAATATTAAGAACTATAGGAGATGTAGCATATTTTTAAAGCTCTTAGACTTACATAATAACCTATGGAACTTTGTAAGTCTTAAGTGCTTTGAAAATCAATATCCTGTAAAGCAGCAACTAAATTTGCTGAAATTTTAAGAGCTTAGGGCGACAGGGGAGTAGAGGTTCCCAGTGGAACTTTATCCGAAAGGAACAAAGATAATTGTGATGCTTCAAAAATTACACATTTTACATCCTTAAAATTTTATAAGTAGTCCCTATCTGTAATACCCTTGGTCACAATAGCAAAAACTGTTACCTTTTCAATGTTGGGAAATACACAGGTCTTTAACCCACAAAAGAGATGCGCTGTGTAGAAAAAAAAATCTTCAATGATCCGATTCAAGAGATAGAATCATAGTAGCAAGAACTGCTCATGACTCTAAAGTATCTGGAAAGGTTTTGAGTCCCATATCAGTTTCACCTTGTCCCCCCCCCCCCCCCCCTTATCAAAGATAATATCCCAAGTGCAAAATGTGCCCTTCTTTTGGCTGGATTCGGGGGGGGAGGGGGGGAGGGCCTCCTTGACCAGGCTCTGCGTGACCTCCAGCGCCAAGAGACACCTCTACAACCAGCTTCTCAGGAACGATAAGTAATACCACACTGGGAAAAGACCAAGGGTCCATCGAGCCCAGCATCCTGTCCACGACAGCAGCCAATCCAGGCCAAGGGCACCTGGCAAGCTTCCCAAACGTACCAACATTCTATACATGTTATTCCTGGAATTGTGGATTTTTCCCAAGTCCATTTAGTAGCGGTTTATGGACTTGTCCTTTAGGAAACCGTCTAACCCCTTTTTAAACTCTGCTAAGCTAACCGCCTTCACCACGTTCTCCGGCAATGAATTCCAGAGTTTAATTATACGTTGGGTGAAGAAAACTTTTCTCCGATTTGTTTTAAATTTACTACACTGTAGTTTCATCACAGGCCCCCCCTAGTCCTAGTGTTTTTGGAAAGCGTGAACAGACGCTTCACATCCACCTGTTCCACTCCACTCATTATTTTATATATCTCTATTATGTCTCTTCTCAGCCGATAAAGTGCTACATGTGCCAGTCCAGTGGTCCAGAAACTAGATTTGCAGTTTGGGCTGAGACACTTCCCTGGCTGCTATTTTATTTTTTCTTCCCATCAAAGAAAGATAAATATGAAAGAGTAGAAAGAATCAACGGGAGCTCTTACAGCGTATCGTCCACCATCCTGCTTTGCCCACCTGCTAGTTGATTGGATATTAGATTGTATTGTCCTCTGCCACCACATAGCTGAATTGGCACGCTGTCTCTGTGATGGCAGCCTCCATTGCCAGTTATCATACTTCTTACTAGACATAAGCAAAGCAGCAACCTCGTCCTTTGTTTACAACTTCACTAAGCACTCTTGCCTTCTTCATGAGGCAATGCGTTTGGACAGGCAGTTTTCCCCAAAGTCTCTTTGCCCAGTATGCATTCACCACCATTCAGTTTTACCTCCCAGTTTGGTCAGTTCAGACAGTTCAACACCATGATTCTCTGCTTTTGAATACAATACAATACAGTGGGGTAGCCAGAGGCCCAATTTTGGGTTGGTGTAAAATTTTCTGTCTACTCCTGCCCTTCCCGCCCCACCTCCGATAATCCAGCATTTTCCATGGTCTCTCAAATAGTGGCGTCTCTAAGCAGAAATATTTAGGGTGGCAACAGGGGGAGGGGGTCAGCTAGGCATGGAGGAAGGTAAGCCAAAGCGACATTTCCACACATGCCCACCACCACATCACACACCCCTTCCCCATCCCTCTTTTTTTTTGTAAATTAGCAATATAAGACAGCATGAACTTCTATGTATAATGAAACCCTCCCCCTCCAGCTAGTTTCAGCTACCAGGTAACATCACCATTACAACTGATAGTATCATTCAATAAATTCTGCTGTGTGGTGTGAAGTCTGGATTCTCCAAAGGATTGGACAGAAGCTCAATATAAACCCTGAAAATCCAGTTCTGTATCACAAACTCCATATGAACTTATGAATAGACATACTGGTTCAGACCAATTGTTTATTTAACCCAGTGTCCTGCTTCCAACAGTGGCCAAACCACCAGAAACCTAAATAGTAGCAACGTTTCATGCGACCAATCCCAGGAGAAGCAGTGGGTTCTTCATGTCTCATATTTGGAAAATCAAAATACGAAAGTGCAAAACCACTACGAGAGAAACTACACTGGCTCCCACTCAAAGAACGTATCACGTTCAAAATATGTACCCTAGTACATAAAATCATCCATGGCGATGCCCCAGCCTACATGTCAGACTTGATAGACCTACCACCCAGGAATGCTAAAAAATCATCTCGCACATTCCTTAATCTTCATTTCCCTAACTGTAAAGGTCTAAAATACAAATTAATGCACGCATCAACCTCTTCCTGTATGAGCACACAATTCTGGAACGCATTGCCACGCAACCTAAAAGCGACCTATGAACTGACCAACTTCCGTAAACTACTAAAGACCCATCTCTTCGACAAGACATACAACTAAGACCAAATCATGTGAAACTCCTACATATTTCCAGAAATGTTAATAATGCCTTCTATTATATTACTATCATGTATTCCATTACCATGCAATCCAACATCCTTCTGTAACACCAAATGCCTATTCTCTTTTCATTTCCATTATCCATGATGTTTTGTAAGCCATATTGTGCCTGCAAAGAGGTGGGAAAATGTGGGATACAAGTACAATAAATAATGTCTGTCTCAGTAGCAGACTATGGACTTCTCCTCCAGGAACTTGTCCAAACCTTTTTTAAACCCAGATATGCTAACTGTTGTTACTACATCCTCCGGCAAAGAGTTCCAGAGCTTAACTATTAGCTGAGTGAAAAAAAAATATTTCCCCCTATTTGTTTTAAAAGTATTTCCATGTAACTTCATTGAGTGTTCTCTAGTCTTTGTACTTTTTGGAAGAGTAAAAAATCAATTCACCTCTACTCGTTCTACCCCACTCAGGATTTTGTAGACCTCAATCGTATCTCTCCATATTCCCCAACAACGGAGCTATCCCTCTACAACACATCATACAAAAAAAAATATTCAAATTGTTATTACTTCAGCAGTAGTACACTCTCCTTCCACTGTGTGACAGCTGTACAGGATGAGGAGACCACTAGTCTTGAGCAATTTTGTTTTGGCTACCAAAGGTTTTAAACAGAGCCAGATACTTTACAAGATAACACAAAAAGACATTCAAACCCTATATAGCGAACTGACCAAACCATCGCAGCCCTAACCCACCTATGAAAAGGCAATATTACACTGGACCCAAGAGCTCCAATATAACTGCTATTGAGAAACTAGAACAAACTGTACTGTTCCTACACGGATACTACATAGTAACAAAATTCTTCACCACTCAGTCCCACGTGCGGAACATGGACAGACCCTCATCTAATACAGAATAGGAAACCACAAAAAGCATACAGACAAAACCTGAAATGGAGACCCTCTTCCTCTCTGCCCATGAAAGCCAGACTCTCTAAGCAGAGTGATATTGGCAAAAGAAAAACAGAAATACATTTTCTCCTGTACTCTACAAAATTCAAAAATAGAAAAAAAATTTATATTTCCCAAAACAGTGACTAGTGAAGTAATTAAATTTGCTGATGACACTAAGTCTGGAGACTGCACCTACGGAACGATATAAACAGGATGGAGTCGGTCCAGAGGGCGGCTACGAAATTAGTAAGCGGTCTTGAATGCAAAAATTATAGGGACAGGCTTATGAACCTCAACATGTATACGCTGGAAGAGAGGAGGGAGAGAAGAGACATGGTAGAAACGTTTAAATATCTCAAGGGCATTTATGTACAGGAAGAGAGCCTTTTTCAAATGAAGGAGAGCTCTGGATTGAGGGGGCATAGGACAAAGTTAAGAGGGAACAGGCTTAGGAGTAACCTAAGGAAGTATTATTTCACAGAAAGGGTGGTGGAGGCGTGGAATGGCCTCCTGGTGAAGGTGTCAGGGGCAATACCATACAAAATCAGACCAAAGGAGGAGGATTGTAAATTCAAGCTCAGCCATATTTGGATTTTGCTGTATTAGGTAGCCATGAAATATCACAATCGTTGCACCCATGCAACTTTCAGATCATTAGGTCAAAGTGTCTCCTGGCACAGGACTCTGATCATGTGCCCATCAATCCATGTGGTAGGCTTGATAAGGTCAGCCTTGTTCTGTTACTGTTTTATTTGTGTGTTCATCGTACAAAAAGCTAATTTCTTCATATCACTGGGTAAATGTTCAAGGAAGCTTTTAGCATGGAGCCGAACGAGTGCGGAACAGGTGTGGCGTGTGTACAATACTGCAGGGTAATGTATGGTAATAATACTAAACCTGTCCTGCTCCTCCAGGTTTCCATAGTGGTGCCTTCACTTCAAAGTGTCGGCTGGCTGTGACCAAGACGTAAGCATGGGTTGGGCTTCAGCAATTTTAACAGGTTGCTTGTTCCAACTACAACAACGACTGTTCAAAGTTAGAAAGCAAATTGGGTTAGTGAAATATGATAGGAGCACATGGGGGGGAGGGAGGAGGCATTTCCCCCACCCAGTATATTTGTTTTCACTTCCTCTTGGTGTCTTGGGAGGGGTTTAACAGTAGACATCAGACTCTTGCCTTGAACTCCTGTGTGTAGTGTTTGTTTTGGCACAAGGAAGCTGAGCTGCCACAGGTGAAACACACTGGTCAAAAGCCCAACTTTGAGATGCTTAATCCTAGAAAAGGATGGTGGTGTTGGGAGTAAGAAATCAATGGGGCAAAATCAGGAAAAATTTCCGTTCCCAAACCTTTACCTCCACCCCCAAGCTGTAATTTGTAGGCGATCATAAACAGCTGTAGAAGGGAATAGCTGAGATTTAATTTAGTTTTTTGGAGTTCTTAACATACCGTATTTCAAGGACTCAGCAAAGCAATGTACAGTGAAATAGCATCAGAAAGAAAGAACATAAATTTAATCCATATCAAAGAACAGAAAGAGAAACGCTAGCGTTTCTCAGTGACCCCTACACAACACTGTAGGCAAGAGAAAATATGTGTTCAAAACTCTTGTAAAGTGATTCCAAATTGGGTCTCTTTCAGATGATGGGAAGCCAGTTCCGTTCCATAGGGCCAATAAATGAGAACGCAGTTCCGTTGGATGTGTTTAGGTACAGGCTGGCAGGGGACGATACAACCAGTTCGTTGATACATTGAGTTTTACATAGGTTGAGTAGGGTGATAAGAGATGAGCAAGTTGCAAAGGGTACAGGAATATCATTATAAAGTGCTTTGTCGGCCAACATTAAGGGACCCTTTTTCTAAGGCAAGAAAGCACCTATGCAAGTATTATTAGAACTAATGCCTGACTACCGCATGCCCTGGGTGGTAATTCTAATTTTTACGCGCGGCAGAAAAAATGTTTTATTTTCTACCGCATGGCACTAACCGGGCGGTAATTGGCAGTGTACGTGCACTGACGACTACTGCCCGGTTAACACGTGAGACCTTACTGCAAAGTCAATGGGTGGCGGTAAGGTCTCTTTTTTGCCATAGTAGAATGGCGTAAAACACACGTTATAACATCTTGTTATAACTGAAGAAGATGAACAAGATGTTATAACGTGTGTTTTACGCCATTCTACTATGGCGAATACAGTTGCTGAAGTGATAAGATCTAATTGGCATGTTATTCAGACATTGCCAGACTTCGAACACAGTAAATTGAGGCTGGCATATAGCAGAGGTCGGAATTTAAAAGAGATTCTTGCTCCTTCAGCTTTAAGACAATTTCCTTCAGCTTTAAGACAATTTCCATGTACACAGGAGGAGAGTGAAAGAGGACACAGAAGTTGTGGAGAATGTAGTATGTGTGATATTATGCTGAATATCAACGAGTTCATAGATCCCCAATCGAAGAAAAAGTATATTTTACAACAAAGTACTTCTTGTCTTCAATCTGTCCAAAATTCCGCCGCACGTCTTATCTACCGCGTAAACCGATACTCTCATATCACCCCTCTCCTCAAGTCGCTTCACTGGCTCCCGATCCGCTACCGTATACAGTTCAAGCTTCTCCTATTGACCTTCAAGTGCACTCATTCTGCTGCCCCCCATTACCTCTCTACCCTCCTCTCCCCGTATGTTCCCACCTGTAACCTCCGATCTCAGAACAAATCACTCCTATCTGTATCCTTCTCCACCACCGCTAACTCCAGACTCCGCCCCTTCTGCCTCGCATCACCTTATGCCTGGAACAGACTTCCCGAGCCCATACGCCATGCGCCCTCCCTGCCCATTTTCAAGTCCTTACTCAAAGCCCATCTCTTCTCCCTTGCTTTTGGCGCCTAACCACCTTCCCCATTCATGATACCTTTACTGACTACATAGCTTGTTACCTTTAGATTGTAAGCTCTCTTGAGCAGGGACTGTCCTTCCCCATGTTTAAACTTGTACAGCGCTGCGTAACCCTGGCAGCGCTATAGAAATGCTAAGTAGTAGCAGGGGCGTAGCTACGGGTGGGCCTGGATGGGCTCAGGCCCACCCAGTTTAGCCTCAGGCCCGCCCAGAAGCAGATCCTTGCTGTGACCGTCTCCCACCCCTGCCGCAGCACTTCATTTAATGTTGTCGGCGCTGCTGTTAGTTTCCCACCCCTGCGGCGGCGCTTTACACTTTACCTGACGGCAACGCTGCAGATGCAGCGCTGACGTCCGACGTCCTGCTCCGGGGCCTTCCGCGTCCCACCTCCGTAACAGGAAGTTACATCAGCGTGGAAGGCCCGGAGCAGGACGTCGGACATCAGCGCTGCATCTGTAGCGTTGCCGTCAGGTAAAGTGTAAAGCGCCGCCGCGGGGGTGGGAAACTGTAACAGCAGCGCCAACAACAACATTAAATGAAACGCTGCGGCAGGGGTGGGAGAGGGTGAGGAAGTCAATGGGGTGCTGCGTGCTGGCCCAGTAAGGGGAGGCAGGGAGGGGAGGGAACAGAAGAGTGCTGGACTTGCCAGGGGCAGAGGGTTGGAGGGAAGGGAGAGAGGTTTTGGGATTTGCAGAGGGGAGTTTGGAGGAAAGGGGAGAGATTTTGGATTTGCAGAGGGGAGGTTGGAAGGAAGGAAGGAGAGAGGTTTTGGGATTTGCAGAGGGGAGGTTGGAGGGAAGGAAAGAGGTTTTGGGATTTGCAGAGGGGAGGTTGGAGGGAAGGAAAGAGGTTTTGGGATTTGCAGAGGGGAGGTTGGAAGGAAGGGAGAGGTTTTGGATATATAGGGGGGTGGAGGGAAAGGGGAGAAGTGCTGGATATGCAGAGGGTTGAAGTGAAGGGGAGAGGTGCTGGACATGTATGGGGGCTGGATGAAAGGGAGAGAGATGCTGGACATGTGGGGGGGGGGGGGCTGAAGGAGAGGTGCTGGATATGCAGAGGGAAGGGAGAGAGATGCAGGGAGAAAGAGCCAGATGCATAAGGGGAAGGAAAGAGAGGAAGAGAAGCTGGTTGGGGGGTGGGATCAGAGAGGAGAGGGACACATTGGTGTGGAGGAGGGAGAAAGGGGACATAGGGAAGTAAACAGATACAGAAGGGAGATGATGGGCATTAGGTGGGAGCATGGGGACAGGGACAAAAATGTGAGATGCTGTATGGGGATGGCACATGGGCACAGAGGGGTAATGTCTGACCAAGGGGGGGGTATAGAATAGAGATAAAATGCTGGACACTGGAGAGGGGGGGGGGGGAGAGATACCAGACAAGGGAGAGAATAGGAACGCAGCAGGGATATGCTGGGCATGGGGTGCATAGGTGCACAGAGGAATGATGATGGATGAGGGGATATGAACACAGGGGAGATGCTGGACAAGGAAATATAGGAAAACAGAGATGGGAGATGGATGATGGACATGAAGAAAGAAGAAATGTCAAATAGGAGACCCTGGCAAGTGAGTTAAGAGAAGACAGAGGGAAGCAGAAACCAGAGACTGGGACCAATATGATTTGAGAAAAAATGACCAGACAACAAAAAGGTATTAAAAAATATTTTATTTTCAATGTTGTGAATATACAGTAATATGTTGGATTTGGAATGTACATCTTGCCAAAGTTGATGGTAAACATGGCTGGGGTCCAGGACAGAAATCTAGGAAAGGACCCCAAAGTCCATTACCAGGCTGCGCCTTCAGCTTCCAGCATGCAGGCTTTCCCTGGCCAAGGAACCAAGCACAATTGCCCTAGTTCCATCCCCTAACACCATCCCTGGCATGTGCCATCTTTATATTTTGCACAGGAGCAAATGCCTTTCTTTCTTGTTTCTCTGGTGTTGTACTACATGCAAGGTCTAGTTTCTTGGGGTTTCCATTTAATTTATATTTCTAGAGTTTGTGGTCACTTATTCTGTATTTGGCATTTGTGTCTTGTGTGTGTGACTGAGGTATTCTGTTAGCATGAAGTTTCCATGTAGCATTCTGTAGTAATTTGGCTTGTTCAGCTTTCCTGATAAATGTATTTTTATTTTAGGGCCCTACTATAATATTTAAGGCACTTTTTTTTCATAGGTAGGATCTTTGTTTTTGAAAGTTAGTGTTGGCATGCTAGATTTGTTCTAGGTTCTGAGTGACTTTTGTTTTATAGATTTTTTTTGTTAATTTATAATATGTCTGTAATTGAGATTACACTAGAAAACAAAATTTCTTTATATGATGAGTTTTATGGAGAATTGTCCTTGCTGTGCTCTGTATCCATTGTTGGTGGAGGGCCAGGAGGTTCTCTGGATGCAGAATGTGTTTGGCTTCAATACCATATATGTGTTGGAGGACCATGGCTCAGTGGGGCTGAATAGTGCAGTCTATTGTACTTGCCTTAGCTCTCAATTGGTCTGCAGCCACTGAAGCCTGCACTGCAACCCTCATTGAAGTTATGGGGAGTGGGGTAGGGACAGAGCATGGGTGCATCAGGTTTGCTGTTTTTTTCTTTTTCAAAAAAGTTGGCAACTCTAGTGCCCACCCATCCAACCTGTTGGCCCACCCAAAAATTGCCTTCTGGCTACGCCACTGAGTAGTAGTAGTAGTAATAAACTATACATAGGTCAGATGTCTCGTAGATTATCCACTAGGTTGCAGGATTGAAAAAAGGCCCTGATTTGAGTTGACTGGCAGTGGTGTACCAAGGGGGGCGGTGGGGGCGGTCCGCTCCGGGTGCACGCTGCTGGGGGGGGGGTGCTGCGGCGCGCGCCTGTTGCCCTGTTTCAGTCCGATTTCGCAATTCGCATGTGTTCACTGCTCCCTCTGAGTCTGCCCCGGAACAGGTGTCAGCTAGGGTCGGAACGCCACTGTTGACTGGTACCCTTTTTGTGCCTCATTAAGGGAATGATTGTGAAGTCATTGTTCTCTATAGATTTGACGTTGTTCTCTACAGATTTGACGCAAGTTAGGACCTTACCGCTAGATCAATGGGTGGCGTTAAGAGCTCAGGCAGTAAATAGGCACATGCAGCTTTCAATTTTACCTTAGGCCCTTTTCCCGGCCCATTGAAAAAAGCCCTTTTTCCCAGACGTGGTAAAAACTGGCCCAGCGCAACCAAAAACACGTGCCCACGCTACTGCAGGCCACTTTTTGCCACAGCTTAGTAAAAGGACCCCAGAATTAGTAGCACCTATGCCTTTTAATATTAATAGAATATGTTATAGTGATTAAAAGGGGTTCAAGTGCCAAATTAAAAAACAGAAGAGAAAGAGGGAACCTTTGTCTGGTTCCTCTTGTAAGTTTAATTGGAACAATAATGCTGTCGTTAGTAAGTCTAGAAACTGGTTTGCTGTTGTGGAAGTTTATGTGCTGTATAATTAAGGTCGTAGAATAATTGTAGATTTTCTCCTATAAAGCAACCTTTCATGAAGCCCACTTGACTTTCACGTATTAGAGAATCTAATAGTTTGACTAATCAAGTTGCCAGAATTTTACTTAAACTTTTGTAGTCACTGTTAAAGAAATTGGTCTGAGCTTTAGTGAGATCATGACCAGCATTGTGAATGAATGTAACTCAGTGGATTTATTTATTTTATGTGTACCTGGGGGTCTGACGATGTTTGGGGGTCCTCTGGGGCTTCCATTGGTGGTCAGTTCCAGGACTCTGGTCCCAGTCAGGAGTCTCCATGGAGGAGCCATGCTATTTGCGACCTCCCTGACGCTGCCCGGCCGAGGAGTGCTGTTTCCTGGCTGGGCACGCTAAGAAAAATGGCCGGATTCGGCCTGTGAAGCAGGAGGCACCGGGCATGTGTGCCTTTTCTTTCATGGTAGAATTCCCAGGCCAGCACTAGGCCTGAAGTGGAACCAGGGCCTCAATTTTTGAGAGACCCCAGCAGGAGTTCCGCAGTATCAGAGGTAAATCATGGTGGTCTACTGCAGCTGCGGAGGTACCTCCGGGACATGGACCAGCGGTGGAGGTCGAGTGAGGACTCTTCTGGGAACCAGGTAAGGGGTCCCAAGATGTTGTTTTATTTTTAAAATGTATTTTTTTGGTCCCGTTGGGCTGGCATTTAAAGGGTTAATTTTTGAGGAATTCTAATGGTAGTTTGGGGTCCTGAGAACCTCTTTAGGTGGCCTAGTACTTTGAAACTTTTTGAAAAAAATTATTTTTGGGGTTAAATGAGAAGGTTTTAGCTTGGGCCAGTTTTGAATTTTGGATTTGTTTTTTTTTTGAGCAGGCGTTGCGCTGGCATGTGCGTAGGGGGATGCAGAATTTTATTAGAATGTTTGGTTTTATGGGAGTTTTGATAGTGATTTTTGACAAAAATGTGTAAACATCCTTACTGTATGTGTAGTTCAACGGCACTAATGGTTAAAGGACATTTTGAACAAGTTTCATAGTAAGTTTTGTGATATTTTTGTTAAAAATGTAAGTTTTCCATTATTCCCTATGGAGAAATTCTTTTTCAAAATGGAGATTTAAAGTCCATGCTGCAAACATCCTGTGTTCTGAGACCTGATTGGCTTGCAGAGGTCAGCTGGTGACTCAGAGTCACCGTCTCCCTTAGCAACAGCTTGCTGGGGGGGGGGGGGGGAGAGGGGCTGAAGACATTGACGAGAGAAGACCTTTGTGAAAGAGCTCTGACTGTGTGATAGCATTTTTGAGACAAAAAGTGTTTGAAAGTGACGGTGAAGTGAGCCGGAAGTGAAAGATGTTGGATTTGAGCCGAAAAACCCCCAAATCTAAATCTGATTTTTTATGCCAGTGGCGTAGCCAAGGGTGGGCTCGGGTGGGCCCAGGCCCCCACCCTCTTTGGGCTCAGGCCCACCCAGTAGCAGCACACCTCTGATTTGGCAGTCAGAGATCCCCAAGCCACACCAGCTGAAAACTCCCAACAACTGTTCCTCCTGCATACCTTGTAAATAGCAGATTTTTGCCTGCATTGAGCAGCAACTGATACATACTGTGCACTGGCCCCACAGCCTTCCCCCTGATGTATTCCCACCTATGTAGAAACAGGAAGTTGCATCACAGGGAAGGCTATGGGGCCAACATGAGCATTGTGTATTAGTTTCTGCTCGCTCCGGTGAAAATCTGCTATTTAAAAGCTATGCGGGGGAGGGGGGATTTTGAGAGACCATATGGCATGCAGGTGAGAGAGGGAGAGGCCAAATCACTTGTGGGACAGGGCGGAGTTCTTCTGCCCACCCATCTTGGGCCCAGGCCCACCTAAAATTGAGTGTCTGGCTACGCCCCTGTTTTATGCTACTTGTGTGCTGTTTAAAAGTTTTGCAGGTAAGACTGAGGGAGAGAGTCCAAGGAAGCGGCTCTGAGTTTTAATTTAGAAAGAGGGTATGGAACATCTATTTATATTGGTGTGGTATACAGACCTCTTTCACATATCGAAGCCAACAGGTGCAGTGGCGTTCCTAGGGGGGCTGACACCCGGGGCAGATCGCTGATGGGCCCTGCCCCCCGGGTGCAGCGCGCCCCCCCCCCTCCCTCCCTGTTCCGGGGCAGAGGGAGCATGGAACGAATGAAGGACAGGCGCGCGCGGCACCCCCCCAGCGGCATGCACCCGGGGCAGACCGCACCCACCGCCCCCCCTAGGAACGCCACTGGACAGGTGTAATTGAAGGCATTCGCAATATTGCTATGAAAATAGAAGTACTGCTCATAGGTAATTTCAATATCCTGGATGTCGACTGGAACATCTCAGCTACTAGGTCCCTACATCCACTCCTGAAATTGGTGCCTGCTCAATATTCATAATGATGTTTGATATGAAATTGTTGTAACATTAGCTTATTAATCTTACATGTTTTCAATAATCACCAGATCTAGGGGTCTTTCTATTAAGATGCACTGAAAAATGGCCCGCGGTAGTGTAGGTGTGGATTTTGGACACGCGCAGATCCATTTTTCAGCGTGCCTGTAAAAAAGGCCTTTTTTAGATTTCTGCCAAAAATGGATGTGCGGCAAAATAAAAATTGGCGCGCATCCATTTTGGGTCTGAGACCTTACCGCCAGTCATTGACTTAGCGGTACGGTCTCAAGCGTTAACTGGGTGGCAATGACCTATGCACTGTAGAAATGCTAAGTAGTAGTGTCAAATGCCACTTGATGCGTGTAGCTGACGCGTGTCAGGAAATAAAAAGAATTTTGCGGACGTGTGCCAAAAATGAAATTACCGCAAGAGCCACGCAGTAGCCAGGCAGTAACTCCAAATTGGCGTGTGTTTGGCGCAGGTAGGCGCTTATGGGGCATAGTAAAAGGGCCCCCTAGTATCTCATCGCTATGGAATCTCGGGTCTTGCTTAATCTTCCACCTGTTGTGAGTTAACATTACAGTGATGTAGGAATAAGTTTTATTTTTCCTGTGTGTTTGTTACCAAACTGAGTGAGAAAAGACCTTATTGTTCATTTTATTTCATGATAGGAAGTATCTTTCTGCCTATCTTCTTTTACAGATTAAGAGAAACATAATTGCACTATTAATCATTCTTTATGACTTAAAATATTACCTTTAAATGTCAACGGCAGTCATCATCCCATAAGTACATAAGTACATAAGTAGTGCCATACTGGGAAAGACCAAAGGTCCATCTAGCCCAGCATCCTGTCACCGACAGTGGCCAATCCAGGTCAAGGGCACCTGGCACGCTCCCTAAACGTAAAAACATTCCAGACAAGTTATACCTAAAAATGCGGAATTTTTCCAAGTCCATTTAATAGCGGTCTATGGACTTGTCCTTTAGGAATCTATCTAACCCCTTTTTAAACTCCGTCAAGCTAACCGCCCGTACCACGTTCTCCGGCAACGAATTCCAGAGTCTAATTACACGTTGGGTGAAGAAAAATTTTCTCCGATTCGTTTTAAATTTACCACACTGTAGCTTCAACTCATGCCCTCTAGTCCTAGTATTTTTGGATAGCGTGAACAGTCGCTTCACATCCACCCGATCCATTCCACTCATTATTTTATACACTTCTATCATATCTCCCCTCAGCCGTCTCTTCTCCAAGCTGAAAAGCCCTAGCCTTCTCAGCCTCTCTTCATAGGAAAGTCGTCCCATCCCCACTATCATTTTCGTCGCCCTTCGCTGTACCTTTTCCAATTCTACTATATCTTTTTTGAGATACGGAGACCAGTACTGAACACAATACTCCAGGTGCGGTCGCACCATGGAGCGATACAACGGCATTATAACATCCGCACACCTGGACTCCATACCCTTCCTAATAACACCCAACAAAAGAAGAACAAATATTAACATATTAAAAATGAAAAAGCAGATACCATAATGCTTCAAGAAACGCACCTACCACACTCACCCTCTAATTCCATAAAAGTTTCCATAAATTGCGTCTGAAAATGTAATTGAATAGCGAGCCACTTAGTGAGTGCCAATAATTGGGTTTTTAACAAGCAATTATTGGCGCTAATTAGAATCAATTAAGATATGTTTGTAAATTTAGAGAAGTGATCCTGAAAAAGGGGGCTTGGAAATGGGTCATGGGCAGTTTGGGGTGGATTGTGGGCATGGTTTTGAGTTATGCACACAATTATAGAATAAGGGTGGTTCCACGCATAAATTTATGTGGGCGCTCCTCTGGGGTCCTGCTCCAGGGACAGTGACGTGAGAGGCGAGAGGAGCGGCTGCAGAGCCGACAGCCAATGCCTGATAGCTGCCTGCGGTGCCATAGTAACATAGTAGATGACGGCAGAAAAAGACCTGCATGGTCCATCCAGTCTTGCTTTTTAAAAACATTTTTGGTTGTTTAATTAGCGCTTTTTGTTTTTGTAGCGGCTGCTGCTGCTCAACAAGAGAAGCAGCAGTGTCCGGAAATGGGAGCTGGCGCCGTGTGTTTCGCGGGAGACTTGGCAGGTCTGTGTTGAGTGGGCGGGACTGGATAGAAAGAAGGGGATAGGGAGAGAGACACTGGATGGAAGAATTGGGGGGGGGGGGTAGACAGATGGAAGGATGGGGAAAGAAAGAGGGAAAACAGATGGAAGGATGGGGAGAAAATGACACGATGGAAGGATGGGGAGAGAAAGGGGGAGATGGATGAATGGATGCAGAGAGAAAGGGGAGAGACTGGAAGGATGTGAAGAGAGAAGGGACACTGAACAGAAAAGGTTAGAGAGATAGAGAGATACTGGTTAGAAGGAGGGAGAGAGAGACATTATATGGAAGGATCAGGAGAGAGGGTAGATGGGTGGAAGGATGGGGAGAGAAAGAGGGAAGACGCTGGATGGAAGGGTAGGGAGAAAGAGGTGACGCTGGATGGAAGAATGCAGAAAGAAAGAGGGGAGACTACTGGAAGGATGGGGAGAGAGAGGGGAGACACTGGAAGGATGGGGAGAGAAAGAGGGAAGACGCTGGATGGAAGGGTAGGGAGAAAGAGGTGACACTGGACGGAAGGATGCAGAAAGAAAGAGGGGAGACTACTGGAAGGATGGGGAGAGAGAGGGGAGACTGGAAGGATGAGGAGAGAAAGAAGAGAGCTGCTGGATGGAAAAGGAGAGTAGTGAAAGACTGGAGAATAAGAGGAAGGGGCATGGGGAGAACAAGGGTGAGAAAAAGATGAAAAGCCATAAGTAGATGAAGGAAATTAAAGAATGGATAGTAAGAATGAATTAAATCAGGACAGAGAGAGAGAGAGGCAGAAAAATATTGAAGAAAGCAAAGAAAAAGGAGAGAAAAATGAGAAATGGCCAGGAAACCGTGGCAGAAGAGTTAAGCGAAAACGAAGGAAAGCAGAATCTAGAGACTGGGAGCGACACAATGAGAAAAAGTAAATGGCCATACAAGAAAGGTAAAGAAAATAATTTTATTTTTAATTTAGGATAAAGTAATATGGTACCTGTGTTAATGAAGTTTCAGAGACCAATACTTCCTTCCTTAGGTCAGGCGAGGATACCGTAACAGCATTATACTGACCTGAGGCAGGAGGTTTTGGCCTCTGAAAGCTCACTGAAAAGGGTGTTAGGCTATTAAATAAATTATTTTCTGAAACCTGATGCACTGAAAAGCAGCACTTTACCCCTGTGTGACAAATGCATCCGATTAGTGTGACTAAATTTTGCTGGGGGAGGGGGGTAGAGAGAAAATTTTGTGCTCACCCACTTTGGGTTCAGGCCCACCTAAAATTGGCAGTCTGGTTACACCACTGGGTGAAGTAAAAGAGGCCATTACAGTCAAAAGATTGTCCTTCAAAGAATGGAAAAAGGACCAAATGAAGAAAATAAGATACAACATAAACACTGGCAAATCAGATGCAAACCATTAATAAAGAAAGCTAAAAGAGAATGTGAAGAGAAACGCCGCAGGGCTAAAACTCACAGTAACAACCTTTTCAGGTACATCAGAAGCAGAAAGCCTGCGAGGGAATCCATGTGACCATTAGATCATGGTGGAGCAAAAGGGGCGCTCAGGGAGAACAAGGCCATAGCGGAGAAACTGAATGAATTCTTTGCTTCTGTCTTTATGGAAGACGATGTAAGAGATCTACCTGTACCGGAAATGGTTTTCAAGGGTGATGATGCGGAGGAACTAAATGAAATCTCGGTGAACCTGGAAGATGTACTGAGCCAAATTGACAAATTAAAGAGTAGTAAATTACCTGGACCGGATGGCATCCATCCAAGGGTACTCAAAGAACTCAAGCATGAAATTGCTGATCTGCTGTTAGTAATACAGTAATCTGTCTTTAAAATCGTCCGTAGTACCTGAAGATTGGAGGGTGGCCAATATGACATCGATTTTTAAAAAGGGTTCTAGGGGTAATCCGGGAAATTATAGCCCGGTAAGCCTGACATCGGTGCCGGGCAAAATAGTGGAAACTATTATAAAGCATAAAATTACAGAACACGTAGACAAACATGGTTTAATGGGACAGAGTCAGCATGGGTTCAGCCAAGGGAAGTCTTGCCACACCAATTTGCTTCATTTCTTTGAAGGCATGAACAAACATGTGGATGAAGGTGAGCTGGTTGATGTAATGTATCTAGATTTTCAGAAAGCTTTTGATAAAGTTCCTCATGAGAGACTCATGGGGTAGGAGGCAATGTTCTGGTGTGAATTAGGAATTGGTTATTGGACAGAAAAACAGAGGGGAGGATTAAATGGTCATTCCTTTCAATGGAGGAGGGTGAACAGTGGAGTGCCGCAGGGATCAGTACTGGGACTGACGCTTTTTAACATATTTATAAATGATATGGAAATTGGAATGACAAGTGAGGTGATTACATTTGCAGATGACACAAAACTATTCAAGGTTATTAAGAGGGAAATGGAACTGGGACTTGACATACTGCCTTTCTGAGGTTTTTTGCAACTACATTCAAAGCAGTTTATATATATTCAGGTACTTATGAGGGTCAATAGTTACTACATCCTCTGGCAAAGAGTTTAACAATGGTTAGCGTATCTGGGTTTTAAAAAAAAGGTTTGGACAAGCTCCTGGAGAAAAAGTCCATAGTCTGCTATTGAGACAAACGTGGGGAAGCAACTGCTTGCCCTGGGATTTGTAGCACGGAATCTTGCCACAATTTGGATTTCTGCCACGTACCTGTGACCTGGCTTGGCCACTGTTGGAAACAACTTACGTATCTAGTTTTTCCTACATAAGCACATAACTGTGGAACGCATTACCAAAAGCCTTGAAAGCGACGTACGACCACCTAAACTTCCGGAAATCACTAAAAACCAACCTGTTTAAAAAGGCATACCCTACCGATCCAACTTAAATGCCTGATCTCTGCAACACAACCAAACTAAAGCAAGTAATGGACATAACACAACTCTTACGTTCTCCGATTCCCTAATGTGGCTGTGCCACATGAACTGGATCTTACCACAACATCACCCTGTATTTGTTCACACCAGAGCCTGCAAAAGCCTCTCCGGTACTATGTAAGCCACATTGAGCCTACAAATAGATGGGAAAATGTGGGATACAAATGTAACAAATAAAAACAGGGTACTGACCCAGTATGGCTACTCTTATATTCCTACGTTATGTTCTTATGAGCCACTGAAGTCAGAAGTGGCAGGGTCTGTATCCATGTGCCCATCCTCTGAGGCCTTGACTCCTAAAGATGATAGGCTCTGTCTTCCTGTGCCTTTTCCCTGAGCCCTCCAGCTCTAGAGAGGTCACAGGTTTTGTGTCCCTGCACCCATTTCCTGTGTAATCCTCCCACCCTGTCAGACTGTCATAGTAATGCTTGAAGGTTTTCACTTATATACACTGTCAGCTAGCACATTTGCTTATTTCTGATCTGAGGAAGAAGGGCAACCTTGGAAAGCTAATAAAAAAATGTATTAAGTTATGTCCAATAAAAAAGGTATCATCTTATTTTCTTTTCCATGTTTTATTTTGTTTGATTTCTATTGATAACCTGTGTAATCCTTAAAGAAATCAGTTAACATGCCTGAGTCCATGGCTGAACATTTAGCCCAGGGATACCTGCGGCACTAAAAGTAATCACCATCCAATTCCTTCCACGAGCAGCTCCGTGTAATGTTGGACATATTAAGCCAGTCCTGGTTTTCTGCATTCTCTCGGCATCCAGGGTTTCTTCTGTTATATCCAGTCAATAGAAATAGAATAAAATAAAACACAGAAAAGAAAATAAGATGATACCTTTTTTATTGGACTAACTTAATACATTTTTTGATTAGCTTTTGAAGGTTGCCCTTCTTCGTCAGATCGTATTTTCTTTTCTCTGTTTTATTTTATTCTGTTTCTAATGACTGGCTTTAGAAGTGGACTAACAGGGCTATCACATCTCTCTTCTGTTATATCAATACTAACTCTGGATCTCTCTTGCCTGAGCCCTTCCTGGTTCAACTGGTTCCTGTACAATAGCCCCGGGCCTTTTACCAACAAAGTGTTCTTTTCATTCTCTTCCGGAAAATGAATATTAGAGCTCACTGTGGCAGCGAAAAAGATCATATGTAAGTGCTGGGATTTTCATTCCAAAACAATAATATCGTGGCTTCAAACCACGCCTCCCTTTGTTAGTAAAACACCACAGAAGATCTGTCGCCGGGCAATAAAAGGATAATTGTAAAAGGTATTTCTGCAGGTGAAACTATGCTTTATGCACAGAAATAGATTTTTTAAAAATTAGACACGCACTAACTTATGCATATATGTTTATCCAGACTGAGTGGAGGGGTTGGGAAAGGGCGAGCATTTGCATGCATACTTAATAAAATACGTGCATAAGTTGGGGAATTGATGCATGCTGAATAGCAGTTGAAAGGGAATTGATACATGTCTTTCTGTGGTTTTTTTGCAACTACATTCAAAGCAGTTTACATAGTATATACAGGTACTTATTTGTACCTGGGGCAATGGAGGGTTAAGTGACTTGCCCAGAGTCACAAGAAGCTGCAGTGGGAATTGAATTCAGTTCCCCAGGATCAAAGTCCACTGTACTAACCACTAGGCTACTCCTCCACTGGCAACATTTCATGTGCAGGACGTCAGACTCACAGAAACAGAAGCCTGCGCGGCCGCGTTGCTGATCTGCAAGGGCAGGCTTCTACATGGAATGTTGCTAGTGGAATAGAAACATTCCATGTAGAATCTCAAATAGTAGCAACAGAATCTCAAATAGTAGCAACATTCCATGTAGAATCTCAAGTAGCAGCAACAGAATCTCAGACAGTAGCAACATTCCATGTAGAATCTCAAGTAGCAGCAACAGAATCTCAAATAATAGCAACATTCCATGGAGAATCTCAAGTAGTAGCAACAGAATCTCAGATAGTAGCAACATTCCATGTAGAATCTCAAGTAGTAGCAGCAACAGAATCTCAGATAGTAGCATCACTCCATGTAGAATCTCAAGTAGGAGCAACATTCTGTGTTCCACTGCACTAACCACTAGGCTACTCCTCCACACAAAGTATGTTCCTGTACTTTTCATGGGCTAATTCTCAAACAGAAAGCGTGTGCAGATTTACCTTTGGAAAGCGGGTGAAGCTTGTGCAGCAGGTGTGCATGCAAGTTATTCTGTTAGGCCCTGATGCTCAAAACTCTGGCACTGTTCCGAATAGCGTTGTAAAAATACCACTGGAACAGCCCAGAAGAACAACACAGTATAGTTGCGCTCATAGCATTGAGCATTAGGGAGTTTGATGGAAGGACTGTGCTTTTGAGCGTGAAGCACACATTGGCATCAATTTTCTGTGGCTAAAATATAAGCATTTTTAATTTGAATTTTTTTTTTTTTTTAGCTTGGACGCTTATATTGATGAAGGAAACAAATGCCGATGTGTGCTTTCTCTTCGGTCCATCCAGTCTGCCCAACAAGATAAACTCATATGTGCTACTTTTTGTGCATACCTTACCTTGATTTGTATCTGCCATTGTCGGGGCACAGACCGTATAAGTCTGCCCAGTACTATCCCCGCCTCCCAACCACCAGCCCCGCCTCCCACCACCGGCTCTGCCACCCAATCTCCGCTAAGCTTCTGAGGATCCCTTCCTTCGGAACAGGATTCCTTTATGTTTATCCCATACATGTTTGAATTCCATTACTGTTTTCATCTCCACCACCTCCCGTGGGAGGGCATTCCAATTATCTACCACTCTCTCTGTGAAAAAATACTTCCTGACATTTTTCCTGAGTCTGCCCCCCTTCAATCTCATTTCATGTCCTCTAGTTCTACCGCCTTTCCATCTCCGGAAAAGGTTCGTTTGCGGATTTATACCTTTCAAATATTTGAACGTCTGTATCATATCACCCCTGTTTCTCCTTTCCTCCAGGGTATACATGTTCAGGTCAGCAAGTCTCTCCTCATACGTCTTGTAACACAAATCCCATACCATTCTTTGTAGCACTGCCCGCCATAGCTAACGAGAAATATAACACATTTCAACTGCTGATCCCAGGAAGGCGACAGAAGAGAGGTGCATTTTCAATAAAGCCTTGCACCCGAGGGTATGGCAATTCACTGGAGAGCGGGAGAGAGTTCCAGAGTAGGGGAGAGACACAAAAAAAGTGCCTTATGCCTAGTAGACACAAATTGGGAGAGGAAAATAGAGACAATACAAAGGCGGTGTTCAGTTGCTGACTGAAGAGATATGGGGGGAAGACTCAATATTCTGAACGGGATTGGAAGCCAGTGATAGGTATAAAAAAAGGGGAATTACTCGATCCAAGTGGTCGGCTTTTGCCAGTAGTCTAACGGAAGTGTTCTGAACTGTCTGCAGTCGCTTTATGGGATTGGTGTGGAGTTGCAGTAGTCTAATCTACTTGATTGGAGGGCGTAAAGAAGTATAGCACAGGCTGAGCCATCAGTAGAGTCATGAACTGTACATATTAGTCTTAATGCATGGAAACAAGATTTAGATACACCAGAGACTTGAGCCATACAGAATAGCCGGTAGTCTAAGCAATACCCCCATGTAATGAAAAGAATCAATGAGGGTCGGTGAATTACCATCAACCGTTGGGACCAACGACAGATGGCATGGACGGCCTGTGATCCATGATACTAAGGATTTGCTGGGGTTAAAAACCAAAACTCAAAAACAACAAATCCCTTGTTTCTCTGGTAAAAACATAAATGTGATAAACAAAGAAGCAGAAAAATGTACTAATACAAAAATCACTATCAATAAGGTAAGAGGAGAACCCTCAGAATAGTAAGCACCCACGTGGTAGTCTTACTAGACCACTATCGGGTGAAACATAGCACTTAAGTACATAAGTATTGCCATACTGGGAAAGACCAAAGTTCCATCGAGCCCAGCATCCTGTTTCCAACAGTGGCCAATCCAGGTCACAAATACCTGGCAAGATCCCAAAACAGTACAATACATTTTATACTGCTTATCCCAGAAATAGTGGGTTTTCCCCAAGTCCATTTAATAACGGTCTATGGACTTTTCCTTTAGGAAGCCGTCCAAACCTTTTTAAAACTCCGCTAAGCTAACTGCCTTTACCACATTCTTTGGCAACGAATTCCAGAGTTTAATTGCACATTGAGTGAAGAAACATTTTCTCTGATTCGTTTTAAATTTACTACATTGTAGCTTCATCGCATGCCCCCTAGTCCTAGTATTTTTGGAAAGCATGAACAGACGCTTCACATCTACCCGTTCAACTCCACTCATTATTTTATAGACCTGTATCATATCTCCCCTCAGCCGCCTTTTCTCCAAGCTGAAGAGCCCTAGCCGCTTCAGCCTTTCCTCGTAGGGAAGTCGTCCCATCCCCTTAATCATTTTCGTCACCCTTCTCTGTACCTTTTCTAATTCTACTATATCTTTTTTGAGATGCGGCAACCAGAATTGAACACAATATTCGAGGTGCGGTCGCACCATGAAGCGATACAGAGGCATTATAACGTCCTCACTTTTGTTTTCCATTCCTTTCCTAATAATACATTCATGGGGTAGCTTACTGTCCATGTGATTTTGTATCTACCAAAGTGCTATTAGTGCTTGTGCAATTGTGCCCTTAATCTATCTCCATCCAAATGCACTGCAATTTGTCACAAAAGCCAGGTTCAATAACAAATCAGATAATATATCAGAAAAGAATAAAAAAACTATGCACTTATCTGGTGAACCATTAGTGTTTGATGACGCCGGGCTCACAAGATACTGTAAGTACAGAGTTTATACCTTTCTAATATATTATCTGGTTTGTTATTGAAGCTGGCTTATGTGACAAATTGCAGTGCATTTGGACGGAGATAGATTAAGGGGTTAAAGAGCAAGGCGGTGAGAGTACAACCATTGGGAAACAGAATCAAAGCAGGACTGGATGAGGGAAAGATCAGGGAGATTAGAAGGATATACATAGTAACATAGTAGATGATGGCAGAAAAAGACCTGCACGTTCCATCCAGTCTGCCCAAGAAGATAAATTCATATGTGCTACTTTTTTATTTGTACTGTCCTCTTCAGGGCACAGACCATATAAGTCTGCCCAGCACTATCCTCGCCTCCCAACTACCAGTCCCGTCTCCCACCACCGGCTCTGGCACAGACCGTATAAGTCTGCCCAGCACTATCCCCGCCTCCCAACCACCAGCCCCAGCACAGACCGTATATGTCTGCCCAGCACTAGCCCCGCCTCCCAACCACCAGCTCAGAAAAACGTTTGCAGCCTATATCACGAGACTGGCCTCAGTTCATGCGGGAGGTGGGTACTATATTAAGCACCACTTCTGACTTCTGGGGGTCAGGGACACTACAGGGCAGAACAAGAGCAGTGGGATCAGGGCCACCAGGGGTGGGGAGGGGGGGGGCGGAGCTGCTCAACTCATCCAGAGGGAAAGAAGCTTTGCTAGTCTCAGCAGTAATAGCATTAAGGCTACAAGGGAAAAGAGAGCAGCAGTGGTGTAGCAAGGGCGGGGCGGTCCACCCCGGGTGCACGCTGCTGGAGGGATGCAGAGCGCAGCCGTGCGCCTGTCGGCTCTGCTGGTTCCCTGCTCCCTCTGCCCCGGAACAGGTTACTTCTTGTTCCAGGGCAGAGGGAGCCAGCGGAGCCGACAGCTGCGCGGCTGCTCTCTGCAGCTAAGAATGCTCTTGGGGGGGGGGGGGGGGTTGATGCGCCGGGGGGGGTGTCATCGCACCAGGGGGGGTGTCTTGTTGCACCCTGGGGGGACGGACGCCACTGCACCCGGGGGGGTGGGGGTGCGCATCGGCGATCCGCACCGGGTGGCAGCCGACCTAGGAACGCCACTGGAGAGCAGCAGTGGGCATGAGGGATATAAAGCCTCTCCAGCACAACTTTGCTGCTGCTCCCTCTGGATGTCCCATACTAGACAACTGCCTAGTCTTCCTAATGGTTACACTGATCCTGTCTGCATCTGTGATGAAAAGCTAGGCCATCAACTTAAAGAGCCATAAGGAGGGATCCTCCAAAGAATTGTAGGGGACCACCCTGATTTAGTTATATATTCGCTAAAGATGTGGTCTCTAGAATCAGAAACTAAATGAAATGCTTCCCAGTCACATTCCCAGTACTGATCGAGTAATAGAACCTGGAATGGATGGATTAGAAAACATATTAATCATGACTGATCTCTTTACAAGATTTGCTGTGGCCATTCCAATCAGCAACCGGTCTTTACCACCGCCACAGGGGTACGTCAGAAGTGGATCACGAAATACGGTGCACAGCGATATTTATTTGGATCAGGGTTGTAATTTTGAAGCAGAGATAATTAAAGAGCTTTGTGAAATATATTAGAACAAAGAAAAGCCACTGCACTCCATATCACAGGGTAATGATCTACGTGAAAGGTTCAACAGAAACCTTCATGAGACTTTATGGAGTCTACCTCCTGATAAAAAAAAACAATCTTGGACAAAGTACTTATCTGAATCAACCCCAGTCTACAATTGTCATTAACTGGATATACACCTTTCTATCTAATCTTTGGTAGAGAACCAAGGTTACCATGACGTTGATGCAGTGCTAGAAGAAGATGCTCCATATGAGAATTTAGAGAATTTAATTAAAAGGGTACTTAAAAAGATGGGATACAGTAACAGAAACCACTGATAGGGTGTCTGAAAATGTTGGAAAATTTCAAAAGTGACGTTACGACAGAAAATCTAAAAAAAATGTCATGCTAAGACGAGGAGATCAAGTTCTTCTATGATGACACAGGTTTCCTGGGAGGCACAAAATACAGGACTTTTGGGAACAGCCAACATATTTGGAGTATTTCCGAACAATGCTTTACAAATAAGATCGGAATGAGAAGGTATCAGTAAGGTTGTGCGTCAAGACTGTGTTAAAGTGCTAGTGTATCCCTTCAGAACTGAATGTGAAAAAATACTGACTAATGTGAGTGAACATTGCTCACATCCAAGAAACAGAGAAGTTTTATAGGCTCTAATAGGAAGAACATCTATCGATGAGAGTAGACAAGCTGAACCTATACCCAATTCTGATGATGCTGGAGAAGCTGTCCCCTCGGTCTCAGAGGTGGTGCATACAATCACCAAAAGAGACAAAGACTGAAAGACAAAAGAAGGAAACTAGGAGTGAGAATGACATGATGTGCCTGAGTCTCAGCCCTTCCACATCTATAAGAACATAAGAATAGCCATACTGGGTCAGACCAAGGTCCATCTAGCCCAGTATCCTGCTTCCAACAGTGGTCAATCCAGGTCACAAGTATCTGCCATTTAGAACCACAAAGAGTAGCAAGATTCCATTTAGAATCTCAAATAGTAGCAACATTCTATGTAGAACCCCAAAGAGTAGCAAAATTCAATTTAGAATCCCAATTAGTAGCAACATTCCATGCTGCCAGTTGAAAGGCAAGCAGTTGCTTCCCCCATATCAATCTCAATAACAGACTATGGACTTTTCCTCCAGGAACTTGTCCAAATCTTTTTTTAAACCCAGATATGTTAACCACTGTTGCTACATCCTCTGGCAACAAGTTCCAGAACTTAACTATTCTTTGAGTGAAAAAATATTTCCTCCTATTTGTTTTAAAAGTATTTCCAGGCAATTTCATTGAGTGTCCCCTGGTCTTTTGAAAGCGTAAAAAAATCGATTCACTTCCACCAGCACCTGATGATCCCAAGTCCCATCACCTATCTCCACAAGCCTGCGAGAAGCATGTGTCTACCAGGGCTGCCGAGGTGGGGAAAAATTCCCTGGACCTGGCCTCCAAGAGGGGACCTGGTGCCACCAAGTTTCTTCCAGCCTGCCTGCTTCCGGGTCTGTCTCTCTTTTGCTCCTGTGTGCCAGGACCCGGATGATTGTATTTTTTTTTTTATTACATTTGTACCCTGCGCTTTCCCACTCATGGCAGGCTCAATGCGGCTTACATGGGGCAATAGAGGGTTAAGTGACTTGCCCAGAGTCACAAGGAGCTGCCTGTGCCTGAAGTGGGAATTGAACTCAGTTCCTCAGTTCCCCAGGACCAAAGTCCACCACCCTAGCCACTAGGCCACTCCTCCCCTAATTTGATATTAATTAATATTAATTTGATAACCCTTTATCACATTAATGCAATCATCCGGGTCCTAGCACAGACCGGGACGTGAGGCTGTTCTGCTTTCTTCTATATCTCCCTTTTCTTCCAAGTCTAATTCTAAGTTCTTTGGGGACAGGAGTAGCCCCCTGTATACTGTACTCACATGAGTCAGAACATGTACTAAGCAGTCAAAGAATTATCCATGTTTTCAATACTTTCAGTAGGAAATGGAGGCAATGCTCCGCAGTACCTCCTGTGTTGATGTATCAGGCAGGGCAACTTTATAAAATGAACAAAACAGCATTGGCTAACACATTAGAGCAGATTAGAAAGTGTGAATTAATTATTCCAAGAACTCTGAAAGGCAGAAGAGAGCAAGGTAGGGTTGGCTCTTATCACATTAGTGTAGACAAGGTGCGGCTTCTGGCTCTGACACCTCCAGGGTTAACTAATTATACATATGTACTATTGACCTGAGAACTTATTGCTGGTTTGTCAGTTTATATTGCTTCTGTAATGAAGGTCTGATTGTTTTTCAGGCCATAAAGGAAGGAGACTAACTCATGTGACAGTTTCATGACGTAATAAAGCGTCTGCCTGGTGATGTCTTTGGGAAGGGATTACATCCTGTACTATTTATGAAATGTAAGCCTTTTGTTCAGGCCTGCCTCTTTTTCCCCAAATGTGTATTTCTTATTGAGCAAGTGGGACACTGTGGTCATAGGTTCAAGACTGCTGCTTCCGTCCATGGGCCAAGCAAGATCAGATTCCACTAGAGATTTGGCATTTTTCTTTTTTTGCCACCATCACTGGGGAACTTCACTTCCTCAAGACTTAAAGAGTGAAACATTTTTTTTAAAATGCTTTCAAAGTTATATTTTGAAATGAGGTTTTTTGGAATCATGAGGTTACACACTCAGTATAGGTTTGAGGACGGAGCAATTTTGGAACTGTTGTTATAGGTTGTGTTAATGTTTTCTGTATTTTTTTTTTTAACATAGTAACATAGTAGATGACGGCAGAAAAAGACCTGCATGGTCCATCTAGTCTGCCCGACAAGATAAACTCATATGTGCTACTTTATGTGTATACCTGACCTTGATTTGTTTCTGCCAGTTTCAGGGCACAGACCGTAGCAGTCTGCCCAGAACAAGACCCACCTCCCAACCACCAGCCCCGCCTCCCCCCACCGGCTCTGACACCCGATCTCGGCTAAGCTTCTGAGGATCCATTCCTTCCGAACAGGATTCCTTTATGTTTATCCTGTTCGGATAAACATAAAAGGTTTTTTGTTAATGTTAGAACTGAACCACATAGATTTTTTTTAACCTAGAAGGACAGTTATTAAGTACCTCAATTAATTAATTAATGTAATTATACGGTCTGTGCCAGAGCCGGTGGTTGAGAGGAGGGGCTGGTGGTTGGGAGGCGGGGCTAGTGCTGAGCAGACTTATACGGTCTGTGCCCTGAAAAGGACAGGTACAAATCAAGGTAGGGTATACACAAAAAGCAGCAAATATGAGTTATCTTGATGGGCAGACTGGATGGACCGTGCAGGTCTTTTTCTGCCGTCATCTACTATGTAATATAATTAAAAATAGCTGTATGATGTTGTCGAGGTGATTCACCAGTACCTTCCTTGAGGGCAAAAGATCCCAGAGTAAATAGTGTTACTGCTTGACCCAAGCTCAGTGCATTTTGTCTAGCAAAAAAGGTGCTGGTACTCAAATGCCAGGCCACCCTTCAGGGGTGGAGTGATCATTGAGGGACCCACCCTACAATAGCCAGGACCCCTGCAACCCAGTAGCGTAGCCAGCGATTAATTTTTGGGTGGGCCTGGAGGTGGACTGGGTGGGCACAGACCTCTTTTCACCGTCCACCCCCCCCCGCCCGCCCGCTGCCGCCACCACCACCACATTTTGTGTCCACCCGCGACCGCCCCACCTGCGACAGCCCCCTGCACTGACCTGAAGCGTGTTCTTCCTCCAATCCAGCACCGGCGATCATAGCCAGCCTTCTACCACGTCCAGCGCGCGTCGTCGGAGCTTCTTCTCAGGCGCGTCCCGCCTACTCTGCAACTTCCTGCTGGAAGTGGTAGAAGGCTGGCTATGATCGCCGGTGCTGGATTGGAGGGAGAACGCGCTTCAGGTCAGTGCAGGGGGCTGTCGCGGGCGGGGCGGGCCTGTAGCAAAAGTAGGTGGGCCTGGGCCCATCCAGGCCCACCCGTGGCTATGCCCCTGCTGCAACCAGTCATAGAATCTATGACAAGGCAGAATTTGGATGAAGAACCTGAGCTCTTTCATTAAAATACGAGAACCATGGGTCAAGTTTAGCAGACAGTGGAAAAGGTGCCGGTACTCAGTACCCCCCCCCCCCCCTCAAAAAAAGCCCTGCCCAAGCTCATCAATGCTTTTCTTCAACCCCATTGCGTCTAAGGGTCTTCAAGTTCTCTTTTAAACTGAAAAAGTTTCAGCATGTAATGAGCTGAGACTGCCTTATCCTAGCTTTGATGTTCACAAGGAATATTGCCTTTGTCACGATTAGACCGTGTTCCTTCCAGCTTCATTACACCTCGCTGATACTCCTCTAGATTTTTTTCTCTCCTGCAGGTCGACGTTGAGGAGATGCTTTTGGGAATCTTCAGGTTCCTTTCTTTTCACATCTTTCCATTCTTCTTTGTTTTTCACAGGAGAAATCTCCAATTCTTATGGGGCTCATTTTCAAAAGAGAAAAGCACCCAAAAAGTGGCATAATTCTGCATTTGGATGTTTTTCTCACAAAAACGTCCAAATTGGTATTTTCAAAACCAATTTTTAGATGTTTTGCTATGAAATCAGAAATGCATTCAAATCATAAGGGGGTGTGTCAGGGGCGTGTTAAGGGCGGGATCTGGGCGTTCCTAACACTTGGACGTCCTTCCGCCATAATAGGTCAAAACAAACATCCAGGGCTATAAGCTGGACATTTTGGACTAGACCTGTTTTATTAGCGAATAAGCCACAAAATAGTGCCCTAAATGACCAGATGACCACTGGAGGGAATAAAGGAATGACACTCTTACTCCTTCAGTGGTTATTGACCCCACCCACCCCTCAAAGATGTAAATGAAACAGTACATACCAGCCTCTATGAAACCTTCAGATGTTATGGCCAGTCCTATTACAGCAGCAAGCAGGCTCCTGGAGTAGCCTAGTGGTCGGTGCAGTGAACTGCAGAGAAGGGGACACAGGCCCATAATCCACTACTACTACTCAGTGGCGTTCCTAGGGGGGCGGACACCCGGGGCGGCGCGGCGCCCCGCCCCCCCCCGGGTGCGGCACCCCCCCACGATGCAGCGCGGACCCCCCCCCGGGTGTACGCCACTGGGGGGGGGGGGTGCCGCAGAGCGCGCCTGCTCAGAGTTCCCTGATTTCACGCGTTCGCTGCAGCTCCCTCTGACCTGGAACAGGAAGTAACCTGTTCCAGGGCAGAACAGAGGGAGCTGCAGCGAACGCGCGAAGTCAGAGCAGGCGCGTGCTGCGGCACCCCCCAGCGGCGTGCACCCGGGGTGGACCGCCCCCCCCTTGGTACGCCACTGCTACTACTACTATTTAGCATTTCTATAGCGCTACAAAGCGTACGCAGCGCTGCACAAACATAGAAGAAAGACAGTCCCTGCTCAAAGAGCTATGTAATAAAAGTAAGCCAAGTATAGGACAATCAAGCCATTGTGACATCACTGATGAGGTTGGCTCTTATTGGTGGCCTGAGGCATTATGACATCACAATATTAGCTCTGGTTACAAGAGACTACTACTACTACTATTTATCACTTCTATAGCACTACAAGGCATACGCAGCGCTGTACACCATACATGAAAAGACAGTCCCTGCTCAAAGAGCTTACAATGTAATAGACAAAAAATAAAGTAAGCAAATCAAATCAATTAATGTGAACGGGAAGGAAAAGAGGAGGGTAGGTGGAGGCGAGTGGTTACAAGTGGTTACGAGTCAAAAGCAATGTTAAAGAGGTGGGCTTTCAGTCTAGCTTTAAAGGTGGCCAAGGATGGGGCAAGACGTAGGGGCTCAGGAAGTTTATTCCAGGCGTAGGGTGCAGCGAGACAGAAGGCGCGAAGTCTGGAGTTGGCAGTAGTGGAGAAGGGAACAGATAAGAAGGATTTATCCATGGAGCGGAGTGCACGGGAAGGGGTGTAGGGAAGGACGAGTGTGGAGAGATACTGGGGAGCAGCAGAGTGATTATTATCAGTAGTAATGATTGGGTTATTCCTACTACTACTACTATTTAGCATTTCTATAGCGCTACAAGGCGTACGCAGCGCTGCACAAACATAGAAGAAAGACAGTCCCTGCTCAAAGAGCTATGTAATAAAAGTAAGCCAAGTATAGGACAATCAAGCCATTGTGACATCACTGATGAGGTTGGCTCTTATTGGTGGCCTGAGGCATTATGACATCACAATATTAGCTCTGGTTACAAGAGACTACTACTACTACTATTTATCACTTCTATAGCACTACAAGGCATACGCAGCGCTGTACACCATACATGAAAAGACAGTCCCTGCTCAAAGAGCTTACAATGTAATAGACAAAAAATAAAGCACTATTACACTTATGGTGGAATGTGTCAGACCCAAAAACCTCCTGTACCCACAAGTAGGTGACACCTGCAGCCATAAGGGCTATTATAGTGGTGTATAGTTGGGTAAAGTAGACTTTTTATGAGTTTTGAAGGGCTCACCGTACAAGGGGGTAACAGTGAGATGTGTACCTAGGACCTTCTATGTGAAGTCCACTGCAGTACCCACTAGGGTGCCCCACTGCTCTGCTGGGATGCCTGTGTGGCCAGTCTACTAGGAAAGCTGGCTCCTCATATGTCCCAATAGCTTGATTATGTGGGTTAAAAATGATCAATTTTGCTACTTAATTTTTGGACGTTGTCAAAGTCGGATTTAGACGTCATATTGAAAATGACCTATGTTTCATTTCCTTTATTGATACTTGTTTCCCACATTATCTGAAATACGTTCAGTTCAATGTGGCTTACGTTCATCACGACGATACACTCGTATAGGCATACAAAAATACATATCGTTGAAAAAGCAGTCGAACTTTAGCATAAAGTACAAAGATGGATCCTAGTCATAATTAGTGGCCATTCGCAAATAAAAATGTTCTAAAATGAAAAGTCTTAAGCATTTTTCAAAATGATAGATAATAGTCCATACATCTTATCTCCTTAGGAAGAGAATTCCACCCTTTAGATCCCTGATATGGAAACCCAGTGGCGAGGATAGATTTGTAAACTACTCTCTTATAACTGTGGAACGAAGCATGAGAAAGTCCTGTGGACCCATAACCACATTAAATGTTGGAAGTTCTATCAAAGTATACATAGAATTTGGGGCCATTCCGTACAATATTTGATAAACAAAAGCACAGGGGTCCTTTTACAAAGGTGCGCTGAAAAATGGCTTGTGGTACTGTAGGCACGGGTTTTGGGTGCGTGCCGATCCATTTTTTTAGCACGCCTGTAAAAAAAGGCCTTTGTTTTTTGACGAAAATGGATGTGCGGCAAAATCAAAATTGCCGCGCGTCCATTTTGGGTCTGAGACCTTACCACCAGCCATTGACCTAGCGGTAAAGAATCCAGGTGGTAATGAGCCACACGCGTCAGGCCAAAAAAATATATATATATTTTCAGACATGCATAGCAGCCGTGAGCCAAAATTGAAATTACCTCCAGGGCCACACGGTAACTGTGCGGTAACTCCAATTTGGCATGCATTTGGCACACATAGGCGCCTAAGTGGCTTAGTAAAAGGGCCCCTAAGAGTTTAAAAACAATCCTAGCCTTTATGGGGAGCCAGTGTAGGACTTGCAATGACGGTGACAATCTCTCATAGCACAAGACTTTGAAAATCAGATGGGCGTCAGTATTTTGGGCAGTGTGCACTTTCTTTAAGGTCAGATCTTTGCAACCAGCATAAAACCTGAAACAATAATAATGCTTGTACCAGCTTTGGAACGCTCTGCCAAGATCCATCCGAACAATCAACGACGATTTACCATTCAGAAAAATGTTGAAGACCCATCTCTTCAAGAAATCTTACCCTAATGACCCAACTTAACTTTTTTAAGCCCACCCACATGATTCCTGCCCTGACGATTATTATACCTTTGACCATGTCTCACAATCTCCTTATGCTCATTCCTCAATCTCTTCCTCTCCATCCTTCCTACTCCTTACCTCTCCCAATCTCTTCTCCTTTTGCTCATCCTATCTTTCTTTACTTCTCCATGATCAATTTACATATCCTCAAAACCCCACTACTACTATGTTTACTACAACTTGTAACATTCTCCTTCAAGACTTTGCAATTCTATTTACTATGGAAGCCGCATTGAACCTGCTATGTGTGGGAAAGCGCGGGGTACAAATGTAATTAATAATAATAATATATGAAATGTCTCAACAGAAAAAAAAAGTTCTAATTCTTCTCAATGTCCACAGTGTCCTCAACACCTTGGTTATTACTACAGACAAATCAAACGTTAAAAGTTGCTCAATAATTATTCCTAATATTTTCAAACTTGATTCCAATGATCGATAGTAAAGCTAGTACAGGATAGAGGGTGAAAAGGACTTGTTACCAGTAGAAATGCAGTCTTTTCCCTGTTACTAAAAATTACTACAAACCAACCTGTTCAAAAAGGCATACCACAATGATCCATCCTAAATACCAAACAACGAAACTCTTCCACAACTAGACAAAACCGAACTCTCTATACTCGACTGCTTCAGTCAGGCTGTCACTAACGAACGTTAACGCACTACCACCTTATGTCTCACGCCGGAAATGAACTGATTATCTAATCTACTTTATAATTTACCCTACCATTTATGAACTTAATGTAATACCACTGTGTATTTCTCAATCGGGAAATGGCGATCGCCACTATGGCATACTGCAAGCCACATTGAGCCTGCAAAAAGGTGGGAAAATGTGGTATACAAATGCAACAAATAAATAAATAATTTTAATTTAAAAGTTGAAGCCCATGTTTCCATTATATCTAGCCCTACCTTGTCTATTAGATCATTTAACGAATCCTAAAATGTCCATTTCTGCTGCCTGAATTCTGCTAGCATTGTGCAACTACCCTTCTTTTAGATTAAAAGAAAAGGGTTAGTTTGTCATACCTTTATTTTATTTCATGTTGTAACCCACTTAGAATAGTAGGTCATATAAGCTAGAAATGCTTTACATAAATAAAATGTGTTTAAAGGTTTTATCGCCTCTTCTGGTTGGGCCTTTGCTCTTCTTCGCCTCCCATGTTCTTCTGCCTGTCCTTCTCTGCCTGCGTTTAGGGTCACGTCCAGAAGGAGACAAATCATTTGGGTGGCTAAACATAGATCCTATAATGAAGCAATGTACAGTGAATGTAAGCAATGTCCCGTTTACTTTATTAGAACCCGATATACCACATTAGCCAAAAACATCTCAGCGGTTTATAATATATTTTTAAAAAACACAATAACACAAAACATACACAAATAGGAAAGATTGTCCAGCTTATAATCGAAAGAGAAAAACGCCTATATTTCGACCCAAATCGGGAGATGGGCGTTTTTCTCGCAAAGGCGCCCAAATCGGTATAATCAAAAGCCCATTTTGGGCGTTTGCAACTGCACTCCGTCGCGGAAACGAATAAAGTTGACGGGGGCGTGTCGGAGGCGTGGTGGAGGCGGGACTGGGGCGTGGTTATCAGCCGAGGAGAGATGGGCGTCTTTAGCTGATAATCGAAAAAAAAGGCATTTTTACCGCGATTTTGGGTCACTTTTTTTGGACCCTTTTTTTTTCACGAACAAGTCCCAAAAAAGTGCCCCAACTGCCCAGATGACCACTGGAGGGAATCGAGAATGACCTCCCCGGACTCCCCCAGTGGCCACTAACTCCCTCCCACCAAAAAAAAAACCCACTTTAAAAACTTTTTTTTCAGCCTCTATGACAGCCTCAAATGCCGTACCCACCTCCATGACAGCAGAATGTGTTCGATACTCTCACAGCCTTTCCCTGGGACAGATGTGGCTCTCGGGTGCAGTACAGGGTCACATCAGCATTGCATTGTGGTGGGTGTAGGGTATTGGGCTCCGTGATTTCATTAGCTTGTGTTACAGTCTCACGATGTTGGTAGTTGGTAGGCTCTTCTCCCATGGTGCTTTTCCCCCTGCCTACTGGGTCAGAGTGTGCCCTGTTGTGTTTCCGGTAGTCCATGAGGTAGTGGCCATTTTTGTAAGCCAGTTTTAGATCCCTTCCATGTGTTAGCTACGTTAGAGAACTTAGTTCTTCCCTTGAATGTGGCTGAAAGAGGGCATTGTACAGCATTCTGCCAGCTCTGACCTGCTAATCTCACTACCAGGGAGACTCGTTGCCAGTGGTGGGCCACAACCTCTGATCTGCAGTTAACTGTGAGTAAGCGTGCTTATTCCAATAAAGGACGTTTTCGGAGAGATTAGTCTTCAGGTGTCAACTGGTGTGGCAATGTTATACAGCAGTAACAAGTCCTAGAGGCCTGCGTGTATGCAGGTCCCTGGAGCACTTTTAGTGGGTACCGCAGTGCACCCACACCTGTAACACTTGTGCTGGTAAATGGGAGGCCTCCAAAACCCACTGTACCCACATGTAGGTGCCCCCTTCACCCCTAAGAGCTATGGTAGTGTTGTACATTTGTGGGTAGTGGGTTTTGGGGGAGGGGGTTGGGAGCTCAGCACCCGTGGTAAGGGAGCTATGCATGTGGGAGCTTTTTCTGAAGTCCACCGCACTGACCTAGGGTGCCCAGTTGGTGTCCTGACATGTCAGGGGGGCGAGTGTACTACGAATCGTGGCCCCTCCCACGACCAAATGGCTCGGATTAGGACGTTTTTGAGCTGGGCGTTTTTAGTTTCCATTATCGCTAAAAAAAAGAAACGCCCAGCTCAAAAACGTCCATTTTTTTCAAAAATAAGGTTCGGCCCACCCCTTCACGGACCCGTTCTCGGAGATAAACGCCCATGGAGATAGGCGTTTCCGTTCGATTATGCCCCTCCACGTCACACACACAACAACACACACAGAACTAAACTCTACTACTGGACATCTCACTATTCATGATGTATTGTAAGCCACATTGAGCCTGCAAAGAGGTGGGAAAATGTGGGATACAAATGCAACAAATAAATAAAAATAAATAAATAAATAAATCTGAAACAGACAAACTTGAAGATGGGACTTTTCCAAGAGCCCTGCAGCTCTGGTACTCCAAATGTTTGGGGGGAAAAAATGGGCTTTTAACAATCCCTTGAATTTTAATGAAACTTAGTTCCATTCATAACGCAGAGACTGGGCACACAACAAAAAAAAGCCCCCCCCCCCCCCCCCAACAAGTTATCTTCCACCGTGCCCTGGCCACCGATGGGACAGTCAACTGGTACCCATGCAGAGAGTGTAAGACTCTTCCAGCTGTGTAAGGAAGGGCCCAAGCAGCTAAATACACTGGTACCCGGTGATAATACGCTCTGAGCATGGCTCTTACTTGCTTCTAAGTATTCTGGGATTTGTAGTCTCATGAAAGAGGCAGCACACACTACAAGTCCCAGAAGGTTTCTGAGCTGAATATCCATGGAGAACTGGTGTTTGTTGATTTCTGTCAGTTTCTGTGCTGCGTAAATAGTAATGAAGGCCATTAATGATTAACCTTAGTCACGATTTAAAAACATCTTAATGCAGCAAAAAAAAAAAAAAAGACACAGTGGGTTCTTTGTACGGCCAATTACCGACTGTGGGTAAACAAAGCTCCAGGCAGGACTTGGTACAGTCAGTCAACCCTTAACGGTTCCATTTCTGTCCCCAAAGAATCAGGTGTCAGATGTAAAGTCCGCTGTGTAATGACGTTGAGAGAGGAAATCATTCTGTTCTGGGATGTGCCAGGCAATGGGGTGGCAGCACCTTGCCAACGGTTGAAAGCATTGGTGCGTATGAACTGGCAGAAGGCGTGCTGGTGATACCTGGAAAGTAAAGGAAAGTTGAATTGGATTCTGAGTAATCTGTATGTTTGTTTGTATACGTTAGATACTATCAGATCAGAAAAAATGTCCACTGAATGAAAATGTTTGAGATATTCAACAATAGTACCGTTCTATGTTTTAAGAAGGAAAAAAGGCCTCACAGAGCTTCTAGATTATATTTATCTATCGGAGTTTAAATGGACCTGTTATGGGTCCTCTGTTCATCATTGGCCAAAAACCTTCTGTACTGTGCAGGGTTATAATATCCTTCACACATGATTGCATTAATAAATTTCATTGGCAATGTTACATTGAGGGGCATAATTGAACAAAAACATCTATCTCCATGGGCGTGTATCTCCGAGAACGGGTCCGTGAAGGGGTGGACCGAACCGTATTTTGGAAAAAAATAGACGTCCATGTTTTATTCGACAATTTGTGAGCTGGGCGTTTTTGTTTTTCAGTGATAATGGAAAATGAAAGCGCCCAGCTCAAAAACAAATAAATCCAAGGCATTTGTTCGTGGGAGGGGCCAGGAGTCGTAGTGCACTGGTCCCCCTCACATGCCAGGACACCAACCGGGCACCCTAGGGGGCACTTTTACAAAAACAAAAAAAAAGGTAAAAGAGCTCCCAGGTGCATAGCACCCTTCCCTTGGGTGTTGAGCCCCCCCCCAAATCCCCCTCAAAACCCACCGCCCACAAGTCTACACTATTACTATAGACCTAAGGGGTGAAGGGGGGCACCTACATGTGGGTACAGTGGGTTTGGGGGGGCGGTTTGGAGGGCTCCCATTTACCAGCACAAGTGTAACAGGTGGGGGGGGGGATGGGCCTGGGTCCATCTGCCTGAAGTCCACTGCACCCCCTAATAACTGCTCCAGTGACCTGCATACTGCTGCCAGGGAGGTGGGTATGACATTTGAGGGTGAAAATAAAAAGTTGTAAAATGGCATATTTTGTGGTGGGAGGGGGTTTGTGACCACTGGGGGAGTCAGGGGAAGTCATCCCCAATTCCCTCCATTGGTCATCTGGTCATTTAGGGCACTTTTTGGGGCCTTATTCGTGGAAAAACAGGGTCCAGGAAAAGTGCCCTAAATTCTTGCTAAAAACGCATATTTTTCTTCCATTATCGGCGAAAGGCGCCCATCTCTGATCGCCCGATAACCACGCCCCAGTTCCGCCTTCACCACGCCTTTGACACGCCCCCATCAACTTTGTCCGCATCCGCGACGGAGTGCAGTTGAAAACGTCCAAATTCGGCTTTCGATTATACCGCTTTATTCGTTTTTGTGAGATAAACGTCTATCTCCCAATTTGGGTCGCAATATAGGCGTTTTTCTTTTTCAATTATAAGCTGGATTGTAGCATAACTCTTCTATCTGATAATATGGTAATATGGTGGATATAAGGAGTTTGCTCCCTCGCCCCAAGCCAACGGTGGCCAGCGTTTTGTCTAGCTGCTTCAGGGCTTTGGTGGCGGGACAATTTTGAAATCGGTCATTGATTCCGTCTGTACAAGTCTCTACCTACCTATATATCTGTTTGTATATTTATGTAGCCATCTGGACTGGTGATGCTGTTAAGGCTGAGTTCATTATAGAAACAATGAGGCCCTTTTAAAAAGGTAGGGGAGGGCTAATGCCCAATTGGCACTATCACCAGGGTAGCGCATGCACCCTGGTGATAATTCCAAGTTTGGGGCGCAACGAATCCCACGGTAGAAATGTTTTCTATTTTCTACCGAGGGGGACATTCCCGGCGGTATCTGGCTGTGTGCCCACGTTGGCAAGCGCTGCTTGGATGCCACATGGCTAGTGCTTGAGCACACCGCTAGGTCAATGAGTGGCGTTAAGGACTCAAGCCGTAAATAGGCGTACACTAGTTTTAATATTAGCGCAGGCCCATTAAAAAAATCACCTTTTCCCCAGCTGCGGTAAAAAATGGCCCTGTGCGCGCCTGAAAGATGCGCCCACATGACCGCAGGCCACTTTTTACTGCAGCTTTGTAAGAGAACCCCAGTGTATGGGTAGAAGATGAAATAATCACACAAAATATACTCTAAATACAATTCTCGATCAGATTGAAATCTGCATTAGACGTCCGCTAATGTAATAATAATAGTGGGTGGAAAAAGCCTCAAAGAGCTCCAGGGTAAACCCTTCAGAGCTAAAATGTATTTATTTATTTATTTTATTTGTTGCATTTGTATCCAGTGGCGTGCTGGAGCAGGCTCTCACGGGCTCGCGAGAGCCGTTTGTTAAGTTTTTAAGAATTTTGGGAGCCGGTTGTTAAAGTAGGCCTCCGCATGGCTACTTTAACAACTGACTCCCAAAATGTGGGCTTGGGCCCCCTCCTGAATTCTCTTTTACTTTGCTGGCAGTGATGCTGGCCCCACCAGCCAAGTAAATAGACCGCTGCTGCTCCCTGCTCCTTGTTTCTGACTCTGAGCATCAGGCTGGGACTTTTCACGCAAGCGCAAGAAGGTTCCATCATGCTGCTCAGAGCCAGAAACAAGCAGCAGAGAATGGTGGCAGTCCATTTATTGGCTGGTGGGGCTCGACAAAGGTATGCCTAGCATGCCCGCAAAAGGGGAGGAGAGAGAGGCATGTATTCCCCCCCCCCCCCCCCCCCAAAAAAAAAGAATTTCAGGGCCGGCTATGCCCGGAGAGAGAGCCCGTTGTTAAAATTTTACCAGCACACCCCTGTTTGTATCCCACATTTTCCCACCTATTTGCAGGCTCAATGTGGCTTCCAATGTTCCGTTATGGCATTCGCCATTCCAGAGTAGAAGATAACAATTGGTGTTGCATAGACAACATGGATGACGTGTAGAATTAGGCAAACAGATATAGGCAGAAATGAGTTCAGAATATAAGGTAAAGCGGTGATGTGTTACATTTACAATTATTGGTCGTTGTGGTATGCCTTGTTGAAGAGATAGGTCTTCAGAGATTTACGAAAGTTAATTAGTTCGTAAATTGTTTTTAGGTTACGCGGCAGTGCATTCCACAACTGCGTACTCATGTAGGAAAAGCTGGATGCATGTGTTAATCTGTATTTTAGACCTTTACAGTTGGGGAAGTGAAGATTAAGGAATGTGGTTGATGATCTTTTAGCGTTCCTGGGTGGCAAGTCAACGAGGTCTAGCATGTAGGCCGGAGCATCTCCGTGGATGATTTTATGAAGTAGAGTGCACACCTTGAACGCAATACTTTCTTTAAGTGGAAGCCAGTGTAACTTTTCTCTTAGGGGTTTTGCACTTTCGGATTTTGCTTTTCCAAATATAAGTCTGGCTGCAGTGATCTTGGCTGTTTGAAGTTTCTTGATGATTTGCTCTTTACAACCAGCGTAAAGTGGTTGTAAATCTCTTCATCACTGGCAAAAAACCAACTCCACATAAATAAGCGTGACAGTCTACATAGGCAGTGAAAATTTGCAACTTTCTAAATAAAATAGACATAATTAAACTGCTCTTATCTTGCCTCCTCCAGCTCAAACAGAAAAGTGCCCTGACCGACGTTGGCCAGCGTTTCACTCTTCTGTCTCAACGTCGGGACTTTTCGTTCAAAGCACTAGAAACCTTAGCTGCTGGAGATACACAAACTACAGGGGTTTTAAAAATTCTGTTTGTCACTGGGTCGTCTTCTGATTTTTTTTCTCATTTTCAGACTTTTGGTTCAGTTCACACTTTCATTTTAATAAAATGTTAACATGCAAAAATGTGCAGGTTAACACATTAAAGGCCTCTTTTGCTAAGCCGCAGGCCCGTGCCAAGGGTCTGTGCCGCCCCCCCCCCCCCCCCCCCGCAGATGAACAGTTGGCGCGCGTGCGCCCCCCCCCCCCCCGTGAAGATGATCGTGGCGCGCCCTGGGGGCCTTTAAATCTTTTACTTGCAGTCGCAGCAGCGTCTGTGAAAGCGGAGCGCTGCCGACGTCTCCCTTCCCTTCGCGCTGTTGGTTCCCTCAGTGTCCCGCCTTCTTCTGACATCAGAAGAAGGCGGGACACTGAGGGAACCAACAGCGCGAAGGGAAGGGAGACGGCAGCGCTCCGCTTTCACAGACGCTGCTGCGACTGCAAGTAAAAGATTTAAAGGCCTCGGCGGTGCGGGGCGAGGGTAAGCACCGTGGCGGCGCCCTCCAGAGGTGGGCGCCCTCCTGCGGTGCTTACCCCGCTTACCGCATCGGCACGGCCCTGCTAAGCCGCAACTTTGAAAATAGTTGTTCTTTCTATTTGGATTTGGGATGTTTAGCACAAAACTTCCAAAGCCCATCTCGGATGTCATATCGAAAATGCCCTTCCTTGATAGAGACTGGATACTTGTACAGCGCTGCGTAACCCTTGTAGCGCTTTAGAAATGTTAAGTAGTAGTACTTAAACAATATTTTTTACATAGAGAACAAGATTTCCTGAATTGTAAAGTAAGAATGTATCCAGATATCTCCAAGACTACACAGAAGAAGAGACAAGAGTTTCGTAAATTGCTCCCGAAAGTTCAGCAGTTGGGCGTTTTATTCTGGCTGAACTTTCCCTGCAAATGTGTCTTAAAGTGGAGGAGTGGCCTAGTGGTTAGAGTGGTGGACTTTGGTCCTGGGGAACTGGGTTCAATTCCCACTGCAGCTCCTTGTGACTCTGGGCAAGTCACTTAACCCTCCATTGCCTCAGGTACAAATATGTACCTGTATAGACTATGTAAACCACTTTGAATGTAGTTGCAAAAACCTCAGAAAGGCGGTATATCAACTCCCATTTCCCTGTCCCTATTTGAGATTCTACATGGAATGTTGAGATTCTGTTGCTACTATTGGAGATTCTGTTGCAGGAATTGAGATAGGAATTTGTGATACTTCAGGAGTCAGACAGCACACACCAGTATGAGAGAGAAATCTTCTTTATTTGCCAGCAAACAAAGCAGGACATCAGTTCTAGCTCTCTTCTCTTCTCTTAGCTCTCTGTGTCTTTGTCTCAGCTGCTTCTCTTCTTATGCTGTCTTCTCCTTCTTCTGTCTGTTCCTTCTGTCCTTCTCTTTCTTCTGAGCTCCTTCTGACGTAAACTGCTTCTGCTCCCACTTAAATAGGGTCCTAAGCCCTCCTCCTAGCCTAGCCCCCTTTACTCCCAATTGGTTAAGAAACTGATTGGCTACCTTACCTCAACCAATCATTACTTTTGAAATATCAGTTACATAGGTTCCAGACATCCTAAACTGACCTGTGACCTGGGGCCCCTCATGCCAGACATTTGGTCTCCAGTCTCTTACATTTCTCATTATGATTGATGTCTCATCTATAGCTTAAACTGGATTCCCTTAGAGACTAAGAGGCCCCATCTAACATTGGTTATTCTCATATTCCTAATCAGCTTCATACTACCTACTAACTAAACTCTGGCATTCATTAAAGAGGTCAAAAGTCAGTCTTACTTAATAGCATACATATCAGGCTATTACTTTCAAGATCATTTCTACATTTTACCTATAATTAATCAAGGAGAAGAGAGCTGACTAGTCCTGACCTTTTTCACCTATCAGCTCCATACACAGAACTAGCTAAGACCATAGTTAATTCAAAACACATGTTGATCTCCTCACTGCAGCCTTAAACAGCAGACAAAGGATCATTTTAAAAGTAACACAGAGTTGAACAAACATCCTACACAGAATTATTAATTTACACAGAATACAACATATTCTAAAGTAAGCATTCTTATAAGACATATTCTAAATATCAGGAATATCTAGAATTATTTAGAATCTAACTAGCATTAAACTAATTCTTTTAAAACTACGGCATGTCTGGCTCATTCCTTTATTCATTCATAATAGTTTACAGCTGTGCCAGCTAGCATTGGCAATTCACAAGGGACAGAGTTTCATTTCTCACTGACCTTTCCTAACCTTAGCTCGGCCAAGCTAGACATTGAAATAATATGAAACATCTGGCATACCTTCACTTCAGTTGCAAAGTAAAAAGTTAGAATTCTAACTTCAAGCTTTTAACAGAATTAACCCTTCATATGATTTCTTATATATATAATTATGCCATGGCTGCCTCATTCCCCCCTTTGAGACTAAAATCAGCTTATGCAGAGATAAGTCTCACAACTCAAACTCTGGAGATTATAGTGATCCTAATTAGGAATAGACTTGTGAATCACCATTACCCTACTTGTTAAGGTCCGACGGCATACTGCCGAAGCACATGAGGCCAAGAAACAAAACAAAAACCCTGCTAAAACTAAGACTATTAGGGAAATGAACAAGGGACGTATCCAGGAGGTCAATGACCACCACCAGGAGGTAAGATCTAACCCTCCTCGGTAATCCTCCACATTAAGGCTGGCCAACTGTAGGACTTTATCCATGGCATGCCTAACTACATGCGTCCTATTTATGACAATAGTACAGCACTCTGAAGAATTTAACACTGTGCAGAGACCACCCTGGGCTGCAAAGAGATAGTCAAGGCCCATACGGTTATATCTAGAAACTATACTTAATTCATTAATTTGATCCTGCAATGCATTGACTACCACGTTCAGCTCATGAACTAAAACATGGAGTAGGGATTGAAGTCTCCGGGTAGCCATACCTAGTTCAGTAATACCCGCTACCGGGCCTCCAATTGGAATCCAGGCCGTGGCAGAAAGGGCTACAAGTCTCTTTTTAGTCAGAGGATAAGTAGAATTAATATACTGGAGGGCTAATTCAATCGCCTCATCCTCTGTGGCAACGGAGGAGGGTAAGGACAAAGCCTCTCGCTTAGAGCGGTGCGGGGATAGTGGCTTAAGAGGAATAACTTTAGGAAAATAATTCAAGGTTACCAATACACAAAAATCATATGTGGAGGGAAGAATCATGTGGAGGACATTATCACAGAGCCAGTAATGACCAAGGAGAGGGCGACGAAAGTTCCCAATAAATGTAGGCACAGGATGGAGATTAGGATGCCCATAATGCGAGCCCCTATCCCAGGGGGAACGAAGAAGAAATGGAGACTTTGTACACCATAGGTGCCAATCCCCAATTGTAACAGACCGCTCATATGATGCAACCCCTTCATACCCCGGGGACTTATGAAAGTAGAAAATAGGATGGGACACTATAGTCTTCTCAGTAGTATAGTTAGGAGCCAGATAATCACCTTGGTCATAATCTACAGGTATGGTAGTAGGGCACATAGGAGTACCTGGAGAAACTACCCACACAGGTTCCTCCTTCTCTGGGAGAACATTAGTATAGTTACAGGGAATGGGAAGAACAGTTGAGATGTCTCTTGTTAAACAAAACACTCCAGAAGCTGGATAGGGAGACGTAAAAACTGGCCTTAGAGAAGAGTCAGAGGGGGAAGTAGCATTATAAAAGGACCACCAAGTATAATCCTGGCTCCAAGGGCCTGAACTCGAAAAGTAGGGAGGTATAAGAGCTGGGAGTTGCACAGGGACAGGAACAGCTGGGACATCTGTAGTATAAGGAGAAAATCGGGAACACACAATACAAGGGGAAGTAATCTTTGCCTGGCTAATTAGTTCCTGGACTGAGTGTAACCAAAGGTTGGAGCGAGTTGGGGTATTAGGAACAAGGAGGCAAGGAGTAGAAAACAACAAAAGCATCCAAACTACTAACATTTTCTTTCTTCCTAATCTAAAACAAATACAGCAAACTAATTAAGCAATAATATTTCAACAGTCTGTGCTAATCACAGATTACTCTAATATAGTGTTCTCAGTCTTTGAGTTCTTATACCAGTTGGGATAGACCCTCAACTGACAAGGATCAAGCTTTCAAATTCCAAGAAAGCCAGAATCAGGCAAGAAAGAGTCTCAGTATGAAGCCGAAGTTCAGCCGCTCCTGCAGTATGCAGTTGACCCTTCTTTTCAGCTAGTAGATTCTTTGGTTCGGGTCAGGCGCAACTTCAATGGCTCCGCTGGATCTCTTTCTGCTCTCCACTGTCTAGGCTCCGTCTGATCCGTGCTGGGCTCAGTCTGGTCAGCAGACTTAATTCGAGACCAATGGACCCATGGAGTAATCCCTGCGACCTTCACAGCTGCAGGGGTAGAAAGCAAAACAGTAAAAGGTCCTTTCCATCGGGGCCCCAAAGGCTGGAGCTTCCAGTCTTTCACCCAAACTCTATCCCCTGGCAGGAAGGAATGTACCTGAGCCTGGAAGGGGACAGGGTTTATTTCTCTCACATAAGACTGAAGCTCAGAAATTATCTTCCCCAAGAGGGCTACCTGCTCCTGCACCTGGGCAGACCCTAAAATCCCTATGTCTCCCTTAATTCCCTGTAAAATGGCTGGGGGCTTCCCATACACAATTTCAAAGGGAGAGAGGGCTGTTCCTTTAGTTGGGGTGCATCGGAGGCGGAAGAGGGCTAGTGGCAATGCCTGTGGCCATTTCAATTGGGTTTCCTGACAAATCTTTGCTAGGCTATTTTTCAAGGTTCTATTTGCTCGCTCAACCTGCCCTGAACTCTGGGGACGATAGGCACAATGCAATTTCCAGGTAATGCGCAATGCGCGGGACAGGGCCTGAAGTGTAGCTTCAACAAAGGCGGGACCATTATCTGAACCTATGGCAAGGGGCAGTCCATACCTGGGGATGACATCCCTAAGGAGAGCTCGAGCTACTTCTGTGGCTTTCTCAGTGACTGTAGGATATGCTTCCACCCACCCAGAAAAGGTACAGACCATGACTAAGAGGTATCGGAACCTACCACTCCTGGGCATTTCTGTGAAGTCTATAACTAGGGACTCAAAGGGTGTTAGTCCTCTAGACTGAACTCCTGGTGGAATACGGGGTCCCTGACGAGCATTATTCTGGGCACAGAGAGTACATCGGGCAGAGGCAGTGGCAACCAGACTATCCAATCCTTCCAGCACCACTACTCGACTGAGTAGGCGGGCTAGTGCTGTTTTCCCTAAGTGTGATAGGTCATGAGCTTGAGACACTACAGGCCAAGCTAGGTGGCGTGGCACCAGAACTCTGGTATCAGGGAGATGTAACCAGCCATCAGGTCTCCTTACTGCACCTTCTTCTTGAGCCCATTTCTCTTCCATTTGGGTATACATAGGTGTCCATTCTTGCAGTCGAATTTGGAACAGGGGGGTCACAGTACTTGCTGGGGGTCCTCGAGCAGCTTCCTTGGCCACCCGATCAGCATGGCGGTTCCCTCGGGCCACTGGAGTATCTATTCTTTGGTGTCCCCTGCAATGAATAACAGCTACCTTCTTAGGGGCCCACACAGCCTCTAGCAGCTGAAGTATTTCAGGTCCATACTTAACAGGTTGGCCTGCAGCATTTATGAGTCCCTTTTCCTTATACAAAGCTCCATGAGCATGTAGGGTTGTGAAAGCATACTTAGAATCAGTATAAATGTTGGTCACCAGTCCTGCTGCTAACTCCAGAGCTCGTATGAGGGCCACAAGTTCTGCTTTCTGGGCTGAAGTTCCTTGGGGCAGGGCTCTTGCTTCTATCACCTTGTCCTCTGTCACCACAGCATAGCCTGCCAATCGCTTGGAGTTCTCCACATAACTGCTTCCATCTGTGAAATAAATTACATCTGGGTCCCTCCACGGAACATCTTTAAGATCTGGTCGACTGGAGTACACTTCATCCATAGTTTGGATACAGTCATGATCTGGTGGTCCCTCAGATGCTGGCAAAAGAGTGGCGGGATTAAATGTAGCCACTGTTTCCAGGTGTATCCGTGGATTCTCACACAAACTAGCTTGGTACTTAACCATACGGTTATTTGTAAACCAGTGGTTGCCCTTATACTCCATGAGGGTGAGAACTGCATGGGGGACTTTAACAACCAGTTCTTGCCCCAAGGTCAACTTATCAGCTTCCTGGACCAGTAAGGCTGTTGCTGCAATGGCCCTCATGCAGGCTGGCCATCCTTTAGCCACTCCATCCAGCTGTTTAGACAGGTATGCAACAGGCCTCTGCCAGGATCCCATCATCTGGGTCAGCACACCCAGAGCAACCCCCTGTCGCTCGTGGACATACAATGAGAAAGGTTTCTCCACATCAGGAAGGCCTAACGCAGGGGCTTGGAGTAGGGCTTTCTTTATGGCAATGAAGGATTGTTGAGCAGTAGGTCCCCATTCAAATGGTTCCTTTTCACCCCCCTTTGTGGCTTGGTAAAGGGGTTTCGCCATCAATGCAAAATTTGGAATCCAAATTCTGCAGAATCCGGCTGCTCCCAGAAATTCCCTAACTTCTCTTCTGGACTTGGGTTGGGGAATTGCAGCTACCGCTTGCTTCCTACTAGCATCCAGTCTCCGACTTCCCTGGGAAATGCAAAAACCCAGATACTTCACTTCTGACTGACAGAGTTGGGTCTTTGAGCGTGAGACCTTATAGCCTGCATCCAAGAGTAGCTCCAGCAATTCTCTGGTAGCCTCAAAACACTCTTCCTGGGTCACTGCTGCAATCAGGAGGTCATCTACATACTGGAGTAAAACTCGCCTGGAAGGCTCAGATTTAAAAGTCTTAAGGTCTTGCCCTAGGGCTGTCCCAAAAATAGTGGGGGAATTCTTGAACCCCTGTGGCAGGCGGGTCCATGTATACTGAAGCTTCCTTCCTGTTACTGGGTTTTCCCATTGAAAGGCAAAAAGCAATTGACTGGCGGGGGCCACCCGAATACAAAAGAAGGCATCTTTTAGGTCTAGTGTCGTGAAATGGGTAGCTCCAGAAGGTATCAATCCTAGCAGGACATATGGATTAGGCACTACAGGGTGTAATGAGATAGTGGATTTGTTGACCACTCGTAAGTCTTGGACTGGCCGGTAGTCCTCAGTCCCTGGCTTCTGAACTGGCAATAGTGGCGTATTCCATGGAGACTGGCAAGGTCGAATAATTCCATGGGATAACAGACGATTCAAATGTGCTTGAATCCCTTCCAGAGCCTTTCTGGGAATTGGGTATTGGCGAAGATGGATTGGCCGGGCACTTGGAAGTAAGTCTACATGTACAGGAGGAATATTTCGGGCCAACCCTGGGGGATTATCTTCTGCCCATACCCCACTGACCTGAAAGCTGTCTGCCAGGGGTAGGTCAACTTGGCCATGCGACTGATGCAGCCGCCATTCTTCTTCAAGAGGGCAGCAGAAACTCAATATACCCTTAGGGCTGGATGTCGGAGGCCGAAAGGAGACTGAAGTCTGGCCATCAGAGTCAAAAGAAATTTGGGCCCTAAGCTTGGACAGCAGGTCTCGACCTAACAAAGGGATTGGACAGTCTGGCATATACAGGAATTCATGAGTGACTATGTGTGAGCCTAATTGGCATCTACGGGTTGTCAGGAAGGGCCTCCGGTTCTGCACCCCCGTGGCTCCCACCACTCGGACAGTTTTTCCAGACACAGGCGCTAATCGCTCCGTCACAACAGAATGTTCAGCTCCTGTATCAATCATGAATGGAATTGAGCGGCTCCCTATAGTTAGCTTGACCATAGGTTCCTGGGAGCCCAGTTTATAGGAACCCGGTCTGTCCTATTCGTCCCATTCTGCCATCTCGGCTATCCCGATGATGTCAGATTCAGGAGGCTCATATCTTCCCTCTCGAACTCGGCCTCGGCTTCCTCGATCTCCTGGTCCCCTTCTCAGTCCCTGGCGCCTCTGGGGGCATTCATCTTTCCAGTGCCCTCTTTCCTTACAATAGGCACACTGATCCCTCTCCAATCTTGGTCTGGGATTCTCCCCCCTTGGCCGGGATTGATTGAAGGAATCTCGGGCCCTGGCTGGTGGTCCGGGGTCCCACTTTGGCTTCCCATTAGCTAGAAGTCGACCTCGGTTAAGGGTGGAATTAGTAATGGCTGCCGCTAAAAGGTCGGCCTTCTTCTGCATCTTCCGGTCAGCCTCTCGGCGCACCTCCTGATCTCTATTAATGAAAACCTTGGTTGCGATCTCAATTAGCTGGGTGGTATTCATCCCTGCGAATCCCTCCTGACGCTGCAACTTCTTCCGGATATCTGGCATACTCTGGGCCACCAATGCGCTATTCACCATTCTCTGGTTTTCTTGGGCTTCAGGGTCAAATGGGGTGTATGTTCTGTAGGCTTCAATTAGTCGCTCTAGAAAGGCCCCAGGGGATTCAGTTGCCCCTTGGAGAATTTCAGAGACCTTTGCCAGATTAATGGGCCTCTTTATGCCTTTCCTCATACCTTCCAGTAAGTCCCGGCAATAGCCAGACAACAGTTCATAGTGCTGCCCATCATTTGGATCCCAATCTGGAGCTGCGCGAGGAAACCGAGCTCTAACCCACCCCTCTAGGTCCGGTGTCCTCTCGGGAGCACGCTCTCGCGTGATGGCCTCAGCATTTTGCAAAATCTTCCGCCTCTCCTCAGTTGTGAAGAGGGTCAAGAGAAGTTGTTGACAATCAGTCCAGGTTGGGTTATGGGTGGCCATAATGCTAGTCACTAGGTCCACCACTGCCTGAGGCTTTTCAGTATAAGAGGGGTAATGCGTCTTCCAATTCAGGAGATCGGTGGTTGTGAAGGGTACATACTGGTAGGCCTGTGCCTGTATAACCTGACCCTGATTATTAGGATCCGGTCGAGTGGTAGTTACCTGACGAAGTGGCAGAACTCTCGAGGAGGTGGGAATGGAACCTGAAGTAGAGCTAGGAGCTACCCTCCTATCATGCTCAAAGGTGATTGCAGCAGGTCTAACCCATTCAGTGGAGGTGTGTTGAACCCCTGAGGGATGGGGAGGGGTACTCATAGACTGAGAGGTGGTCACAGGTGAGTCAGTCCATTGAAAGGGATGCCGGGCCCCTGATGAGTGGGTAGGGGTATTAGAGGGAGAGGCTGGGCTGTCAGGAGTTGAGGAGTCAGGGAGTGGAGCCCAAAGTGGGTCTTCGGAGGTTAACAGGGGAGGATGTGGCACAGAAGGGTAGAGGCCAGGTGAAAAGTCCAACCTAGGGTGTGGCAGGTTTGGCACAGGAGGGGAAGAACTATCCGGAGAAGCCTGTGCTGGAGAGGCTTGGGCTGGGCGGCGTGGATCTCTAGGGGTGGCATGGAACCCCAACAATGGGCCATAAGGTGGTGGCTCAAGATCTGAGGGATCATCAGAGAGTATGGGTTTCTCAGACAGGGTAGGGGCGGAAGCCACCGATTGGGTGGTAAGCTTCCTGGGGCTCTTTCCCTCTTCTAGTTTAGATTTTCTAATCTTTCTTTGAACACGGCCTAACATGAATTTTACTGGGGATCCCATATAAGTTTTCAACCAGGAGGGAGGGTCAGTCACAAGGCTGTCCCAGGAATCTATATAAGGGAGTTGTTCAGAATATTCTGATTCTCCTACTACTATGCTATAGACCTTCCGGATTACTTCAATATCTAGGCTGCCACTAGGGGGCCACCCCACTCCCATAGATGGCCACTCAACTTCACACAAGGTTCTTAAAGTACTTGAGCTTAAAGTCTGTCCATAGTCATTAATTAAAAAGCCTTTTTTGAAATTTCTAAGCATACAATCTAGGGGGGTAACAATTTGTCTAGATGATGTCCCACCCATAATGCTTACAATTACAACACACAAAAGGGAGGGAGTTTTTGAGAGTGCAGTAAGGGGTCCGCACTCTCGAGACACTAGGTAGACAGACAACAATCGCTTCCTTCCGTTGCTGACCAATTGAACTCGCGTTAATTGGAAATGCAGCTATAAGAAGTCCGCACTCAGTTAGCATTCACGCATCACACATTCCATACAGAAAATCCCACCCAACAATTTCAGATTTCTCAAATACAGATAAGCTCAAGCGTTTTCGCTTCTAGTCCCCGCGACTAGAAGGTACTAGGGCCTTTGCTGAGAATTGATCAGATTCTCCTTCCTCAATTTTCTTGAGGGGCTGGTTTACAATTTCCTAGCTAGGATTACAATACAAAATACAGAATACATACCCGGCGAATGTTCTCCAGTCAGTTGGGTGCTGGGATTAATGCAGGATTCATCCCACCGCTGCCACCAAGAATTGTTGCAGGAATTGAGATAGGAATTTGTGATACTTCAGGAGTCAGACAGCACACACCAGTATGAGAGAGAAATCTTCTTTATTTGCCAGCAAACAAAGCAGGACATCAGTTCTAGCTCTCTTCTCTTCTCTTAGCTCTCTGTGTCTTTGTCTCAGCTGCTTCTCTTCTTATGCTGTCTTCTCCTTCTTCTGTCTGTTCCTTCTGTCCTTCTCTTTCTTCTGAGCTCCTTCTGACGTAAACTGCTTCTGCTCCCACTTAAATAGGGTCCTAAGCCCTCCTCCTAGCCTAGCCCCCTTTACTCCCAATTGGTTAAGAAACTGATTGGCTACCTTACCTCAACCAATCATTACTTTTGAAATATCAGTTACATAGGTTCCAGACATCCTAAACTGACCTGTGACCTGGGGCCCCTCATGCCAGACATTTGGTCTCCAGTCTCTTACATTTCTCATTATGATTGATGTCTCATCTATAGCTTAAACTGGATTCCCTTAGAGACTAAGAGGCCCCATCTAACATTGGTTATTCTCATATTCCTAATCAGCTTCATACTACCTACTAACTAAACTCTGGCATTCATTAAAGAGGTCAAAAGTCAGTCTTACTTAATAGCATACATATCAGGCTATTACTTTCAAGATCATTTCTACATTTTACCTATAATTAATCAAGGAGAAGAGAGCTGACTAGTCCTGACCTTTTTCACCTATCAGCTCCATACACAGAACTAGCTAAGACCATAGTTAATTCAAAACACATGTTGATCTCCTCACTGCAGCCTTAAACAGCAGACAAAGGATCATTTTAAAAGTAACACAGAGTTGAACAAACATCCTACACAGAATTATTAATTTACACAGAATACAACATATTCTAAAGTAAGCATTCTTATAAGACATATTCTAAATATCAGGAATATCTAGAATTATTTAGAATCTAACTAGCATTAAACTAATTCTTTTAAAACTACGGCATGTCTGGCTCATTCCTTTATTCATTCATAATAGTTTACAGCTGTGCCAGCTAGCATTGGCAATTCACAAGGGACAGAGTTTCATTTCTCACTGACCTTTCCTAACCTTAGCTCGGCCAAGCTAGACATTGAAATAATATGAAACATCTGGCATACCTTCACTTCAGTTGCAAAGTAAAAAGTTAGAATTCTAACTTCAAGCTTTTAACAGAATTAACCCTTCATATGATTTCTTATATATATAATTATGCCATGGCTGCCTCAATTCTACATGGAATTAGAGTGTTATATTGCTATTCCACTACCAGCAACATTCCATGTAGAAGGCTGCGCAGGCTTCTGTCTCTGTGAGTCTGACGTCCTGCACGTACTTGCAGGACGTCAGACTCGCAGAAGCCTGTGCGGCTACATTGGTGATCTGCAAGGGCCGACTTCTAGTGGAATAGCAACATTCCATGTAGAATCTCAAATAGTAGCAACAGTGGAGGAGTGGCCTAGTGGTTAGGGTGGTGGACTTTGGTCCTGGGGAACTGAGGAACTGAATTCAATTCCCACTTCAGGCACAGGCAGCTCCTTGTGACTCTGGGCAAGTCACTTAACCCTCCATTGCCCCATGTAAGCTGCATTGAGCCTGCCATGAGTGGGAAAGCGCAGGGTACAAATGTAACAAACAAACTGAGTACAATTTACAACAAATTACTACTCTACCTATGAAAAGTTATTCCATTATTACACTTCCTCTGTGTATATCCATATGCTGCACAAGCCGGCATGTTTGAAAATATAAGTGAGAGATTAAATAAAAAATGCCACTAACAATAAAGAACGACAATGTGGATGCAGCAGCTCATAGGTTTGCTTGCTTTGTTTTGAGTGTACGGTGATGATGGCTGCGTGAGGGAGGGGAAACAGAGACTCGCCTAATTGACATCATCCCGACTCCATCCATCTACCTCCCCTCCAGTCCTAAGTGCCCTCAAGGCACCCTGGCAGTCTAGTGGCTTCTTTGGGGCAGGAAAGATCCCCACTCTTTCCTGCCCGCTGCTGCTGATCCTCTCGCTTTCTCCACTTTTTAAGTAGAGAGGTGTGGTAGCCGTGTTAGTCCACTCTTAAAGGTTATCAATAGAAATCAAACAAAATAAAACATGGAAAAGAAAATAAGATACCTTTTTTATTGGACATAACTTAATACATTTCTTGATTAGCTTTCGAAGGTTGCCCTTCTTCCTCAGATCGAGTTCTACATGGAACGTTGCTACTCTTTGAGATTCTGCTGTGGAATCTTGTCACTCTTTAGCATTCCGGAATCTTGCTATTCTTTGGGGTTCTACATGTAGAGAGGTGTGGTTGCGGTGTTAGTCCACTCTTAAAGGTTATCAATAGAAATCAAACAAAATAAAACATGGAAAAGAAAATAAGATGATACCTTTTTTATTGGACATAACTTAATACATTTCTTGATTAGCTTTCGAAGGTTGCCCTTCTTCGTCAGATCGGAAATAAGCAAATGTGGTAGCAGATAGTATATATAAGAGAAACATCAAAGCATTACTTTGACAGTCTGACAGGGTGGGGGTATGCATGGGGACATCAAAGCATTTCATTGATATTCTAACAGGATGGGTGTTGGTAGGTGAGAGGAGGGTAATAAACAGAGAAATACAGCTTTATGGTTTATAATGGGTTAGAAAACCCAGATCCTTATTAAGTCCTGTTTGTTGGGTGTCAAAATATTGAATCATTCTTATTTGATTGAATATTTTGACACCCAAAGAAAAAGAGGATATTTCCCCAAAAATGAAAAATCTTTGAGGACATATCTGAAGAAGTCCAAAAAGAGGACATATGATAACCATATTGAGGGCAAAACCTGTAAAAGCAATCACATGTCCTAGCTTACATGAAATAATTTGGTAAACCTGTTTTCGAAACAAATTGGGTCTGATTTCAGGTTTCCCGCTGCTGCTGAATGTGACGAAATGGTCATAGGATGAGGGTGAAAGTGGATAGATTCAGGACTAATCTCTTTATGGAAAGGCTGGTGGATGCGTGATATGGCCTCTCAGAGGAAGGGTGGAGGTCAGGCTGATGATAGCCCCGGTTTCTGGCAGTGAAGGGGTGTGTGGAGCAGGCATGGGCTGTTGGCTGTGCCGGTCCTCTGCCCTGGAACAGGAAGTTGATATCTGAGGGGGCAGAGGACCAGCAAAGCTGACAACCATGCGACTGCTCTGTGCACCCCCTTGCTTGAAGGAGGGGTGTGTGCGCTGCCCTGGGGGGGGGGTGCATGCGCTGCACTGCACCCGGGGGAGTGTACTCCGCCCTGGTCCAGGTGCCATATAAGTTAGGTACACCGCTAAAATTCAAGAAAGCATGGGACAAGCACAGGTGATCTCCAAGGGAGAGGAAGGGATTATAGAACTCCGGGGTAAAACAGGTAGACCGTTAAATCGCGGGAGGATTGTGAAAAATTACAAGAGGACCTTACGAGACTGGGAGACTGGGCGCCTAAATGGCAGATGACGTTTAATGTGAGCAAGTGCAAAGTGATGCATGTGGGAAAGAGGAACCCGAATTATAGCTACATCTTGCAAGGTTCCACGTTAGGAGTCAGGGACCAAGAAAAAGGGATCTAGGTGTCGTCGTTGATGATACGTTGAAACCTTCTGCTCAGTGTGCTGCTGCGGCTAAGAAAGCAAATAGAATGTTAGGTATTATTAGGAAAGGAATGGAAAACAAAAATGAGGATGTTATAATGCCTTTGTATCGCTCCATGGTGCGCTGCACCTCGAATATTGATAAAGGGGATGGGACGACATCCCTATGAGGAAAGGCTAAAGCGGCTAGGGCTCTTCAGCTTGGAGAAAAGGCGGCTGAGGGGAGATATGATAGAGGTCTATAAAATAATGAGTGGAGTTGAACGGGTAGATGTGAAGCATCTGTTTACGCTTTCCAAAAATACTAGGACTAGGGGGCATGCGATGAAGCTACAATGTAGTAAAATTTAAAACGAATCAGAGAAAATGTTTCTTCACTCAACGTGTAATTAAACTCTGGAATTTGTTGCCAGAGAATGTGGTAAAGGTGGTTAGCTTAGCGGAGTTTAAAAAAGGTTTGGACGGCTTCCTAAAGGAAAAGTCCATAGACCGTTATTAAATGGACTTGGGGAAAATCCACTATTTCTGGGATAAGCAGTATAAAATGTTTTGTACTTTTTCGGGATCTTGCCAGGTATTTTTGACCTGGATTTGGCCACTGTTGGAAACAGGATGCTGGGCTTGATGGACCTTTGGTCTTTCCCAGTGTGGCAATACTTATGTACTTGGGATTCTGAATGGAATCTTGCTACTCTTTGGGGTTCTACATGGAATGTTGCTACAGTTTGAAATTCTGCATGGAATCTTGTTATTCTTTAGAATTCTAGAATCTTGCTACTCTTTGGGGTTCTACATAGAATGTTGCTACTATTTAGGTTTCTGCCAGGTACTTGTGACCTGGATTGGCCACTGTTGGAAACAGGATGCTGGGCTTGATGGACCTTTGGTCTTTCCCAGTATGGCAACACTTATGTACTTGGTTTCTATATATTTGGTTGATAGCCCATGACCTGTAGTTAATACCATCCCTGAGTTGCAGCTCCTGAAAATAGCATTGTCGTTGAGTAATTATGAAATGGGTTTTAATTTTAAACAGACTGAGACAATGAGAGCCTGATCCGAGCTGTTGCCATATACATAGCACTGCACATGAAGCAGAAAGAATAAATGTGCTTCCAGTGCAAACACCTCTTTCCATGGCACCAGAAGTTAATAAATAACTTTGAAACCAAACTACTCGCTAGTTAGTGGCTACGTTGCTTCCCGTAATGGAGGAGAGAATGTAAAACACCCAGAGATGCTATTTCAAGTAATGCAAAGGCCCCAAAGGTTTTGAAGAGAAAGGCCACAGAGACTGGGTTACCATATGGCTCCAGAAAAAGGAGGACGGATTGAGCCAGCCGGGTTTTACTTCCATTGCTTTGAAAGCAATGGAAGTAAAACCCGGCTGGCTCAATCCGTCCTCCTTTTTCTGGAGCCATATGTGCACGTCAAATCAGAGAGAGTTCTCAGAGTTTGCTGAGTTTGGCACCATATCGGAAAATCATCTTTCTCTTGGGCTAGTGGAGCCTGGGAACAATGCCAGCTCTGCTGTGGCACCAGACAGAAAAATCAGTACATTTTGTAGCTTGTGGAGGGAAGAATTCCTCTTTCAAGCTGGTCATTTCTACAGCGTCTTCTTGGTATCAAGTGCTTATCCGCAGTGATGCGGGTTAATATTGTACTTGATTTTATTGTTAATATATCTTTATTTGCTTTTCTAGAGTTATTCTTGTTTCTTAAAACTATTTTCAAATAAATAAATAAAGTAGAAAAACAAAATGAAACAAAGCAAAACACTTCCTGCATAGGCTGGATTTAGCCACAGGCAAAAAATGTGCGGCAAGACGGAGGCCATACCATACCGTACTAGAGGGTTGGAAAGAGCAGGGAGTATCAGAGAGACGGAGCTGTGAGAACAATTTTCCAGGTTTTTGGTATAGGGGTGTGTATGGAGAGCCTTCCAGGGATTGGTGGGAGAGAATACATAGAGAAATGTCCAGGGATCAAGGGGATGTGGGGAGATTTACAGGAGGGTGTGTGTAGGGGGGGGGAGGGGGATATGGGCATAGCTTTTTAGAGGTGGAGGTGGGATGTGCAGAGAGCTATCCATGGATCTGGGGAAAGTGGAGACTGAGCATGGGGTGGGGTAGACAGAGGGCAGAGATGAAAGGGGGGAGGGACAGAGAGAGAGAAAGAGAGAGTGGGGGCAACAGATCATGTTGTTATCATGTCTTCTATTCCACCACGACCTCCGCAGTTCAGGCCGGATCACATCAGGAAGAGGCCAAACCACTACATCCAGGAATTACATCGCAGAATAACATAACAATATCTTATTGTCCACTCTCTACCTTTCGGTTCTAGGCAGATTACAAAAGATAAATCTGGAAATTAACAGAGATTAACAACGTTGCTGTGTCTATCTTTCCATCTATGCTTGCCTGCTAGCAGGGGTTCCCTGGGTCATCTTACTGGGACCCCCCTTCGGCTGGAACATCGCTGCCGGACCTGGTCGGGACTATCACTGGCCATGCCCTTGAGTGACGTTACTCAAGGGTGTGTGGTGAAGGCCAGGTCGGTGCGCAGAGGTTTTTGCTTTGCTGCTTGATGTGACCATCTTTCCATCTTGCCTGCTAGCGATGCTGGTTTCCCAGGTCATCTTGCTGGGATTCCCCTTCAGCTAGAACATCTCTGCTGGACCTGGTCAGGACTATTGCCGGCCACACTCCTTGAGTGACATTACTCAAGGGTGTATAGTGAAGGCCAGGTCAGCGCCAGAGGCATGCCATTCCATGAGGCGAGCGCTGAGGGAGTTCCTTTGGGCGCACTTGGGCATTTCCAGCTTTGTTTTAGCATTAAGGGATGATTGAGGCTCTTTTGGGTATAGATAGGATTGAAGTTGTACAAGGAAGGGGAAGGTATGGAATGTTGTCTTCTGTTAAGCATTGTCCGAGACAATTTCCTGGTGTGACTGGCATTTGAAAGCTGTGGAGATGGATAAAACTGATTGTATGGATGTTTTACAGGTATGTTTGATTAATGCTAGATCAATTTAGAAGACGGTAGTGCTGATTTATGATTTGTTGATGGAAGGTAATTATGACATTTTATGTGTGACTGAGTCTTGGTTATTGAAGTCTGATTTAGTTGTGGTGAGACAATGTTGTCCAGCAGGGTTTAAATGAGAGTGGGCATGTCGTTTTCGTAAGAGAGCAGGGGGAGTTGTGATTTTTTTTTTTGAATGTTTGGATTTTAAGGTGGTATGCGTGAGTGTTGATGGGTTTGGAGAGTGTTTGGTGTTAAGAAATACAAGATTAATGATGTGTGTATTGTATTGTCCACCAGGGGTATTGAGTGTGGATTGTTCTTTTTTGTTAGAGTTTTTGTTTCAAACATTCTATACATGTTATTCCTGGAATTGTGGATTTTTCCCAAGTCCCTTTAGTAGCGGTTTATGGACTTGTCGTTTAGGAAACTGTATAACTCCTTTTTAAACTCTGCCAAGCTAACCGCCCTGGAGGTGGTGGAGATGAAAACGGTAACGGAATTCAAACATGCGTGGGATATGCATAAAGGAATCCTGTGCAGTAGGATTGGATCCTCAGCAGCTTAGCTGAAATTGGGTGGTGGAGCAGGTGGGGGAAGAGGGGTTGGTGGTTGGGAGGTGAGGATAGTGGAGGGCAGACTTATACGGTCTGTGCCAGAGCCGGTGATGGGAGGCGGGACTGGTGGTTGGGAGGCAGGAAATACTGCTGGGCAGACTTGTATGGTCTGTGCCCTGAAAAAGGCAGGTACAAATCAAGGTAAGGTATACACATATGAGTTTATCTTGTTGGGCAGACTGGCTGGACTGTGCAGGTCTTTTTCTGCCGTCATCTACTATGTTACTATGTTACCACGTTCTCCGGCAACGAATTCCAGAGTTTAATTACGCATTGGGTGAAGAAAAACTTTCTCCAATTTGTTTTAAATTTACTACACTGTAGTTTCATCGCATGCCCCCTAGTCCTAGAATTTGTGGAAAGCGTGAACAGATGCTTCACATCCACCTGTTCCACTCCACTCATTATTTTATATACCTCTATCATGTCTCCCCTCAGCCGTCTCTTCTCCAAGCTGAAAAGCCCTAGCCTCCTTAGTCTTTCTTCATAGGGAAGTCGTCCCATCCCCGCTATCATTTTAGTCGCCCTTCGCTGCACCTTTTCCAGTTCCACTATATCTTTCTTGAGATGCGGCGACCAGAATTGAACACAGTACTCAAGGTGCGGTCGCACCATGGAGCGATACAACGGCATTATAACATACTCACACCTGTTTTCCATACCTTTCCTAATAATACCCAACATTCTAGTCGCCATCCCAGTCCTAGCTGTGTCTTGTATTTCTGGTAAGTTTAGTTGCTGTTTCCTGACTGGCCTAGTGGGGACCAGCCCAGGGCAGGCTTGGGTATTTTTGACCTACCTCTGGTCTTTGTTCCCTTTTGCTTCAGTCTTGTTTTCTTGTCCAGTTGAACATTTATTTCCTGTCTTTTGTCTTCCCTTGAGGGCTCAGGATTCCAACATCTAGTCAAGCTCTTTGCTTTCAGTAATCCTTGTTGACTCTTTAGTGTTTGTACTTCTTGGAGGTACAGTGGCATTAGGATTTATCTTGAACGTGCTGTAATAATGCACAGGATATCCTTTCTCATATGCTGTTTGAATGTGAAATACTTCTTCCCTTCTGGAAGAGCATCTGGACATATATTAAAGTTATCACCCCAATTAAGAGAACCTTCACTTGCCCTTGTATAAGCCTCTAGTGAGGCCCCATTTAGAGTACTGTGTGCAATTCTGGAGACTGCACCTGTGGAAAGATATAAACAGGATGGAGTTGGCCTAGAGGGCGGACACAAAACTGGTAAGCGGTCTTGGACATAGAACATATAGGGACAGGCTCAAGAACCTCAACATGTATACGCTGGAAGAGAGGAGGGAGAGATGAGACATGATAGAGACGTTTAAATATCTCAGGGGCATTAATGTACAGGAAGTGAGCTTTTTTCAAATGAAGGAGAACTCTGGAATGAGGGGGCATACGATGAAGTTAAGAGGAAACAGGCTTAGGCATAGGCGGTCGGTGGCCCAACTGTTTGGGGAGGCTAAAGGGGATGGGGTTAGGGGTGGGGCCAGGGGTGGAGCCTAAATCCATAATTGTCTGATAACACACAGAAAAAAAATAAATAAATAAAAATAAAAGTCACAATTAATACCTTTTATTAAATTTAGATATTAGATATGTATCATATGTCAAAGAATAAAGTGGTTGCTCAAAGCATATTCTAAGCACAATCGCTCAACTGCAAAACACTATGCACAACTTTGTGCAAAAACACACTCAGAACCTTACTGTACCATAAATATTACACTGGGCAGAACCTAATACACCAATATACCACCCATACGGAAAATGCAGACCGTCAACAATATGAAACAAGGGATCATATCATCACAATTCTCATGTAGAGCCACAAAACACCCTAATTCATGTTTAATGTGGGATAAAATGCCATAAATAAGTAAATAAATATAAACTTTTAATGTTGAGCACCTGATTCTCAAAGTGGACATATTCCAAACACTATAATGAAAATAAAATGATCTTTTCTACCTTTGTTGTCTGGTTGTCCGATTCTGCTGCTATCTGTTCTCAGTGCAGGTCAGGAAGTCATCCTCATTAAATATCTCCCTGGCAACCCAGCCAACCCCCCACCCCTCTGCTCTCCCAGCAGTAAGGTAAACAAACCATAAACCAATTTCTACAATTGGTTACACAAGGCTAGAGGGCTTTCACTGCAACTCCTGCTGTGAGGATGGAGGTAAATCAACAATGTAAACCTCTCAGAGCACAGCAGGGGAGGCTTAGCCTGTCCAAGCCTCTTATACCGGGCGCCTATGGGCTTAGGAGGAATCTAAGAAAGCACTCGTTCATGGAAAGGGTGGTGGAAGCATGGAATGGCCTCCTGGGGGAGGTTGTGGAGTCAAGAACTGTGTCAGAATTTAAGAAAGCGTGGGACAAGCAAGTGGGATCCCTTAGGTTACAGAGGATGGGCAGACTGGATGGGCCATTTGGCCCTTACCTGCTGTTTTTGTTTCTATCATTTCTATCTTTCTCAGATCACTGCATCCCACTTTTAAATTTACCTAACTACCAGGATACTTTATTTGATATATTAATATCAATTACCATTCAATAATTACTACTACTGCTTATCATTTTATAGCGCTACTAGATGTAAGCAATTGGAAGGACATATCTTTACATTTATTTTTAAAATTTCTATTCCGCGTGATCCTACAACCCTTGGCAGATCACTACATAACATCCATAATATAATTTTAAAAGAAGATGTACACACACAAATGCAATCAAAGTTTTTTGACTAAAAGAAATCCATCACTAAAACAGTAAGGAGCTTAAACACAGCTTTAAACTGCTTATATGGTGTTAGGCCCCTCCATCCCAGGATGCACCAGGCAGGGGCTGGGCGCTGCCATTTTGGAAGCAGGCGGGCCTGAGGCAGGACGGAGGAGGTGGTCCTCCTGCCTCCTACATCAAGGTAGGTGGAAGGGTATGAGGGGGTGGAGGGGAATCCCACTAGACCACCAAGGCTATTAGTTGTCACCAATTGGATCACGTTGGGGGGTGGGTCTACCGGACCACCATGGAGATTTATTTTGTTGGAGAAGGTCCACTGGACCACCAGGGAGGTTTTCTAAGGTCTTATTGACCACCAGGGATACCTTAAAGTTTTGGGGTCGGCGGGGGGGGGGGGGGGGGGGTGGTCGGGGGTCCATGCAATGAGCAGATTGCTAAGCAGATTGCTCCCCATAAGGACAGCAGCTCCAGTCCTGCTGTAAAATTTTGCAAGTTAAAGGTAGGCGCTCAGTTCACAGAAATGTCTATGCATTGCTTGGAGGGTTGTCGGTAGCTGCTACGGGGAATGGTAGAAGGGATGCAGAACCCCTTTGTTCAATGGATGCTAAATAACATTTGCTTTAGACAGGCTACAACCCGTCTAAAGCAAACTTTGCAAGCACGGTAAGCTTTGTGCATCAGGAGGGAGACTTTTGGATCAGTCCTGTTTTTAAACATACATCCCAAGGTAGTGTGGGATTTGCAATTCCTGAGTCTACCCAAGAGGGATGGACTGACAGTCATCTAGTCATTGGGTAATAAGGGCTATGGGACCCTAACTACCTATCAAAAGTGATTAAATTACATAGAAGCTAGGGAACAGTGGGCCCCTTTCTGCTGTGGGTCCTCGGTAGGGTTACCATATATTGTCCCCCACAAAAGGAGGACACATGCCCTGCCCCCACCACACACCCCGCCCCCTTCCAAACCCGCCCCACCCCCTTTCACACCCTAGCTCCCCGTCACATTTTCCCCTCCCCCCTGTCACATACCCCATCACCCGCCCCTCCCCTTACCTTACTTCTGCCCTGGTGGTCTAGTGACCTCTTCGGGGCAGGAAAGAGCCCCCTCTTTCCTGTCCGGAGCGCTGCCCTGCATGCATCCTTCCTGTTGCTGATCCTCGGCGCCGAGTCAAAATGGCCGCCGAGAGTTGAAGTCTCACGAGGTCACTTCAACTCTCGACGGCCATTTTGAATCGGCGCCGAGGATCAGCAACAGGAAGGATGCATGCAGGGCAGCGCTCCGGACAGGAAAGAGGGGGCTCTTTCCTGCCCCGAAGGCGGAAGAGGTCACTAGACCACCAGGGCACTAGTAAGTAAGGGGAGGGGAGGCTAGCAATCTGCCCGTTTGTCCGGATTTCTGGACAAACGGGCAGGCTGGCAAAACCCGCCCATGTCCGGGTAAATCCGGACATATGGTAACCCTAGTCCTCGGGCACTGCCCTATTATTCCAATGGTCAGTCTGCCCCTGCTACCCAATGAGATCATTGCCACAGTCCCATAATGAATCAGGATGAGGTTGTCAGAAAACCAAGACTGGCCTATAGTCTCCCTTCTGGAACTGCTCTAGAGATCTGCACCAAGCATGTTTCTTGTGACGTTGGGGGAAAATATTCTGGAAGACTTGTTTAATGTTTTCCTGGTTGAATACTTGAACTTAGAACCCTGACTGTTTTTGTAAAATTTCCAGTTCCTGGCACAACCTGGATACGGTGTAGGCTTGTTAATGTTTCTCACGGGTTGTCCAAATAGTGATCCAGTTCAGTAGCCATGTCGAAGAAAATAAAAGCTGTGCTTGGAAATCTCTAATAACCTTTTAAGAATTTTCTAAGCCTTTCCCCAAAACGTGTAGAGAGGTGTGGTAGCCGTGTTAGTCCACTTTTAAAGGTAATCAATAGAAATAAAACATGGAAAAGAAAATAAGATGATACCTTTTTTATTGGACATAATACATTTCTTGATTAGCTTTCGAAGGTTGCCCTTCTTCGTCAGATCGGAAATAAGCAAATGTTGGTAGATGACAGTATATATAAGTGAAGCATCAAAGCATTTCAGGCGGGGCCCGGGGGAATCTTGCCCCCTTCCCCCCCCCCCCCCTAAGCGGCCCTGCATTGTCTAATGCTGGTGCCAGGAGGGATCAGAGAGGGAGGGAGAGGGGTGGGTTATGATGTGAGGAGGATTTGGGGTACTTTGCCAAGAGGGATTTTTTTGGGGGGGGCAGCGACACCTACATATGACCCAGGAAACTAAACAAATTAAAGTTTTTTTATGCCTACACATCTCTAGAAAGTGGCTTGGAATTCACTGAGTGCATCACATATGTGTCTTGCACTGTATTTGGACCAGCAGCCGGTTTGGTTTTCAGGATAATGTGTAAGATACATTTGCATGCCCCACCTCATTCATATTCGTAGTGAATATAGAGTACAATGGAAGGACTCCAGGAAGGGCTTGAGAAACACTGTCTTACAGTGGCTGAATTTCACTGTCTTCCTCTCTTTCCTAAGTCCCTGGATTTAAGTTTCCTAAATATTCAGTCCGTGGCAGTCAATGTTGTACTAAAATCCAACTGCTGTGGGCAGAATTGTTCCAGGATATTCAATGCTGGCCTTATCCGGTACCACCACTGAAAATCTGAGTTATCGGCAGCATAAGAACATAAGAGTAGCCATATTGGATCAGACCAATGGTCCATCTAGCCCAGTATCCTGTTTTACAAACAGTGGCCAAGCCAGGTCACAAGTACCTGGCAGAAACCCAAATTGTGGCAACATTCCATGTAGAACCCCAAAGAATAGCAAGATTCTGGAATCCTAAAGAGTAACAAGATTCCATTCAGAATCTCAAAGAGCAGCAACATTCCATACTACAAATCCCAGGACAAGCAGTTGCTTCCCATGTCTGCCTCAATAGCAGACTATAGACTTTTCCTCCAGGAATTTGTCCAAACCTTTTTTAAACCCAGGTGCACTAAACAGAGGTTATCCAGGTATCAGCGATAACCCAGATAACTACTAAGCTTTATCCAGGTACTTACAGAGGTAGTGGAATGGAAAACAATACTACCCAGGTAGATCCCGAATCTGCCCCCAGATTGCCCAGGCAGCCCTATCCATGTACCTGCTACTGAATGTGCTGTCATGACCCAGCCAATGCTATTCGGCTGAGGGGGAGCCTCTCCTACCCTATTAAATAGCGCTGAAGGGCAGCCTCTCAGTATTTGTCTTGCCTTACTAAACGGTTGCCATGCGGCAATCTGGAATTACTGCCAGCCCAGCACGGATGTCGGTGGTACTTTCCACCTCCAGCACATACCATTTGCACCGCAAGTAGAAATATTGAAAACCAATATTTCCACAGGGGTTACCCAGTGGTGACGCTGCCCTGTTACCGTCGGGTTAGCGCGGGAGCCCTTACTGCCACCTCAGTGGGTGGCGGTAGGTGCTCCCCCCTGAAATGGCCACATGGCAAGTACGAGCTTACTGTACGGCCAGTTCATTTTTGGTTATTTTCACCTGCTGCAGTAAAGGGGGCCCTGGCCACTTTTACTGCAGTTTAGTAAAAGGGCCCCTAAGAGTGTTGATGGAAACCCAATCCTGTTTTAATTGCCTTTCAAGGAGTAGCCTAGTGGTTAGTGCGGTGGACTTTGATCCCGGGGAACTGAGTTCGATTACCACTGCAGCTCCTTGTGACTCTGGGCAAGTCACCTAACCCTCCATTGCCCCTGATACAAAATAAGTACCTGAATGTATGTAAACCGCTTTGAATGTACTTGCAAAAACCTCAGAAAGGTGGTATATCAAGTCCCATTTCCCTTTCCCTATTTGAGATTCTACATGGAATGTTGCTACTATTGGAGATTCTAGACGGAATGTTAATGTTGCTATTCCACTAGCAACATTCCATGCAGAAGCCTGCCCTTGCAGATCAGCAATGCGGCCGCGCAGGCTTCTGTTTCTGTGAGTCTGACGCCCTGCACATACGTGGACTTTGATCCTGGGGAACTGGGTTCAATTCCCACTGCAGCTCCTTGTGACTCTGGGCAAGTCACTTAACCCTCCATTGCCCCCGGTACAAAATAAGTACCTGAATCTATGGAAACCGCTTTGAATGTAGTTGCAAAAAAACCTCAGAAAGGCGGTCTATAAGTCCCATTTCCCTTTCGTCTCTGTGTATTTTCCGAAGCTTTTTCTTTTCATTGCAGGAAATTGTTGCCCCTTATGACGAAATAGTAGCCGCCACCGTTTGCCTCCACAGGGCTTTGCTTCCGATAACATGTTCTTTGCCACTGGATATTACCTCAGCTGACGGCAACAGTTTCATCATGTGAGGTTTGCAAATGCTCACTATCTTCCACATGTTGGCATATTCCAGTACACAGAAACGCCATTGGGGATGTGGGGAGGGAAACCCACTCTTTGTTTGTTTTTTGTTTCTTTTTTTTCATTTTGTACCTTTTATTTTAGTATATTAGCGCATATGAAAATGACATTTCTCCATTTGCAGACACGGTGGCATTGCACAGATTTAAACGCTGCTCCTTGTCACCTTTGGCACCTAACCACTACACTTCTACTCAGGAAATCTAGACTGCCCCAACTTGACATTTCGTCCTTTAGATTGTAAGCTCCTTTGAGCAGGGACCGTCCTTCTTTGTTAATTTGTTCAGCGCTGCGTAACCCTAGTAGCACTCTAGAAATGTTAAGTAGTAGTAGTAGATTCACCTAAGGTCAGGGCCGTGCCTAGGGTCTCTGGCGCCCCCCTGCAGACTATCAATTGGCGCCCCCCCCCCCCCCCGTGAAAATGATCACGCCCCCCCCCCCCCATGAAAATGATCGCTCACCACTTGCCACACTGAAAGGAATTGTCAGCAATATTCTTAGAAACAAATTGGTATACATTGCAAAATAAGATAGCAGATGTAAATTCTCAAAGTGGACATATTCCAAATGCTAAAATGAAAATAAAATGATTTTTTTCTACCTTTGTTGTCTGGTGACTTTCTTTTTTCAATCATGCTGGTCCAGTATCTGATTCTGCTGCTATCTGTCCTCTTAACTCCATTTCCAGGGCTTCCTTTCCATTTATTTCTTTACTTTTCTCCTTTCTTCTTCATTTCTTGCTCTATATCCATTTCCAGCAATTTCTCCTCTCTCCCTGGGTCCTGCCCTCCCATCCATGTCCATTCTTGTCCCTCTCTGCCCTTCCCTCCTCCATCCATAGCCAGCAATCCTCCTCTCTCCCCTCCCCTCCATTTCCAGCAATTTGTCCTCTCCCTGGGCCCCCATGTCCATCCTTGTCCCTCTCTGCCCTTCCCTCCTCCATCCATAGCCAGCAATCCTCTCTCCCCTCCCCTTCCAGCAATTTGTCCTCTCCCTGGGCCCTGCCCTCCCATCGATGCCTCTCTGCCCTCCCATCCATGCCTCTCTGCCCTTCCCTCTGCGCCCTGGGGCCTTTAAATATTTTACTTCTGGTCGCAGCAGCGTCAGTGAAAGCGGAGCGCTGCCGACATCTCCCTTCCCTTTGCGCTCTTGGTTCCATCAGTGTCCGCCTTCTTCTGACGTCAGAAGAAGGCGGGACACTGAGGGAACCAACGAGTGCAAGGGAAGGGAGACGTCGGCAGCAGTGGCGTAGCTAGGGTAGTTGACACCCGGGGCCGGTCATTTTTTAACACCCCCCCCCCCCCCCAAATCCAGTACTAGGCATACCGAGAATACAAAACACGACCTATAGAGCAATTTTACCATACCATAAGCAGTCGTTTCTATGAGTCACACAAGGAAAAGGAAAGCATCTTAAGCACTACAGTGAGCACTAGAACATCAATTCACCTATTGTAAAACGAAACCAGACAGAATAGTACAGATCGTCGATCCTGCACAGTCAATGCCAACTGAAAGCCATGTCTTTTTCACAAACACAGATACACCCTAATCCACTATAGAATAAGTAATCATAAACTTTCTATTTAGACAAAAATTAAACTGAACCCCCAATGCCAGACTCTGCATACAATGCAACGCCACAGAAACAGAAAATGTCTCCTAGTACTGTGCAAAATATAAAGACAGCAGATGTAAATTTGAAAAAAACTAACAAATACCAATCACCACTTTACAAATTAACAAATAGAAATAAAACAAATACAGAAAATAAAATAATACCATTTTATTGGACTAATACATTTAACTTCCAGAGGCCAAAATCTCCTTCCTCAGGTCAATACAGTATAGTGCTGTTACAGTATCCTATCCTGATCTGAGGAAGGGGGTTTTGTTCTCTGAAAGTTAAGTCAAAATGTATTAAAATTAGTCCAATAAAAAGATTACCTTATTTACATGTTCTATTTATAAACATTTATTAACACAGCTAAAATACTATATCCTAAAGCAAAATAATAAAAATATATATTTACAGTTTGTTGTCTTTGGTTTCTGCTTTCCTCATCTTCTTTTCACCGTCT